>NW_012151208.1:883309-951118 GCF_000956105.1 Propithecus coquereli | reverse complement strand
TCCTGCCTCAGCCTCCCGAGTAGCTGGGACTACAGGCATGTGCCACCATGCCCGGCTTTTTTTTTTCTATATATATATTTTCAGTTGTCCAGATAATTGCTTTCTATTTTTAGAAGAGACGGGGTCTCACTCTTGCTCAGGCTGGTCTCGAACTCCTGACCTTGAGCGATCCACCCGCCTTGGCCTCCCAGAGTGCTAGGATTACAGGCGTGAGCCACTGCGCCCTGCCCTTGGCTCCCTTTTTGTGTTTTGGAGGTCACACTGCCCTTTGCTTTTGTTCTTCCAATGAAGAAACAAGGTCCAAAGACTTGGGGCGATGCCCCAAAGTCATGTGGTGTGCTGGAGATGAGAATCGTGACCAGGGGTCCCTACCAGGGCTTTCCCCATTGGAGCCTGCCTCCTTCTTCTCTGAGAAGTGCGAGTCCTCTTTTTTGTTGTTGTTTCATTCTCTGGTTTTGTGTACTCTTGACACCATAAACCAATATGGCACACTGCTCCCAGACTGGGACTGGTAGCTCCCAGACTACCAGTCCCCACCCAACTACCTAACCAGGTTAAAGACAGGCTCGGCCCAGTTCAGGGCTCTGCCTTTGTAGGAAGTGATGGTGGAGCTGAGGCTGGCCAGGACAAGGAGGGCCTCTACCGGAGGCTTTGGTTTCCACTGGAGTCTACTGAGGGTGAAATTAGGTGGTAGAAGTCAGATCCTCTCTCAGGAACTAAACACCAGCAGTAAACAAAAACCAGACCTAAAATTATCCCTGTAAAAATACAAAGGGAGGCAGGGGCAGGAAGTCCACCTGAAAGCCCCTGACCAGAGCCAACTGCCAGGATCTCTAATCAAAGGGGGCCAAATAAGTCACAAAGCTAAAGGACTTTTTCTTTCTTTCCATTTTTTGGTAACTAAGTCAGGCATGCGCCTCTCTATGCAATTCATTTCCTTTTTAGTTCCATCCAGCCCTGGGGCCACCACAGGAAATGGTGGATCAGAAGAACTTTCCATAGACAGGTCCAAATATTTGCCTCCTGATGCCACCTGATTAAATCTGTACTTCTGGCCACCAGAGAGAAAGACGGAATTTGCTGGTTGTTCCTGTGTCCTTTGCTCGGTGGTGTTGAGCTCACAGAGGGAAAGACTTGCAGTCACTTGTGTTTTTCAGCTTCTCCCTGGGGACACTTCTTTGCTGCCCTAACTGTGGCTCTTAATAACTGAGGTGGCTGGTAGGATGCAGACAGAGGAATCCCAGTTTTCTCACTCTAGCAGGATTCAATTCCTAGTAAACAGACAGGAAGCTTCTCCAAGGTTTGGTTTGTCTGTTTGTTGATTTGTTCCTTTTTTCATCCCACTATTTTCATAAGAAACAGTTAAATGGCACACTGATTCTGCTCCCAGACAGTGCTAATGAGGCCAAGGTCACAGCCTTTATTCCCATGTGAGCCTTTTTTGGACTTATCAATTTACTCTTCATCCTCCGAGAGCATCCCTCACCCTCAGAGGGCAGGTGTGATTGAGTTAGATGTTGCACTGAGTAAGTGTGTCATCAACGGGCTGTGGATGCTCCTGTGCTTCTCCTGTGCCTCAAGAGGCTTCAATCACTTTGCAATGCTTCCCTGATGGTCTCTTTACATTCCCATTCCTGCCTTTCCTCAACTTCCGCCTCTTCCCCTGAGTTAGAAGATCCAAAGCAAACACAGTTATAGCACAGACAGAATTTCAGACACAGGGAGTTAGTTTAAGGACTTCACATGGCTCAGCTTCATGTGGCCAGGAGGTTTTAGACACAGGATTAGAACCTGGGTCTGGCGTCCCAACCCACAAAGGTAGGGACATATATCACAAAAAAGCATGGGCAGCCAAAGGCTTTCCCCTGTGTGGAGGATGTGGGGATGTGGCCAGAGTGCCTGTCCCACATTCTGGGGGATGGTGGGGTTTACTACCAAAGGTGGGCCCCCGGAAGAACCAGAACTACCTAGAGAATCATGCCTGTCTGTCCCCCAGGGCCTTTTTGTGTCTGCCTGGCCACTGGTTCCCAGGCAGCATGATGCTATTCCAAGGTCAGGCTTGGAGTCTAGCCCATAATGCTCACTCTGTTGCACACCACACGGTCTACACTTGAAAGGCAGTGTGGCAGACACTGCTGGTGCACACCCCAGACCTCCTCAGTCTTTACCTGTCCAGTGCCTGCCAGCTCAACTCTCACCCACCAACGTGAGCATCTCTGCACAAATCAGTGATGGACAGAAGTGCCCAGAATTAGCACCCTCACCCCACCTCCCAGCAGCCCTCAATCAGCAACTAGTGAAAGCGGCTTATACACAGTCCTGCTCTGCTCCCTTTCCCATGGGTTAGGAAATGCTGAGGTGTGTGTTCTACACAGTTTTCCAGAATCCCCCAGCAACACAAATCTTAGTTCAGATGCCCCCAGGGCTCCCTTCCCTAGTTTACCTCCCAGACAGACCTCCTACACCCCAACCCTGCTCAAGATCTGCTTCCAGGAAAACCCACAGGCAAGAGCCCTGGAAAAGAAGGAAGAAAGCCCAGGTCCTAGAGAGTTGATATCTCTGCCCCTCCATTTCATTGTCTGAAAATACGGGTCAAACAACAGCCTACCCGACTCAAGTATGTGCGTAAGAAGAGAACCACCACCAGGACCCACCAGGCTGCTGATAGCCCAGCACTGGCCAAACCTGAGAGTCACATTTCCTTTCTTGAGCAAAAGTCCCGATTCTGTTTCCTTGGCCTAAACTCTAGTCCTCAGTTCAGAGACCTGACAACATGCTCCCACCTCCTATTCCTCCTGCCGGTCTAGGTTGGCAGGAAATATTCACTCCATCTGATTTGGAGGCAGAGGGATTACAGTGTCTGGAAGCTTCTTGGCACAGGAGTGTGATTTTAAAAGTGACAAGTTCTCCAACCGTTGCGCGGAACAAGGCAGGGAGCTGCCTGCGACCCCTTAAATGGAAACTCCAATGAACAGACTGTCCGGCTCCAAACTATGGCACCAGGGGCTCACCACTCTCCAGATGGCCTGCTAGACGGCAGCCACATTTCTTCAGGTGGAAAAACGTCCCCACAGAGGTCGTGAGTGCCTGGAAAGTTCTGACCTGGGTCACCTTCTGCTCTTCCCTGGAAACACAGATGTCATTCCTGTCTTCCAGGTCCCAAGTAAGATGAAATATAGTAACACAGTCAATGATGTCAGTCATCAAATGATGGATAAATTTTTATTATATTCCATAAAATGCTTAATGCTCTGAGGGAAATAACACATGAGCAGAAAGTAGTGAATTATCAAAAGAAACAAGGTACTCAGATCAGGGACTACTCCGGGATTTTAAAATAGCCACTGTGCACAGATCTACACTCATTTCGATGGCTTTACATGCTGAACAATTTTGGAATTATCTTTATGTATTTACTTTTTTCTGATTTAACTTTTCATTGAGACATAATTTACATATGGGAAAGTGTATAGATTTTCAGCGTACAGTATAATGGGTTTTGACAAACGTGGGTCTCCCTGTAACCCAATACCCAGTCAAGACACAGATCGTTTCCATCACCTTGACAGTCCCTTTGTGCCTTCTTCTAGTCAATCCAGGTATCATGCCCCTGTATACCCAAATATTTTAGCGTATTTCCTAAGAACAAGGACATTCTCTTACATAACCACTGCAAAACTATCAAAAATGGAAATTCACAAAGATATTATTATCTACTTTATAGACTTGACTCATTTTGCTCATTATCGCACTAATATTTTTTATAGGTAAAGAAAAAAGTATTGTGACCCAGGATTCAACCAAGGGTCCCATCTTGCACTTAACTGTCCTATCTCCTTGATCTCCTCCTCTTCCCCAGTCTTGCTTTGTCTTTGATGTCCTCGACATTTGGGAAGAGTACAGAGCAATCATTTTGTAAAATGTCCCTCAATTTGGGTTTGCCTGATGATTTCTCGTAATTATATTCAGGTTCTGCATTTCTGCACACCTTACCTTTCACAGGGCACAATGCCTGCCCTTCATCAGGGAGCACAGTGCGGGTGTATCCCCTCTCTGGGACACAAACTGCAATCGCTCAGGGCAGAGTCAGCCAGGTTCCTCCCCAGGAAATTTACTGTCTTTTCCTTTGTAATTAGTAAGTATTCTGTGGGGATATACTTGAGACTATGTCAATATCCAGTTTACCAAGCATTTATTCACTAGCTTTAGTGTTAGTTTATGGTTCTTGTCTGAAACAATTATTATGATGATGGTTACCAAGGGGTGACTTTTCTAATTCCGTCATTTCTCTTACTCAAAGGAAGACATTTTCCCATCTCCCTTCCTCATTCATTCATTCATTCATTCATGTGAGTGTGGACTCACACATTTTTATTTTTATCTATGGATTATAACCTGTTACTGTCACTATTGATTTTCATGTTCAAATTTTCCCAGATTTAGGCAGTGAGAGCTCTTTCAAGCTGCCTCCTATACCCTTTTGACAGGACAGGATGGGAAAATTCTCCCAGATGCTGAGAAACCATGGATGCCATTTTTGTTTCAGAATAGATTTGACTTTTATTAAATGTGTGTCTTTAAATAATGCATCATTTGGCTACACTGCTGAGCGTTGGGGCCAACAGTCGTCATGGCTGTTCGCCCCAGGGAGAGGTGAAGCAGATGGGCCTGAGGCTTCAGAGGGAGTGGTGGTGGTGCCCAGTGGGCACCCAGGAAGGAGGACCAATGCCCAGACCCTGGCTGCATGTGGTGTCCCACTGCTGGGGGTACCAGCCAACAGGACGAGCAGAGCCAGGCTGGACAGTGTTGCTAGGGAAAATACCCGGCCAAAGGCAGATGCCAAGAAGGACAGTGATGGGTAGTGCCAGGTTCCCAGGGCAGTCTTTGAACTCTGGTTTGCTGCTTTTAACTCTGTCTGCTCTATTCTCTCTGGCTGTAACTTGCCTGTCTTGAAGTGTCAGCACCTCTTTTATCTCTAATTCCTGGACTGTCCTCTGCAGAGACACCAGCCATGATGGTTCTCGGGTTAAAAGGAACCCAACATCTCTCTAATACAAATTTTGTCCCACTGACTCCTACCAACATGTTAGCATGCATGCACACACACACACTCACACCCACACACACCCTCACCTCCCTATTGTTTACTGAAAAATCAGCACTTTGATAACAGCCTTTACTGCCATGTATTCCAAGAGTGTGTATGTTTTCTTTCCAACTCTATGTTACTATATTCTGTGGTAATAAATGATGCTTCTGAATCTCCTAGCATAAAACACAGAGCCTGTCACTCAGCAGACATCCACTGATGGCTGCTGGTTGATCTCACTAAGGAATATTCCAAAGTAGAAGTAGTTTTCTTGAACAAGGCCAATGCACCAATGCCAAATGGTACTGGACACAGGGGTACCTGTGATCTTCCAGACTTTATCTGGGGTGTTTCACAAGCCTCTCCACCAGACCCTCTCATGAACCTGTCCAACAAGGGCAAAATCAACTGATTTTCAATCCTATCTTCCTCTCTCCCCAAATATGGCTAGTCTGAGAACGTTGGCATCTCATTAGAAAACAAGTTACACCACCATTCTCCTAGGCAAGGGAAGCCCTTGGATACTCACAGAGTTTTCTGAGATTTGTCCTGAGTGGACAAAACAGAGTTAAAAAAAAAAAAAAGGCAGGGTTTTCTCTTCAGGCCTCTGCTTTTGTCCCCACCCTATTTGTTAATAATGAAGGCTCTGTTCTACCTCAGTGAAAATTGCAAGCTTCAATTATCTCCATTTCTTTGCAAAACAATTGTCTTTTCCTCTTTACTTCCAGATTTAAAACTGGGCACAAACTCCCCTTCAGGGAGCCACCTGCTCCTCGTGCCCCATCCAGAGGAATTTTCTGGTGGCTGAGGAAGAGTGGACATCACTCAGGCAACTCCACTTCTTTCCCTTCAGCTTGGTAGCCACTAGCTACATGTGGTCATTTAAATTTAATTGTGAATTAAGTAAAATTAAATAAAATTGGGAATTTAGTTCTTCCATCACACGAGCCACATGGCAAGTGCCCAGGCGACACCCTGGCAAGGGGCTTTCGAACTAACAGTGCCGAGAGAATTTCCACCACGGAAGTAAATTTCTATTGGCCAGCGAGGCTGGACGATTGGCGCATGTGTTTCAAAGTAGAGAGAGCTTGGGGCTGAGCCACTCGAAGACTCCCCAGAATGCTGTCTCCATTCACACCCGGGGATGGCAGTCGGTGCGGGGTGTGCGTGTCAGGGGTGGGAAGGACATGTGGCCCTTAGCTTTCTTCTACTAATCTTTTACCTTCCAAATAATTTCCACTCTTTCATTTCTCAGCAAGTTGGAATATCCCCCTCAAGCAAGCCCCCTTGCTAGTCTCTATTTTTGCTCACCTTCTACTAAAGTAAACTTGATTCCACTAAAGACCTCTCGCTGACCCAAGATTCCCACTCACTGTTACTCAGGATCCGTGACGAGAGAAGCACGGTTTGGAGAGGCCCCACCAGGGGATGGAGAGATTGATTACTCCTACGGTTTGGAGGGACAGAAAAAAGTCTTAGGGTAAACTTTTAATCCTTAAGGACAGATGGCAAGCTGTGGGAGAAGAGAAACCAAAACCCACAAATGTGCCCAAAAACCATTATATGGAGAAACTACAAAAAAAGAAAACTTCTCCCAAGGCCTCGTTTCAGTATGGAAGTAATTCATGTTAGTGATAATTATCAGTGATATTTAAAGGTCGTTCTTTAAAATAGTCACAGTAACTTTCACTTCCAGAAGGCTGCAGTAACTTTTAGGAACAATTAGTTAAAGATGAATTCACCCGAGGTGTGAATATTCATGAGGGGCCATGATGACGGTTTTGCCTTTAAAGAAGTTAATCTTCACCATTAAAAATTAGGACCCTTGGAAGGGAAGGAGAAAACAGGGCCCCATCCCCCCGACAACCCACCATCACCACCACCAAAAAAATGACCTGGTCAAATCATATCATAACGACTTGAAAAGGTAAGAAAATATCATGGGACCAGTTAATCGCGAGGGTTGGGCAGGTAGAAAGAGATAGATTTCCTGTTGCAAGGACGCCCCTGCCAAACCTGGAAGGGGTTTGCAAAGGGAGAGTTATTTTTAAGACTTAGAAAGTTTGAATTGGCTTAAATATAGTCCTTGCCCAGAGGCAGGGAGAAAAACCAGATCATAAATAATACCTGGACCACATGTCAGAGAAAAGTCAGGAAGCAGGAAAAAAAAAAAAAAAGGGAGGTGGGGTCTTCATTCCACAGGGCAGTGTCCGGAACCAGAAAGCAGGAGACCTTTGCTGCTGGATGTGTGGATCACAGAGCCCCAGAGAGGGGCTGGGGCAGTGGGGTTGGAGGTAGCACTAACCTCCACAGAGAGCACTCACTAATAGCAGCCGTGGAAACGAACCACTGACGTTTCCTCACTCTTATGTAAAGTGTGAACAAAAGCATCATAAAAGAAACTTTGCCACTTTTATTGATCTATAACATATAATTTCAGTAATAACCATGTGCTTTTCTACATAGAAACTTCAAAAAAAAGAAAAATCTATTGGTGCCCTGTTCCAGCCAGATCGCTGCCTCAAATATTCCTAAATGCATTCCCATATAGAAACCCTACTAGAGCCAACAGAAAGAGCGCAGAATGTGAAATTAAAGAATTGTCCCGCACAGAACCTCCACCCCTTGTCCACTTTCTGCAGGAGCTGTGGAACACCACAGCTCTGTTTCCCCACTATGCTCTGGACACCAGCTGTTCAGGAGCCATGTCCCTACTGGCCAGAGGCAAGGTTATTAATGCAACTGCAGCTCCCACTGAAGACCTGGCTGCGCCCTCCCTAAAGACAGGCAACCATTTGACATCGAGCTCCCCTAACCAACCATATCTGTCTCCCCCGGACATTCAGAAAACGGTGCTTTTGCAACTGGGCCCAACGGCCTGTCTCATGTTGCAAACTGACCCTCGAGTTGTTTTCATTCTCCAGGAACTATTTTTGCTGGCCTACATGTAACATACAAAGAAAAAAATCCTTTGCTTTTTTTAAAACATCCAATACAAAATAAGCGATTGTTAAGGCTCCAAACAGTCTGCTGTAATTCTCTAGCACGCTCTAAAAACAATAAGCCACATGAGGGTGTGTGTTCTTTGGCCATAGCTTCCCTCCCAGGGTTGGCTGAGTATACTTTCTTCCTCCCATGGTCTCTACCATGCCATGGAGCACCCTGGATGGGCATCTCCAGCCAGACACACGCTGGGCTGCAGGATTCTCCCTTTCAGCATTGAGAGAGCACTTTAACAGCCAATGTTACTCTCCAATGGGCATTTGTTTTCTTGCTTTATGCTGCAAATACGATTGGTAGCCAATTCTGGATGGTGACCCTAAGAAGACAGGCAAAACTTCGTTGAAACTTAGATATCTGGCACAAAGGTGTCCAATAGGACCAGGGCTGAGGCAGTTTCAACGTCCCAGGGAAATGGTCTGGCAGGGAATGCAACTATTCTTCAATTGCTGTGTGGGAACTCCACCGCTTTGGCCAAAGAAAGGGAAGGGCATGTTTGAAAAGGACCCAGGATACTTTGAAAAGCCATTGCTGTCCTATCAATACATTCCAGTGCACCCAACCTGTGCGCTAAGCTTCCTCGCCAGTGCTTGGGGTCAGATGGGAAGTGGGGGGCTGCTAAGGGGGCGGAGTAAAGAGCAGCAGGATGCGCAGACGTGGGAGCCCTCTCAAACCTGGAGAGCTCACGGGCTGAGAAGACATCTCATGGTGTCTACAGCGTGATCTCAAATTGTTGGCAGTTGCAGGCCCAAGTCCAAGCCTCCGCAGTGCCGTGTGAAGCTCAAATGTTTAACCATTTTTGAAAAGGTCACAGCAAGCTTGCCGAGTAATTTCAGTGGCATTTTTACTGTTCCACCATGGATGTTACCACTTTCAACAAAACTCTTTGCGACAGTTACCAGTATGTGGCAACCTTATTTTTGCCCTGAGACCAAAGGAGATTCCTGATCAGTTCATCTTCACACCCCTCATTCTACTTTTGTGACTGTGCCATCAGACTTGGGGGGAAGGGGGAGACTGGCTGAAGTGGACACAGCAGTGGATGCAGAGATGTGGGCTCGAGTCCTCCACCTACTTTGGGATACATGTAAGGTTGAGATTTGAAGGTAATTGTACTTCTCCAAACACTAGTCATCTCCTCTGGGAAATGATATAACAACATTCATTCTTCTCCTCTACAAAATTGTCCTGGTGATTGCAATGAAAGGAACTGGGGCAGAGCATACCACCTGATTAAGAACCTACTACGTGTCAGGCTCTTCAATGTGCTTTGCCTGAACTTTTTGATTTATTTATTATAAGAACCCCATATTTTAGGTGTCATTTCTACTCATCCCAAAAAGCACTGAGCTCAAACGAATCAAGAAGTGTCTTCACGGCCACACACCCAGCAAGTGGTTGAACTAGAGTTTAAACTCAGGCAACTGTAACTCAAAAGCCTGTTTTCTAAAATCCTAAAATGATATATGTAAAAATGCCCTGGAAATGATGAAGCTAAGTTAAAGGTAAGGTGACATGATCATCCACTAACTAGAAATGGTAATTAAAATGGCATCTCCTGCATCTGCGTTGTCAGGGAATGCAAAATTTCACTTAAGTGGGATTTTCCAGGTATCTCAAACTTACCCCTAATTAAGAATCAACTTTTTTAATGTGGATATTTTTAATGGAAATTTTCCGAAAGTAATTACATTCCTTTTTGCTGCCTTAAATACACATGTACCAGAAATTAAGAGTTCTAAAAATAACCTAGAACATTAATGAGTATCAGTCATGAAAATGAGATACAACGGGCAACATTCTCAGCATTTATGATGTCGGTTGAGCAGCTCCAAATGGCTGGATTTGTTAGTTTTCCAAGCCTACCTTCTTCTGGAATATTTAATAGGAAAATTTTCAAATATGCAGAAAAGTTCAAAAAATGTTACCCACCACCTAGATGCTACCATAACATTGTAAAATACTTGTTTTATCACACATCTAGCCACCTACCTATCCATCAATCTATCTTTCTTAAAATACATTTAAAAACATACTGCAAACATCAGCACATTTTTCCCTGAATACTTCAGCATGCATATCATACCAATATTTGTTTATGGTATTCTTCTGCTAAGATACAGTTTAAAAACATACAATGAAATGCACAAATCTGAAGTGAACATTTACTGAGTTTCGACAAATAAATACACCTGTGTAATGCAAAGCCCTATGGAGATAAAGACCATTACTATACTCTAGAAAGATCCTTAGGCCTCTTCTTAGTCAATTTTACTCTCACTCCCTAGGTTGCCTACTTTCAACAGCTCTCCCTTTTCCTCTTGGGTCACCCCCTTTTCTCCCGCCACAGTCAACTGTCACTGTACAAGTGTCAGAGGTTCTGTTTCTAATTTGTGATTTCATCTTATCTGCAATTATCTCGGTGGGATTGTGAGAGTAATTCCAAAGCCAGTATCAGGAAACTGCATGGGTCTCAGTGTGGCCTTTCCCCGCTACAAGGATCTGGGAGCATCTGAGATATCCAGCAGCCCGATTTCCACATAAATGGAGTGCAACTGGATTGTTAGTTACAAAGCTTGGCCAGATATCTCTCTGCATATGAGATCCAGTGCTGATCTGCAAAAGAACAGAATTTCTACAAGAGTTAAAAATTTCTGTGTGCTAGTATTTTCAATAGGGTTTTGAGGAATTGGATTTGGAAGGAAGATAATGACTCACTCAACTTTTTGGAGATGTGGTATTGTGACGTTCATATGCTGTGAGGTCAAGATATCGCATGTTGAGATGTTGACAATCACGTGTTGAGACAGCAAGACATTTGCATGTTGATATGTGGAGACATTCACAGGTTCAGATGTAACAACCACATGTTAAGACACTGAGACATTTGCATATTGAGGCACTGAGACATTCACAGGTTCGAATGTAAAATTTGCCTGTTGAGACATCTGCATGTTGAATTGTTGAGACAGTCACAGGTTCAGCTGTTGATGTGACATCCACGTTAAGATATTGAGATGTTAAGATGTTGAGACTTTCACATATTGAGATACTGGGATATTTTCATGTTGAATTGTTGAGATATTCACAGGTCCAGATGTTGAAACATTTGCAGACTCAGGTGTTGAGATTTTTGCATGTTGACATATAGGGATATTGACAAGATCAGTTAAGATATTCACGTGTTGTAATGTTAAGACCTCATTCATATGTCTAACTTCAAACATTGGATCATTTCAGCCAGACCCGAGATGTAGATACTGACTCCTTCTCAGCAGTATCTATTGAATTCTTCTTCCACACCCTTTTCCCTGTAGCACACTGTGTTGGCACCACCTTAGAGGTCTCCACGGAGAGCTTCCATCCATGCCTATGGCTTCCTGCTTCTGTCTACCCCAGGAGTGGGCTTATCCTCTACATGGCAGGCCAGATATGATTGGGAGTTGACACCTCAGGAGTGACCCTCAAACAACATAGGACAGGATTTGAGGGATAAATAGCCACCTTCCTCACCTCTTAGTGGCTCAACATTGAGGGTTATACACCATCTCCCAGAGGGTCCTCACTGGAACTGAGCCCCAGTTGTACTCAAGGGTAACGTCTCCTACTGGTATTTCCTGGGATCGCCTCCAAAATAAACTACTTGTACTCAAATCCTTGTTTCTGAATAAAAACTAAGCCATCCCGAAAGCAGTGGTAGGGCATCCACCCCTGCTAGAAGAGACTTCGTTCTGCTCTGCAGGGTTACCATCTACACTCTGTAAGTGTGGCCGAAGCACCTGCAGGTTGGGATCTGCCCCTTGAGGAGTAGGGGTCACTAGGATGACGGAATCTATGCAGGTGCCTCCTACTCTATGACCATCCTTCCTCTGTTGGGGACATGCTCATCTCCCTGGGCTCTGCCCACCTCCCATCACATGGGGATCCAGAAGGGCCACTTCTCACCCTCTGCACCCAGATGGCCGTGTGAGTCAGGGTGACAGGGTTGATAGCTCTCTTTAGGGGGAGCTCCCAGAATGGCTCCTCAGTGGGAAGAGAAGGTGCTGAAATGCCACAAAGGGCGTTCATAGAAAATGTCTCCTAGAGTCTCTGGGTGGGCATAAATGCTTACAGAGGCAGAAGAATCTTAAAACAACATGGGAAGTTTGAAAAAAAAAACAAGAATTTTTTTTTTTTTATTTGTGGAATCAATGTATTAAGAAAGACACAAACGGTGCAGCTGCTGTGGAAAACAGTTGTATGGTTTCTGGTCAAAACACTCAAATGTCCATCGACAGATGAATGGATAAACAGAATGTGATATATTTACACCATGGACTTCTATTCAGTCATAAAAATGAATAAAGTACTAATACATGCTACAAGATGGAACATTATGCTAAGTGAAATAAGCCAGACACAGAAGACCATATACCATATGATTCCATTTATATCAAATACCCAGAACAGGCAAATGCATAGAGACAGAACATAGGTTGGCATTTGCCAGGGGGTGGGGAGGTAGGGAAGTGCGGAGTGATGCTAATGGATTCAGGATATCCCTGGGGTGATGAAAATGTTCTGGAACCAGAGGTAATGGTTGTGAAACAACATAAATGTACTAAATGCCACTGAATTGTATGCCTTTAAACGGGTAAAACAGTAAATTTCATGTTATGTATATTTCACCACAATTTTTTTAGAAAGGAAGATATAAGTCTATGAAATTGGACAACTCTGGATTTCTTAAATGTCCTTACACACTTGTAGAAGCTAGAACGGGTCTTCAAGATACACTAGTCTATAATCCTGTTTGAAAGCTGCAGAGCAGCTGGTGACTCCGCCAGGGTTGCAAAGGAAGTCAGGACCATTTCCCTTTGCTAGAGGCTCTGGTCTCCTTTTTTCCAAAATGAGACCAAACTTTCCTTGGTGGCGGTCTATGACAGGCCATTGGGCAAGGCGCCCAGGGCCCAGGTGTGATGCAGGTGAGCTGTATGTGACCAATCCCAAATTTCGGGCAGGACCTGCACTGCGCAGCCACCCCTGAGGTCACACGCCCACCTCCTTGTTCTTAGATTACCTGCCTCACCCCAAAGGCATTTGAAGTCATGGCCTCTGAGCTGGATTACTGACAGGAAAATACTAAACAAAACAGTCACGACTGGAATTTTAGGCTCTGCAAATAATAAACTGTGTGAAAATAAAGACACCATTGAAGCAGTAGAGAGATCAGCCCTGGAAACTCCCAGCTGGGCTGGAGGGACAAGTTTGCCTTAGTTGGATCTACAATGATGATAACTAAGCTGAAAGTGGCAAATGATAAGTGATGAGTAAAAAGTACTGGAGTTGATAGCAAGGAAAATTCAACATCAAAATAATTAGCATGGCCATTTGGCAAAATCAAGGTTTGAAAGAGAGAGCCGGCACAGCTTCCAGTCCAACGCACGCTGGCAGGCTCGCTGGAAGGTCTGCATGGCTCTGCCTGTTATCTGAAGAGTGAGGCAGCCCCTTCCCAGCTGGGGACTCTCGCCCAAGAGCCAGGGCTGGCCACGCTCCGAAGGAGCAGGAGATAGCAGCAGACAAGAAGAGGATATGTATGTGTCTCCAATCTCAGGGCAGTAAAGGACTTTTCAAACAAGACCTGGCACAAACCATCAAGGAGAAGAAATGACACATTTTACTACATTTCCAGCATCCAGCAGCTGCTGGCATTCCTTGGCTTGTGGCCACATCACTCTAATCTCTGTCTCCATCTCTGTATTGCCTTCTTCTCTGTGTGTGTCTCATCTCCCTCTGACTCTCTCTTCTAAGGACACTTGTGATCACATTTAGGGCCCATCCAGATAATTCAGGATTACCTCTCATCTCAAGATCCTTAGCTTAATCAAATCTGCAAAATAATTTGCCATCTAAAGTAATATTCGTAGGTTCCAGGGATAGGGCCCAATATCTTTGGGAGGCACCATTTATTTCATTACAACCAGTAACCAGGGGAATGCAAATTGAAACCATATTAAGATAGCATTTCACTTCACTAGACGGCAGATATCAAGAAGTCTGACCATACCAAGTATTGATGACAATGAAGAACAATAGGAGCTCACATCTGCTGCTGGTCAAAGTGTGAATCTATTGGTACAACCACACTGGAAAGCAGTTTGGTAGGATCTGTAAAAACTAAGGACACACAAACCTTATTACCCAGCCATTCCACTGCCAGAGAAATTCATCTGACCAGGAGATACCTGCAAGAATGTTCAGTGGAGCACTGTCATGTTGAAAAACTGGAAACAAACCAAACACCGACCAACAGGAGAAGAGCTAGCTTATTTCAACACAGTCATGCAACAGGACCCCATGCAGCATTGAAAGTAAGTGAATTAATGTCCCCATGCTTCAGCACGAATCAGTCTCACAAACATAACATCAAGGGAGAAACACATGTTACAGAAGGATACATAGCGCAATATCATTCACACCAAGTTTTAAACCATGTAGGTGATATTTGGCGTTGTGTGTGGGTACATACATTTGTGGTAAAAGCATAAAGATATGCACAGGAATCATAAAACCCAATTCTAGGTAGAGGTTGCCCCTGGCAGGCAGGGAACAGAACGCAGTCAAAAGTCTGCAGGAGATTTCAAAATAGATTTGCAAATAGTCTATGTGGGCAGTGGGTGATGGGTATATCAATACTCATTATATTACTCCCATATGTGTTTTTATGTCTGAAATATTTTGTCACAATTTTTTTTAATTGAAAGGTGATGTATGCTGCTGGCAGGAGTGGTGAAAAATGACACATCTCTGTGAGAATGTCCCACAGGCGGGAGAGTTCATCCCAGGGGTTCTTAACCTGGGGTCTACCGGCCCCAAGGTGCCTATGGGAGTCTGTGAGGTGGGATGAGCAAAATACATGGATCTTTTATATACTAACTTCGAAGTGAAATGTAGCATTTCCTTCTCATATGAATGTAGGCAGTACACCACATGGTATTAGCAATTTCTATGACTTTATCACCAATAGCAGTCGGGTACTTTACAGCCTGTGACAGTGTGGCAGGCATCTCAAAATAGCATTTATGCTCATCAACAACTCAAAATGTCAGTAGTTATTAGGCCCACCACCAGATCTTGCCATTGAATGTGCTGATAAAGAAACACAGGGATTCCTCCACCACCAGGTTGTTTATTCACTATATACCTGAAATATTTTTTGTTGATCTCAGTATTTCATCCTGTGTTTTTTAAAACAAAATTCTTCACCAGGATGCCAAGGAGTTAGGGACCCCTGGAGACGGAGAGGGGGTGGGGATTCCCCAGGGGGGTCCAAAGGTCAAGGCCAGTGGCTACCGAAGGTTCCTGGGGTCCCTACAGCTTCAGGGTGGAGGGGCCAGAGATAAGAATTAAATCTCAACTCAAGGGGGAAAAGGAAGTTGCACTTGTTTATCTTGGCAGATGCAGAACGCAGAGCCCAGGAATTAAGATGAGCTATTTTCGAATGTGTCATCCTTCTTATCCTGTCTTCTCTGTCTCATTTTATTGGATTTTAATCAGGGCTGTCTTGTGAAGTGCTCTGAACTCAGACATAAATTTAACACAAGAACTGAACTAGTGGATAAAGTCTCCAAGGAGGTCTCCAAACCGAGCAGACACTGAAGCAAATGAAGGCTGAGTCTGTAACTTGGTGATTCGAACCACACGCAGCTTCCTCCCTTTGGTGACGCCCGTGTGGAAGACAGGCATGAGCGCCACTGACTTCCTGACTCAGCCCGGCCCGAGGTGTGGCAGACAGGCCTTGGTAGTCTGACTGGGTCTTAAGGATGCCAAGAGGGAAAAGAGAACACAATTTCTTCCGGCAGGAGCAGCCTTCTCTGCAACTAAGAGCCCACCAAGAAGAGAAGTTGGAGTTGGCATTTTCACCCTCCAGGAAGGAGGTTGGAGAGTTTCTGTACCTTGCTGATTGCCCATAAGAGAAGAAGAGACTTATCTGAGGAGTGAGGCTGGCAAGAACCTGGCACTATTTATTGATCATTTGCTATATGCAAGGCATTCTGCTAGGTGCTTCCTGAAAAATTAACTTTATTGAGGTGTAATTTATATATAATAAACTGCAGTCATTTAAAGTGTACGCTTCTATCACCCCTAGAAGTTTCCCTGCCCCTCTGTAGGCCACCCCCCCACACCCGACATTCATACAACCATTGATCAGCTTTCTGCTGCTATAGCTTAGCTTGCATTTCCAAGAATTGTACACAGATAGAATCATACAGTACATATTCTTTTGTGTGTGGTTCCTTCCATTAAGCATGTTTTTGAGATCCATTCGTGTTCTTGTGTGTCTCAGTGGTTCATTCCTTTAACTGCTGAGTAGTGTCCCATTGCATGGCTGTGCCCCTACTTGTTCATCCACTTGCCAGTTGACGGACATCTGGGGTACATCCAGTTTGGGGGTATTACAAATAAAAATGCTATAAACATTCACATATGTATTTTTTTGTGACCATATATTTTCCCTTCTCTTGGGTAAATACCCGCAGGTGGAATGGCTGGGTCGTTTATGATATAAGAAACTCCAAACTGTTTTTCAAAGTTTGGAAAGCATCATTCTACATTTCCACCAACCTTACATTTGACTTCCAGTTGCTCCACAAAAGATGTGGTATTGTCAGCTTTTAAATTTGAGCTGTTCTAATGCAGTAACACCTCGTGGTAGTTTTAATTCTCATTTCCCTGTGACTAATGATATTATCCTTTTATGAGTTTATCAGGTCATGAATTTTTATTAGTCTGGCTGATGTGATGAACAACTCTGCCTGGGGGAGGCAGTCGCTCTCATCTCTTGCTTCCTCCTCAGCTGCTCTGTGTTCAAGCAGTTTTTAAGATGCAAACTCTTTACAGACAAGGACCATGTCTGAAGAATCCATGCAGCTCTAGCACAGTGTCTTACACATAGTAGGTACTCAACAAAAGTCTGCTGAAAAAAGTGAGCAAATGAATTCCAGTTAATTCTAGAGTGTAATCTAATGACATTCTTTGGACCTACTAAAGAGTGTAAAGCTGTAGCTTTCTCTATACTGAATGACCCAAGACTGCTAATTTGTTTTTATTGCATAGTTCTATGATTAAACTGTTTCTCCCTTCATATCAGATCTTCAGCTTCTGCCTGCCTGTAGATGACCTACCTTCCAAACTGGTGATTTGAATCTACTCTGGGCCTGTTTGGGAAGCTGACAAAGAAGTTTGTTTTGACTTCTAAATTCACAACTGTATAAATACAGTCATGGGTCAATTAATGACAGGGCTATGTTCTGAGAAAAGCACTGTTAGGCGATTTTGTCATTGTGTAAACATCATTGAGTGCACTAACACAAATCTAGATGGTATAGCCCACCACACACCCAGGCTGTATGGTATAGCCTACTGCTCCTAGGCTACAAACCTGTACAGCACACCGTACTGTATGAATACTGTACTGAACACTGCAGGTAACTGTAACACAATGGTAAGCATCTGTGTATGTAAACATAAAAAAGGTAATGCATTCTGCTACAACATTATGAGGACTATGATGTCACTAGGTGATAGGGATTTTTCAGCTCCATTGTAATCTTATGGAACCACTGTCATATATGTGGTCCATCATTAACTGAATATTATCATGCAGTGCATGACTGTAAAAGCGAACAGACCCGAGTGAGGGCTTTAAAGACTTAATAAGATGATTGTCTCACAATGTCTCTTCCCCACTGAAGACTGAGAACCCTCATGTTGAAACAGGGATCTATGGCTCAGACAGCAGTGAGATTTAATGCAGACTCGAGCTTTGGGGAGAGAAACAAAGCAAGAGGGATCTGGGTTCAAATCCCAACTCTTTTGTTTACAAATTCTTAGACCTTCAGAAGCTCCTAAATCCCACTGAAGCTCAGCGTCTTCACTTGAAAATCAGGAAAAATAATAATGCCTTTATGGGTTGTTTTAAGAATTAAATGGGAAGATGGAAATAGAAGCTCTTCACCCAGCACCTACTCAGAGCAACCTTTAATCGATCTTAGTTTCCTTTGTCCTGAGAAAAGGTGGGGATAGTTGTTGCCCTTGGTGCCATCCCAGGTCTCTCTCAGTGGCTGGTACCACCGTCCCCCTGTTCTCTGAAAACTGCCCTATACTAATAGAAGCCCTGGGCATTCAATGGCTGACTGACATTAGCAAAGAAGCTTAGGCCCTTCACTCAAGAAGGGCAACTCTGGGTGTGATTTATGCTACAGAACCCACCCTCCCCAAAACGGATGGGGCTGTGGCTGAGACTGCCCTGCCTGACACCACATTCTCCTTCTACAGCCCCTTCCCTGCCCCCTCCTGCTGCTCTGCCTCTTTCACAGGTTTCCCCTGAGAGCTCTCCCTCCATAAAACACATGCTCCTGAATCCTTCCCTCAGGCTCTGCTTCTAGAGTCCCACTCATGACACCCAGGGTCTTACGGGGCACCATTTCCTTTACAATGCATTGATGACACAAAGGATAATATTCCCCAAAACCATGCTCTCTGTCACTAGACTGTGAAGGAGTCACAGATGAAGACATTTTCTATACATTCTGTGTTTACATATTTAAACCCATGGAGCCTGTGGATGTCATTGTGTTCAGTCCGCCTCAAATCAATCACCTGGGGGAAACTGAGGCAACTGAGCAATCAAACAATGGCTTCCTCAGTGAAGCCTCGAGGGGTAATAGAAGAGAGCTGCACTAAACCAAACCTCTAGCCCACATATCAACAATATAAAAGACACTGGCGGATACCAACTCCAGGAAAGGAATTTTAGGGGAGGCTGTGAGTGGCAAAAGTTACCATCCCTATTTGCACACATGAGATTCATGAGAAGCTTAGTCACTTAACTTAGGTTGCACAGCAAACACTGGAGAGGCTCTGCCGGTTGATTCTCCAGCCAGGACATATGATCAGAGAAGTGCCAGGGAGGGAGGCAGTCTGGGAGCCAGAGGGATGAGGTCTTATTTCAACACACACCCAGACTTACAGAAAAGCAGTTAAGTCCCAAAGGTTGGCCATCATACTTTTAACTAGTGGTGAGGAGATGCGATAAAGAGAGAGGAAATAGCAACAATGAGCTTGAACTCTGGGAAACTGTGCAGGAGCGGGAATGATCACACTTGGGTGTCTGAGGAAACCTATTATAAAAGTCCGAAGGGCTAATGAGCCCTGTGGGTGATGCTGGCAGAGCCTATCCCAGGGTTCCAGGTAAGACCAAGGCAAGGTGTGATCATGGGGAAATAGCTCTTCTCTGCCGTCCCTGCAAGAGACTCTATGGAGGCCAGCCCTGGACCTGGGCCATTGACCGACATCGCAAAGACAGCCAAATGTCAAAACATCCAAGGAAGAATAATGTCAATGAGCAAGGGGACCTGGGGACTGGATTGTGGAGAAAGTGAGTGGCATTAATATGTATAAAGTTCATTGGAGGAGAGAAAGGGCAAGAATCCCATCTGTCCATATTGTGAAAGGTCTAAGTTAAACTGCCACTGGGGCCTGGATAAAAGTGACTAGAAAACCCAGCTTGTGGTTCTACTCTTTCTTGGTGTTAGCACAGCCTGTACCTGTGACTGACTCACAACCCATAGAACTCAAGGAGAACTTGTCCAAGAACCCTCTTTGTTCTGAAGCTTTCAGCCTCATTCTCCTAACAAAGGACAAATGAGAACAGCCTATCAAGTGTCTGACTAAATTGGTCTCCCCAATCTAATCATTTACATTAGATCACAAAAGTTTCCTCTCCTGTGCTAATACCCATTGATTGCAATGGCTCCCTGGAGCATGGGCTTGGATTATTGATGTCTGGCAAGCGCAGTGGAGGGGAGACATCAGCCCACAAGCCACCAATTTGCCCTTTTTTTAGTTTAGAAACTTCTAATGAGTTCAAATGCTAAATAGTTAAATCAAATTATCCGTATGTTTGTTTAAAAAAGAAAATATGTTAACATTTTCTAAATACAATAGCACAAATAATCATGGTAAAAAGAGAGGCAGAGAGACAAGGAGGAAGAAGAATGAAAAGAGAGGGCAGGAGAGCAGGAATTAAGGAAAGAAAAGTAGGAGCAAATGTACAGAAATAAATTTGTAAAAGTAATTTCACAAGGTAACTTTGGTCTCTTCCACCAAATTCTATTTAATTAAATGCTCTTTTTACCAACTACAGAGCAAAATGAAATTTCACATTAAAAAGTACTTCCCATTTTTCATGTATAAACTTCCCAGCTATGAATTAATTCCTTATAAATTGCAGAGCTGGTAACTTTCAGTAATCTCCAGTTTAAGGTAGAGCTGTTGCAGTCAAGAACTTCTCTGCACCATTTTTCCAGAACTCCTAGAGACGTCCAATGGTGCTCATGCTCTCGAGGCATGTTCCTCATCCTGCTGGCGTCATCCCTAGTTGACACCATTTACAAGGATTAGACTTTAGACGTGAAGGAGACAATCATTTCAGCTAAGAGCTTAGGGACATATGCCTCACAGGTGGTAAACTGTGTAGACAAAACACCAACCAGAGCAAATCAAAGGATGGTAACATCAAAGAAGCCAGAAGGTCAGAAAGGAAGATTACTTGGTAGTCACTCAATCTGAATTTGGTTTCCCTGGAGGCAGAACTCAAGACAAAGATTTAAGGCAAGTAGTTTATGGGAGGAGAAGTGGAGAGGGAGGAAGGGAGCCACCAAAGGGCACGTTATGAAGCCAGTTATCACTGTGGGCAACTGAAGTTTAATCCCGCTGGGGGCCTCGAGAAAACCATATAAAGCATGTAGCTCAGAGCCTTCCCACACAGCGGGTGAGGGAACTGTGGTATTTACACACTGACTCTCATCAGTTATTGGATGAGGACTTTTCCCAGGGGTGTCAATTCTCCTGGGACTTCTGGTCTGCAGGCAATGTAGGCCTCCTGGGCATTGGAGAACTTCCCAAAACCCTCAGGCAAAGAGATTCAGGTTCAGGCAGTGGGAGGTATGAGCAATATACACTTAAGTAATAAGGCCTGCAAGATACCAGCTGGGCATGGAGAGTGTCTGCTACACGGTCCAATCCCTTTAGTCTGCAGAAGGCGACAGGCGACCAGTGTGGCACAGCGAGGCACAGAGATAAGAGATTGATGCAAAGAGAGAAATGGTTGCATGAGGCAGACACTTTGCAGTCTCCCTACCTGGAGTCAGTGTAAGTGACAGTGTAAGAATTTTTTGGACAAGTGACTTTGGACATTGCATCTTGGAAAGAGGGTCTTACAATTCACCAAGTATGTATTGCTCAGTAAGGAACTGGGCTGGCAGATACAGATGAAGGCTCCAGAGCACTGTCCTTAAAGGGACATATATTCCAAGGGAAGTGAGGCTGGGTAATGCTGATGTACACCCCATGTGCTCCTGGACACACATTGCAGAATGGAGAACATGAAATGACACAGGCAGGCAGGGGTCCTGGTGAGGACTTGAGTACCTAGCAGAGGAGCAGCCCTGCCACTTGAGAAGCCAGAAGTACAGCATTATGCCAGACTTGCTGAAAGACAACTCTATTAATTTACCAGGATGTTAAAGCATCAAGGGCCAGAACTGGGGTGGTGGATGCACAAATAGCAAACAGGAGATGCATGTAGGACATAAAGGGTAGCTAGGGAGAGAAACAGAATATTCTCTATCCGTTCTGTCCAACAGGACTTTCTGCGGTGATGGAAATGTTCTACATCTGCACTGTCCAACACAGCGACAATTCACCTCCTGTCACCAACCGATGGTTCCTCCAGCTACGACCGTGTTTGCATGGGTGGGAGAATCTATCTGAGGTGCTAAAATGAGTGAGTACAGAACCTTGCAATCATCTGGGAATTCCCAATTCTCCTTGAAGAAAGCAAAGCGTCCTCCAGAGGCCCATCTGAAGTGTGAAACGCCTTTTGCCAGCCCATAAAGAATGTTCAGAGTGTGGCAGTGTGAAACTGAAACACCACATCAGGGAGCCCTTGGCTTCTAGTGGAGCCTGAACAGATGTCCTGGGGGCAGCAAGGTCAATTACCACCTTGTTGTGACCTGCCGTGGGAGCTCCCTGTCGGTTGGCAGCCCAGCCACAGAACACAAGCCAAAGATGGCGCAACTATTGGTGGAATCAAAGAGAAACATTCAGTTCGGCACCAGGAAAGGTTTGAGGGCAGGGCAAGGAACTGAGCCCCAGGCGCTGTGTGTTGTCTAACCACTTCGCAGACTTCGTCTCTTTCCACCTTCTGAACAACCCCACCTGCAGACGTGAAGTCTGAGGTTCCGCTTCTCAGAGACAGGCTGGGATGGACCTCACACACACAGTGACTGACTCCTGAACCCCTGGTCTTCCACTACACCATGCACATCCCCAAACGTAATATTTTTTATTTCTATAATGTCAGCCTTTCATCTTTCACATTGGGCTCATTTTTTTTTTAATGGGCAAATCATGGACTCTGTTCTAATTCATTTTGTAAGACAAATACAAATGTTAATTTTTTTAAAACTCCAATCTTCATAATGGTTGATTTTGTTTCATTTATCAATACACGTTATTTTTAGAGTAGTTTTACGTTTATAGAAAAATTGAATAGAATGGACAAAGTTCCAAAATGCTCCCCGCAACCCCAGTGTCCCCTATTATTAACATCTTGCATTGATGAGATACATTTGTAACAATTGATTAACCAATTATTAACAATTAATACATTATTATTAACTAAGGTCCATAGTTTACATTAGGGTTCACTCTTGATGTTCTACATTCTACAGGTTTTCACAAATGCATAATGTCATGTATCCACCTTTACACTATCATGCAGAATAGTTTCACTACCCTCAAAATCCTGTCTTCCTATTTATCCCTCTCTTCTTCCCTTTCCCTGGAACTCCAAGCAACCACTGATCTTTTTACTGTCTCTACAGTTTTGCCTGTCCAGAATGTCACATACTTGGAATTACAGTCTTTAGCCCTTTCAGATTGGCTTCCTTCACTCAACAATAGGCATTAAATGTTCCTAAATGTCTTTCTGCAGCTTGATAGCTCATTTTCTCTTATCACTGAATAACATTCCATTGTATGGTTGTACCATAGTCTGCTTATCCATACACCTATTGAAGGACATTTTGGTTGCCTCCAAATTTGGGGCTCTGAATACTATTTCATTAACCTGTTTGTCTAGTCTTTCACCCATACCACACTGTCTTGATTACTGTAGCTTTATGGTAAGTGTAAAGTCTTATAATGTCAGTCCTTTGACTTTTGTTCTTCTTCATATTGTGTTGGCTATTCTGGGCTTTTTACCTTCTGACATAAACTTTTGAAACACTTTGTTGATATCCACAAAATAACTTGCTGAGATTTTGATTAGAATTGCATTGAATCTACAGAACAAGTTGGGAAGAACTGATACCTTAACGATATTAACTCTTCCTATTCACAAACATGGAAAATCCATTTAGTTCTTCTATATTTCTTTCATCAGAATTTTGTTATTTTCATATATTTATATATAATAAAATAAGAATTATACCATTCCAGTTGTCTGTTATTGGTATACAATTAACTTTTGTTATCTTTGTATCCTGCAACCTTGCTATAATCACTTGTTAGTTCCAGAAGATTTTGGAGATTCTTTCAGTTTTTCTACAGGCAATCATGTCATCTGTGGACAAAAACAGTTCATTTCTTCCTTTCCAATCTTTATATATTTTATTTCCTTTTCTGATCTCATTGCATTGCCTATGGCTTCCAGTGTGATGCCAAATAAGAATGGTGAGTGTGGACACCCTTGCCTTGCTCCTGATCTTTGGGGGAAAGCATCTAGTTCCTCACCATCACTCCCCTGGTGTGGCCTTCACATGCCATGGGATAGTGGGTATTCGGCCCACTTTCCCTTGGCATCCACTCCTCCTTGTCCAGGCCTTTCTCTGGCCACAGATCAAGGCTCAGCCCATTATGCGGAGAAGGCCAGGGGTGTTGGGGAGTTAATTCCCCCGGAAGCAACCCTCAACCCATAGTGGACAGGAGTTAGTGGATAAATGCTCCCCGTATCCTCACCTCTTGTGAGGGCCAAACCTGTAGTGCGCTGTTTGCAGGTGAAAGGCAGGAATTGATAGTAGAAGAACGTACTTTGTTTTGTGTGGAACAGAAACTGTTTTAGATTAGAAAAATGTATTCTCTTTGATTCTAACTAATGCCGTTTGCTTCTGTAACCACGCTTGCTTTTAGTTGTTAGTCAGATATAGCTAATCAGAATGAAAAACAGGGCAGGAGTGACTCCACGACAGGCTGAACTTCCTAAAATAGGCCTAAGTTTCAGTTTCCCTGAAACCAAAACGCGGACCAAAACTGGCGCCGGCGTGAAAATTGAAAATCCCGAGGCTTGGAGCCAACCAATCAGGAGTCAAAACAATCCGCCACTTTCAAAGGAACCAATGGACTAAGTGGGGAGGGGGGATGGTGTGCCCAACGCGTCGTGTGAAACCTGCGTGTCGTGTGCCACCGATGTGTCGTGTGCAAAAGAAAGTATAAAAGCTTCACCTTTACCCCAGGGCGGGGTCCTGGTTCATAGGGAGGCCACTGCGTTGGTGCTCTGGGACTTGGACCCTAGCTCGAGCTAGCAAATAAACTCCTTTGCCATTTGCATCCTTGGTGACTCTGCTTCTTTGTTCCTGGGGCCGAGGGGAACCGGTTCTAACACAGGCTCCCAGGGTCCCCCCAGCGGGCTGATCCCCTGTTGCTCACAGAACTGACTTACTCATTAACACACCCTTGGCTGGCTTCCTCCCGTTGCCTGTCTCACTTCCCACTGCCCCACCAGAGACCCTTGGGATCCCTTCCTAAATAAACTAGTTGAATTTCAATGCTAGTCTCAGAGTCTTTTCCTTGGGAAACCCAGCCCAAGACCAAGCCATGCACATAAGCAGTTATAAGCAGTTTCACTCTATATCTCCAGGTATGAAAATAAGGGTTCAGAATACTTGCTTGTGCTGCTCAGAGATGGAGTAGTGGTTCCACTAGAAACCCAGCTAGGTATGCATCTCAACCATACTACTAAACTTCAAAAATAAAGTGGTAGCAAAAAAGTAGTAAGAAGGCAAACAATTTTTTAAAAACAAGGTAGCATTATACTTTATTGTGGCCTCAGCATGTTCACAGCTCTCTCCATCATGAGCTATTGTCCTGTTTATTCACTGAAGGAGGGGAGGTGTTCACACATACTCACCTGCTTTCCCCAGCCCAGAAACCAATGCTCCGAAGGAAACTCTACCATGGTTCTTTCCAGGCACAGAGACCAGGACTTATTACCATGACTGTGGCCAGGTGGAGGTTCAAAATATTTCCAGATCAGTGCTGGCTACAGGTGAGGTCCACAGGAAATATGACCCCACGGCTTTAGAAAACATGGCAAAGACCAGACCCCTTATGTTCCAACATTTCCACCAAGCACACAGCACCTGTAAAATCACATTTTAATCCCCTGTCCCTTTTATAGTTGAGACATATACCACCTGACCCACAGACCCTCCATAATAGGGCTTCATTGAACACGTCCAACATTGTTTCCCAACGCTCCCCAGTTCTTCTCTCTGCTCCAGCCAAAACTGGCTTCAAACTCTGAACCCAGCAGAATTGCTCTCATTTGGAGCTACCCTTCCCATGGCAATGCTTTCTATTAATATTCTTCCTTCTGCCTGCACATTTCAAACAATCCCACAGAGCCTCTGTCCTCCTCACTCCCTACTCACCATTTTTCTCTCCTCTTCAGCTCTCAGAGAATAAAGCTGTGTGCATTTCTGCTGGGTCCAAAAGAATGTCTGTTATAGTGATGAGATGAGATATGCTAGACTAAATGATACTACCGTTGGCATTTACTAAGCACTCGCTAAGCTCCAGGTGATGGGTCTAATTGCTTCACAAGTGTTAAACTCATTTTTTATCTTTCTCCATACCTAGATCCTATTATTATGTATATTTTACAGATGAAGGCACTTAGAGTAGGTGAGGTAAACTGACTTGCCAAAGGCCACACAGTTAGAATGATAAAGCCAAGACTCAAATTCAGGTTGCGTAGGTCAAACATCCCACTCTCAACCAGTATGTTACAGTGCATTACTAACCAGGCAACCATCTGAATGTAATCGAGCCTGAACTGCCAGCCAGCTCCGGAACAGACCATGGGCTTTCATTACTCCATGCCTCCACAAATACTACCCCCTTCTTCTGGATGGCCCTTCTGCCTTTTCAAACTCCTACACATCCATCAAGACCCAACTCCAATGTTACCACTTCTGTGAAGCCACATTCATCAGGCAGAATCAGCATTTCCTTAAAAAATACCAACAGATACAAAGATGAAAATAAAAATGTCTTCCTGCTGCCACCAGAAACTCATTCTTAACAGTTGATACATACAATTCCATGCTGCGACTTGCTTTCTGCACCTAAAACAGTTATCATAAATATATTCCCATGTCATTCAATATTCAACAGCCTAATTTATAATGATTGGCCAATATTCCAATGCATGATTGTTATATATTAGTAATTGATATGATTTTAAACATCTGATGTGTCCAAAGATCAACATAGTCAACTCAGCAGAAATTTGCCACAACAGGTACCTAGGGCCAGATGTTTGGAACACTGGCAGAGTACAGGTCCCATGGCTCCATCTCAGCTTCCCACAGTGCTTGGGCAAGATGTAAAGACTGATTTATTAATGGACCTGCTCTGGCCAATGGCCCAGTCCCCTTTGTCACTGCTAATGGTTTCTGTCTTGGCTTTTAAGCTCCAGGAGACCAGAGAGCTAATCAACTTAACTCACCGTATAGGGCATTACATTATGAAATTATTTGAAGGTTGGCAAAAAGCAAACAAAACCAGACCCACAAACAGTATTTAACTGTTCTTATAGGTACAAACCAAAGTTGGTATCCCACCATAACTTACCCTATCAACCTAATGCAGACTGGCATTTCAACATTATGAACAAAAAAATAATAATATTTTATAAAACTTGAAAGTGCTTTTAATGCTTACCATCTCATTTACTCTTCACTCTTTACTCCAAAAATGGATATTATTAGAGATGAGAAAACAGAATCCCAGAAGCCTGGAGAGTTTACCCAGTGCAGTGAAGAAGGGGAGCTATGCAGACTGCAGCTTCCACGGCCAGTGCCGTGCTCTTTCCAACACATCACACTGTCTCTCCGGGTCCCTTTTCCTTACAGAATGATGAACCACCCAGGACAAGGGAGTATCTAATGTAAGCAAGATTATATGCAGGCATCCATAGGATGCAGAATTAGGAGTTTCCAAGGGGGGTATGTGCAACTTTCCAGAAAAGCCTGTGCCATTCATTCTACAGAACATGCTGAACAGAAACTGGGCTCCCTTTGTTCTAAGCCATGCATGCAGAGTGGGGTGCATTCTTGCTCTTACTGGGCACACTCCCCCAGATCCTAGCATAGGGTTTAGGCAAGAATAGCTTTGCTTGTCACCACATCACGGTGACCCCTACAGGAAGGGCCAATGCAGAACACAGGTCTTTCAGAGAGGTGGCCAGTGAACTGCAGCTAGATGAGTCCAGGATCAGAAACACAGAGGGACAATGAGAAGAGCACAACAGCCGGCAATAAGATTCTTCTATCCTAGACCTGCCCTTTGCAGCAATTAGGTGGGTGGCCACACCTGTGGGCTTCAGATTTTTCATTTGCTGAATGAAGACCTCAGCCAGACAATATTTAAAAAGACGTATTCTGTGGATCTATGGAATGGGAAACTGCTGCCATTTGGGGGCTTCTATAAAACTCCGTTGAATTCCAAATCAGGGCTCCTGGGTGGCTAGGAGTTGTGCCCAGTTGCTGAGTGAAGGAGTATTTACTCTGTCTTTAAGTCTTGGGGCCTTTCAAGTATGACACTATAACATTTACCTTTTGAATCTTTGAGGTAAGCAGAGAACCATGTTCCTTGGATGGTGTTACAACAAAGGCTTTAAGGGAAGACAACAGAGTCCTTTACTGCCTAGAATCCCTCCAGAGCACACTCTGCAGGCAGTAAATAGACTAGATCCAGTTCTCAAACCTGTATGTTCCTCTCATGACCTTTGGACCTTTTGTAAAATACAGATTCCTAAACTCCACTCCCAGAAATTCTGATCTGGTATGCCTGGACAGGGCCCAGGAATTTGTATTCAAGGAATCACTTCCCAGGGGATTGTCACAAACCTCCGTGAGAACCTCTTGATAAGCTAACTTTTCAAGGCCACCGTCTACCTAAAATACTTCAATGGTTTGCCTATTGTGGTGGGTTCCAACCTGGAAGATTTGAAAAATTCCCATGCCCTGTCCCAGACCAATTAATTCAACCCCTGTGGGGGTGGTCTCAGCACTCGTACTTTCTAAACTCTCCAGGCGATCCCAGTCCAGCCCTGGGGCCCTCACCCTCCAGTGTACCGGAAGAGCAGGGATCCAGCAAGTCAAGAGTCGTGAACTTGCACTCTGGTTCTGCAGTTCACCTTGTACAAGTCACTACCTCTTGGGGCCTCAGCTCCCTCACAAAAAGCGCCCAAAGAGACCTACTGCATCAGTGGTGATGAAGATGAAGTGTGGTCCGCACATCGGTCACCCGGTGCAACTGTGTCATTTCCTCCATGAATCACACCATACAACTGTACTTTTCATGTTATCGTTCTTGTTATAAGCAGAAAATCTAGATGAGAAGATAAGGGACCAGAAATCTAGAGCTCATGATGTTCCTTCTGAGAAACACAGGAATGTTAGTTGCCACATGGTTCCCAGCCTCATGGGGGGGAACCCAGAAACTCCCGGTCCCCAAATCCTGTCACTGACCTGCCTTCTGCCCCACTCTCCCTCCCTGCACTGGCTGTGGGGATGGTAGAAACAGGAGAGTGGGTGACGTAGTGAGAACAGCCATGCCCTTTGTCAAGATGACATCCTTCTTAGTTAGCTAGGGCTGCCACAACAAAGTCCCCCAGACTGGGTGACTTAAACCAGGGAGATCTATTCTCTCACAGTTCTGGAGGCTAGAACTTTGAGAACTTTGAGATCAAGGCATCAGCAGTGTTGGCTCCTCCTGAGGGCTGTGAGGGAGAACCTGTTTATTGCCTCTCTCCAGCTTCTAATCTTGCTGCTAACCTTTGGCATCCCTTGTCTTATAGACGCGTCACCCCAATCTCTGCCTTTACCTTCGCGTGGTGTTCTCCCTGTGTGCATGTCTGTGTCCAAATGTCTTCTTTCTGTAAGGACACCTGTCATGTTGGATTAGACCTCATTTTAACTTAATTACCTCTGTAAAGACCTTACCTCCAAATAAAGTCATATTGTGAGATACTGGGGGGTAGGTCTAGGATGCCAAAATATCTGTTTTAGGGGACACAATTTAACCCTTAACACCATCCCAAACCTAAAGACCTGAGCCCATCCCCTGAGTCCTCCTCATGCCCTAAGTCCCAGAGATGGAAGATGGGCTGCCAGACACTTGCCAGGGTGCAGGGCACTGGTTAGAAAGTCCCACAAACCATCAGAAGGAGGTCCTTTGGAGACTATATGGAGCTCACTTTATTTCCTTCTGGAATTCCTCTGCTTCCCTCCCCTGTTCCCTCTAGCCAATATGCTGTTGGTTAACATGATTTAGCAAACACTCGATGAAGCGTCACTAACTCAGAATTGCATCCAAGCAACTCAGCTCTTGGTCAGAATCTGACAAGGGCTGTCTCCAGCTTAGCGCTGGCTCCCGTCTCCTGGCTGGTTTCTGGCCCTCAGCCCCTAGTCTTGGCAAACCTCAAAGCCCTAGGTTAAGAACACAGTTCTACCCAGCAGGTAGATCAGGGTGGGATCTCTCTAAAACACCATGTGGGAAGCAAAGTGAAATGTGACTCCAACAGTTATTTAACAATTTCTGTTTCTTCTAACACTGTCATACTCTGGGTTTAGTTTTCCTAACCCGTTCCTTTTACTGTTCCTTATAAAACAGGAAATATCAGAATTCTTGAACAGCTAAATAAGTGAAATGACATTTGTTCTCTTATAAATCGTTATATAGACTCAGCGATGGCTCATGAATAAATATTGTCATGATTCTTCATTGAGCGCATTTATTTACGTACTCCTTTCTGATTTATTTACGCACTCCTGCTTGTAGTGCAAACACCCACACTGATGCTGAGCTGAGGAAGAAAACAAACAAAACAGATACCTGAAGACAAAAAATAACTACCCTCCACTCAAATGTGGCCCACGTGATAAGAACGAGGATTGAATGCAATTATCTGAACCGTAGCTATGGCCTGATGAACTCCCCCACGGGAATACAGCAGGGAGGACATAATAGGAAGCTCTGTAAGCATTCAAATTAATTACTAGCAGAGTCTGGTGTTGGGAGCTCCGTGTCCACAACTGCCTTTCCACGATTCAGCAAGTTTATAGCTCTTTAGAAGCTTGGCAAGTGTCCCTTTGCTGAGGAGCAGCTACTCCCTTCAAAATGTGGATAGTCCCTGTGTGAATCAAAAAATGACATCTTCGTGGCAACCCACTGATGTTTCCACTAAAACTGGGCCTTGCAGACCTGGCCTAAAAAAAAGGTAGTGATGACCTCTTCGAAGGGGCAAAACCAGGCATAGGTTTCAGACTTAATTGCCAGGGGCTCATTTTGGTGAAGTCGGACACATAAAAATAATTGTGATAATAAGAGCTTTCATTGAGTGAGTACTTGTTCCATACACTGAAGGAAGATGCTTTGGGATCAGGAAAACCTGAAGCCCCTTGCGGTCAGCACCTTGTCCAAGGTCACACCTGCACAGGACAGGTGTCCACGTTCTATCTGACTCCAGAGCCAAGCTCTTGAACACATGCTTCTCACCAGTGAGTCCAAACAACTGGCTGAAATAGAATAGCCAACAAGATCAAACAGGCAGGTCAGCCCGGAGGCCTTGACACCAGAGACCAAGACAATGCGTTGTCCAGACATGATTTTCACTTCTCCAGTGGTCTCGGCAGCAATCTGCAGATGTAGCCTTATGGAGCTCCACAAGTCTGAGAGGTGGGGGGCTGGAGGGCTCCTTCCTAAAAGAATCCAAGGGCTATGGTACTCATGAAAATGTCAGAGAAAGAAATACCACATGCAACCAGCCAACAGGCCCTGAGGTTTGCTGACTCTGCCACATGAGAGACGAACTGCAGGAGGCAGGCCAAATTAACATCTTGTCATGTCAGACAGAGACACGTCCACTGGCAAAAGTTAGGGTGAGAGTAACAGGGCAGGGAGATCTTGGGTTTGCCATGTGGAACTTCCTAACAAAAAGATTAATTTCATAACTTCTATCAATCAAAGGTAAAGAGTGTGTATTCACTGTCTTCTTTATAAAGCTAAGAAGCTGTAGCTGAAAATATCTGAATACTTAGATTTTTAAAAAACATGCAGTATCTGTGATGTCTCCATTTATTTTTTATCATCTTAGTGAAGGAGCCAATGTCACAGATAATTATAACATTTTTCCCAGTTCTTCGTTTATCCTTGTATCCATACCCTTTGCAGCTGGATTTTTCTGCTCCTCCCATCATTTGGTGGCACTACTCCTTGAATTCAGGCTGTCCCTGTGATTTGATCTGGTAAAGAGAACTGGTGACAGTGAGGACAGTGTGCCATTTCCCAGCCCAGCCCTCAAGAGGCCTCGAGCACTCCCATGCCCTGCCACTGCTCTGTGAACAAGACAAGTCTCAACCAGCTGCTGGGTGATAAGAGACAAGCGCCAGCCAAAAGCCAGCCAACCTCAAGACATGTGGAGCCAGCCTTGTCCAGCCAGCCCCCAGTTGACCACCAGATGATCATAGACACATGAACAAACTCAGCAAAGATCAGCTGAGCCTGGCCTAGAGCAGCATAACTGCCCAGCTGGCCCATGGACTCACGGGCCACAGCAAATGCTTAGTGTTTGAAGCAACTGTGTTTTAGGGTGGTTCATTACACAGCTATAGCTAACTGATACAATAGGGCTCCAAATGCATGAATGGAGACTCTTTCCCCAAGATGCTTATGGATATGAGCTTGTTCTGAACCAGTGCCCATCTTCCTACTCCACCACCTTATTTAGTAAAACATGCTGCTTTAAGAAAAGCTTCCATTTATGGACTTTTAATATGTGTGAGGCACTAGGATAAGCACTTCTAATCCATGTTTTATTTAATCCTCCCAGCAACGTTATCTCAATAGCCACCTACAAGGACTGAGACTTGATATTCTCTTATTAAAGATGAAGAAACAGAGACTCCGAGAGGCTGACTGGGCTAAGATCACACAACAAGTGGCAGATCCAAAACACAAACCCAAAGCCAAGTTATCTCAAGCTCACATGCTTATAGAGTGTGCTTAAGAAGTCTGTCTCTGTAATTAATTATGATATGCTGGGGTTCAAAAGTTTCCAACGTGGCCACATAGCAAGTTCACGTACATTTTATAGATAGGAAGTTCCATGAGTAATAAGCCCCACCAGCTTCACCCAACCCAAGAGGGCAAGCACAGGCTAAGCTAACTCTGCTCCTGTGCCAACAGGAAGGAGAGTTCTTGTCCCTGCACAAAAGTCAAAAAGAGTCTAGGGCAGGAGTCAGAAAACTTTTTCTATAAAGGGCCAGATCATAAATATTTTAGGCTTAATAGGCCACAGTCTTGAATGTGCTGTTCTACCACAAAAGCAACCACAGAGAACACATCAACGAATGGGTGTGGCTGCGTCCAATAAAATTTCATTTATGGCAAACAGGCATAGTTTGCCAAGCTCTAGCCTAAGGGATAGATCTGGGGAGGGGAAATATACTGTAATGTTAGTGTCCTCACTCTCCGGAGTTAAGAAACAACAACAGTCTATTAAAAATCTCTTACTTATACTTGGCATCTGAATCACCCACTCTTTTCTGTGAAGTACAACAGAAATAACTGTTTCTTACTGAACATACTCATCTTGATTGACTTGCAGCACATGCCAAGAATGCTGTGTTGAGAAAGACCCAGAGGCTGTATTGTAGGTCCAGAAGAATGAGTACTGTGATTGATTAGCAATGTCTGCCTTGGGCAAGGGAGGGGAGAAATATGGCATAAGTCAAACATCCCTTACATTTGTCACTGATGTTCTATCATCACTACCCATTTCAATAAAAATTAATTGATAATTCAACTAAAAATGAATTGTTGATAATTCAGGCTGCTTTTCAAAAACAGATGTGAATAAGCTTCTGAATGCCCTTAACTCAGTGATCTGATTGACACCTTCAGTTACATCTTCTCAAAAGTGAAGAGATGGTCTATACAGTGCAGCTTAAAAGGACTAAAAAAATTTCCTAATCACAACTGCTTTCAATTATGGGTATCAAACCAAATGAGTAATTCCAGCAACCTCCTTGCAACAATATTTACCTGAGCAGCCTTTACCGAGTCAAGCACTTGGGCAGCCCTATAGGCACGGGTTCCTTATCATTAAGGCTCCAGCCATTACTCTTCTCCGTATGCAGAGCCAGGACAACACAGGACACTGCACTTTCTTACAGTGGTCATTGGAAAACTTGTTGAATTTCATTAATTAGCAATTATCTTTGGCTGAGCACACAAAGTCCTATCTCTAAGCTAAAAGAAGCTGGAAACCTCTCCAGCTAAAGTGTAAAAGACTGAATACTTAAGGGGCAGGGAAAATACATCTTTAGATACCACTCTCTTTATTCTAGTCCTCCTAGTACCTAACTTTGAGACTACAAGAATTTGAGGGATTCATTTTCTATTATAATATTCTATTTAGACCTGCACTATCCATGATGGTAGCCACTAACCATACATAGCCATTTAAATTAAAATTAAAATGAAATAAAATTAAAAATTCAGTTCTTCAGTCATATTTCAAGTTATATCAGTCCTATTTCAAGCTATATTACCATACAGCGCAGACAGCAAACATGTCTATCATCACAGAAAGTTCTACTGGACAGCACTGATTCAGACCAAAGGAGCAGGTGCTGCAGCGCTCTGTGCATATCTCCTAGGCACCCCCAGACACCCCAGTAGAGGCCGTTTGCCATTAACACTCTCTCTGCCTGATTGATTTGTTTCTGGCTAGAAGGGCACACTCGGCCCACATGCAGGGCAGGTGAGGCCAGCATTGCCAACAAGTAGCCCTGGAAGCAGTGCTCAACAAATGACACAGGGGAATTGGTGTACAAGCACCCTAGCGTCCACACTCCCTGGCCTGGGTAACTCTCAGGCATGTATCTAGAGGCTCCCGGCAGCAACAGCAGTGAGTCCTGGTTACCCACAGTGACCACCTGCCTGCTGACATTCCCTTCATTGGCTAGACTTGGGTTGGCTTCTGGAAGAGTCCAACTAAGACAGTGAACTACATGAGTAGTTCCTAAATCATAAGATAGTCACATTTATCTTGGCACTGAATCTTAGTGTTTGAAAACTAGCTAATTTTACTGGTGAAAAAGATGATCATTGATGGAATCAGTATATGAAATCTCAGGGAAAAAAGTCTGCTTCCTTACTTTACAGAATTCTTTTATTTGTTTCATTACTCTGTTGATATACTTTCATATGCTCTATAGCACTCTTTTATTATTTTGTTACTGTGTTCATATTTTTCAGCTTGATCATTCGCTAAATCACCAAACCTACTTTTGAATCATTTTGGCTGTTTCCAAAAATCAAATCACTGTCCCAGGACAACGTTTGACCTCACTGAGAATACTGAAGAGGATTCGTCCCTGCCTTTGAAAGCTATTCCCAAGTCCAGCTCTCAGGACCTTTTGGCCAATAACAAGTCATTAGAACAAGTGGGCCACATCCATGGGGACAATGACCGCTCATTTGTGTGTTTTATTTCCTATGTGACCTTTAAAATTTGATTTCTTCATAGTCAAACCTGCCTCCCTATTTCTCTTTTGCTGTTTTTTTTTTTTTTTTTTTAAGACAGAGTCTCACTCTGTTGACCGGGCTAGAGTGAGTGCCGTGGCATCAGCTTAGCTCACAGCAACCTCACACTCCTGGGCTCAAGCAATCCTTCTGCCTCAGCCTCCCGAGTAGCTGGGACTACAGGCATGCGCCACCACGCCCGGCTAGTTTTTTCTATATATTTTTAGTTGTCCGATTAATTTCTTTCTATTTTTAGTAGAGACGGGGTCTCACTCTTGCTCAGGCTGGTCTTGAACTCCTGAGCTCAAACAATCCGCCCACCTCGGCCTCCCAGAGTGCTAGGATTACAGGCGTGAGCCACCGCGCCCGGCCTGCTGTTTTTTTTTCCCCCTAACAGCTTTATTCAGATACAATTCACCTCTCGTAAGATTCACCCGTTTAAAGTGTGTACAGTTCCACATTGTTTGCATACCATGTCTTTTGTTGTCTTCTTTCACCGTAAATGGTAACAGGCAGCTCAATCTCACACATTATTCCTGCTCAAGAATCTCGTGGCTACATTCAGAAATTAAAGCCACATGTCCTGGAGGACAATTTGCTACCGCTGAGGCTAGGCAAAGAGATAAGCAATAGTTATACTAATGTTGCTCCTTCCCTCCCATTTTTCGGCATTACCGAGCTCAATCATCAGTTCATCTAATCATCAGGGCAGTACAATCATCAGTTACACTGCAAAAAAAATTTAGCAAGACTAGACTCATCGCTAACGTTTTGTTTGCTCAACAAAATGCAAATTTCCATGCAAAAATGTATTCTTAAAAATTCCATTCTTCCCTGGTTCTCTGATTCTTACTGATGCCACAAACCGCTTTGATGAAATGATCCCCTCCTCTTCTCACACTGCTGTCTGCAACAGACCAAATCGCCCACCCCATCTCAACACGCCTGCATTCGCGGGGGCCACTTAAGCCCCCACCGGAATCTGCTTCTCTGACCCCAGTTGGAGCACCCTGGTTGTAGTGGGCAGGTGCTTTAGAGCAGGTAAACATTCAATCCAGGGGGAAGATAAGAAGAGATTGCTTCACAGCCAATAAAATATCTGCGTGTAACTGTTGATGTCACAGACAAATGTCTTTCTAGAGACACCCACTGTCCCACTATGCATTCCCCCTCTCCCTAGACAGACAACAGACAGACAGACAGACACACACACAGCCTGAAGTTTAAAGGGCTTTACAAGAGCTGCCCACTCTTCAAAGAAAGGCTCACAGCTTCGGAGGACACTTCCCTGCCCCCTCACGTTTTCTGGCAGGATGGTGCCTCAACAGAACAGCCATCTATTAGCCACAGGAAGCCAGCCACTGGGCCCTCCAGCCTGTTCAAGACAAACCTCAGTCCTTCCGACACTGGGAGGTGAAAACCAGAAAGCTATTAGGAAAGCCTCCCTAAATTGTCCCGGCTCCCTAGACCTAAGAATTCCAAATTCTAGAAGAGGATGGCTGGTGGCGCAGGGTAGAGGCAGAGATGGAAACCCATTAACAGGCAAGAAAAGCCACAACCTTTATGCCCTATAAAGTATGCCGTGTAGCATGACCAGTGTCCTCTTGTCACCCCCTCCCTCATTTTGGGGCTCCAGGGATCCCCCAAATGCCTCTCTGGAGCCTCGAGGTGGTTTTCTTTCTGGGTAACTGGGCCTCTTCAGTCACGTTCTGGGTTTCTATTTATTCTTCCCCAACTTTCAGGCCTACAAGCAGCTCAACAGCAAAAAAAAAAAGTCAGTTGGAGAGAGATGCATTTTTGTCATTCTTGGCATGTGTCAAAGTAATGTTGGAAGAAGAAATCTGGTCAATTTTTAGAGCTGTTGAAAGAAACTGAGTGACTGCACTGAAGATATGTGTTGGTATAAAAAAATTAAAAAAGAGATGGTGCACTTGGATCCTCCCGTACTCCTCAGACGTTAACACCACGAGGGTGAGGGCGGGGAGGAGACCAAGATGAGGGGCACTCAGGGTGCTGCCCTGCTCCTGGCAGAGTGTGGTGACATTGTTCTCAGACAGTCCACCAGCAGTGGCCCCCTGGCTTCTTTTGCTGCTCAAAGCTTCCTGGTTAAACTCCACACAGTAACCTGAGTGATGTTTGGAAACATGAATTCATTAATGTCATGTCCATTCTTCCAACCTTCCATTGGCCCCCTCTCCTACTGAGGATAAAATCCAGACTCCTCACTGTGGCTGACAAGACCTTAGGCGGTCAGCCCTGCCCGAGCTTCTGATTCTTCTCCCTCTCTCCCTAATCCCTGGCTGCAATGTCCTTCTCTGTTCCCCAAGCGCCTCGGTCTCCGTCCTGCCTGCAGGCATTTGCAATGGCTGGTTCCTCTGCCTGGAATGTTCTTCCCTGGTTGGTTACAGGACCAACTCCTTCCCTCGATCAGGTTTCTGTGCCCATGGCTTCCGATCTAAAGGACCCCTCCTGTGGACCCCCATCACTACCTACTGCCTCATTCTCCTTTTCTATGACACTGATCACAATTTGATGCCACCTAGTTGTTCTCTGTGTATTCCTTAACTCTGTCTTGTCCCCCTAGAATGGAAGCTCATGGCATCGAAAATGGAACCAGACCTGGGCTGATGCTCAGTAAATCCTGCAGGAATGGGTCAATCATCAATAAAACAATGAAAAACAAGCGGCCTTATTTGATTTATTTATTTTACTTTTCTTTTGGAAATAATTTCGAACTTAGAGAAAAACTGCAACAATAGTCCATGGAACTCCCATAACCCCTTTACCCTGATTCATCTATTGTCAGTATTCTGCTCATTTCTTTATCATTCCACTTATCTATGTAATTTTTATCTATATCTATCTATATAATTTCTGCCTATCAATCTATCCATCTATCATACCTATTCTGACCCATTCATCTACTACCTACCTCTCCATTCATTCATCTATTTCTCTGCATTATTTTTCTGAACTGTTCTAGAGTAGGTGGCATGCATCGTGATCCTTCACCCTTAAATATTTCAATGCTTATTTCCCAAAAATAAGAAGAATAAGGACATTCATTTATATAACTACAGCACATTCTAAGTTTATCATGATACAAATCTTTTATTGAATCTACTTTCAATATTCCAATTTTGTCAATTGACCCAAAAATGTCCATTTTTTCCCTTCCAGTACAGGATTTGCTCAAGATCTGGCACTTAGCTGTGCCATCTCCCTAGTGTCCTCTAACCTGGAGCAGTTCCCCAGCCTTTCTGTCTTTCATGACGGGCAGTTTTGAAGGACACAATCCCTTGTTTCAATGGAATGTTCCTCTTTTGGGGCTTTTTCAGTGCTTTCTCATGACTAGTGTCAAGTTGTGCATTTCTGGCCAAGATGCCACGGAGAGGAAGTTGCATCCTTCCTTCTCAGGGCATCACATCGGGAGGGCACCATGACCACCTGGTCTCATGAGTGACATTAATTTTAATCAAGGCATTTTAGTCAAAGCATTGTCAGGTATCTCCACTGTGTAGTTACTATTTTTCCTCTTGCTATGTATAAGCAATATGTGGGGAGACATTTTAAGACCGTGCAAATATCCTCTTCCTCACCTAAACTTTCCCCTAGATTTTGCATCTCCTGATGACTTTTATTTGACCAAATCCTCACTGTGATGGCTGCAAAATTATGAGTTTCCAACCCAGCACCTCCTCCACATTTAGCAGTGAGTCACTCAGCATCCTACTGAAAGAAAGAGCCCCCCTCTTCCACATTTGCTTCTATATTTCTTTATTTATTATAAGTATGGAATCATGGATTATTTTTTCAAAGTTTATACTTCATTCCTATCCTTAAATATTCTGATGCTCAAACTGTCCCAGATTTTGCCAAACCGTCCCCTTCTGTGATGGCTTCTGTGTAAAGGGGGATAATTTTTAAGCACGTTCATAATATCCTGATTGCTTAAAAGGTGCCCTTTTATCCCATTAAGGCAAGAAATAAGCATTCCCCCTGCTTCAAGGCTCTAGACAGTTAGGGGTCATCTACTTGCCCAAGCCACAGCTCTGCAATGCCCTTGATCACCTTTTTTGGGCCAAAGAGAAAGCAGCCCTGAGGAGTCTGAGCACGGTCAGACCCAGAGCCCATGAGACCCTCCTCAGCCCAGCCCTGCCCAGGGAAACCTTTGGCCAAGAGACAACAGCACCCCATCCCTGAAAACCACTAAGATACTTCCTTGTTAAGGTATGATTTTGTTTCAGAAGATGCATGTGTGATCTGGTTAGCCCAAGAATCTTGCTGCAATGAACATGGTGCAAAAGAGTCTATGATGTGTGCTAAGGAGCCCTTTTTAGTTAAAATCATGTTTAGAGACTCTGAAGAGGATTAAAACACCGATTCCAACCAGCTCAAGGAGTGTCCACTAACATGACAGGTCTCCAACCTGGAACAAGCATGATTTCACATGTGTCAGATCACACAGGGTCCCCACATGCTGCCAAGTTCAAAACCTTGACCTTGAATAGCACGGGTAAAAGGATAGCACTCACTGTGTATTAAGTAGATGGGATGATGCAAACAGCAAACTCAGGACCATTGAACATATTTTCAACCACAAACTGACTGGCCTGGGTCACTTAGCTATGAAGGGGGAAGAATTATTTCTATGGTAGGGGACCCAGAAGGAGGGATCATATCTGTTCCCCAAAGAATGATTTCACAATAAACCCTACTGCTCTGTAAGCTAAAGAACAAATGAAGTAATAGTACATACAAAATAGCCTTCAGAGCTATATAATGCAATGCAATGATCAAATATCATAATAATCAAGGTAATATAATAAACAATTGTTGAGCAATGTCTAATTATTTATATGTGCCCAATGAACAGATGAACTAAACCTAAACTCAAGGACTTCTTACTGTGCATTTCCTATAGGAATAGATTTTTTTTTTTCTAAAACATACTGTTTTTTCTAACAAGTAAAAAATCTTATTCCCACTTTTCCTATACTATTCTATTTCTCTTCATCATTTTGTAGCAAAACTTATGAAAAGAATTACCTATCTGACCTGCCTCCAATTCTCCTCCTTCTGTCATCTTTTGGACCCATTACAATCAGGATTTTGTTGACACCAGCACCATGACTCTTCTTGTCCACGTCACCAATGGCCATGGAATCACCTGATGCGCCTAAAGCCTCCACCCCGCCGCTCACTCCCTCCCCACCAGGTGCCCAGATTCCAGGCCCCCTCTCCTGGTCCTCTTCCGGCCTTGCTTGTGGTCTCCTCTTCTGGCTCCTCACAGGGCCTAGGCTCAGTCCTTGGTCCCCTCTCTGCCCACACTCACTCCCATGGGGGAATCCCCTCCATCTCATGGCTATAAATACAAACCTCTCTCTGCTTCAAGTCCCCAGTTTTATCTCCAGCCTTGACCCTGTCACCTGAATTCTGGTTGTACAATACTCATTATCACCCTCCCACACGTTATCTCCTCTTGCATGTCTAGACGGCATCTGGAAATGAACACTTCCAATACAGAACACCTGATCTTCTCCCTGCAAAGCCTGCCCTACCAGCTCCCCTCACCCACTCTTGCAACTGCTCAGGCCAAGAACTGTGGATGTTTCTATTGCTCTCTCACCCACATCCTTCAGGATGTTGTCACTGTCTTCAAAACCATACCCAGAATCTGAGACCTCCTCACACTCTCCCTGGTAACCACCCTGCTCTGAGCTACAATCATTTTAATATTCTCCTAAGACTTTCAATTCCACCCTTAGCCCCTACATTTTATTATCAACCCAATACTCTGGTTGATTCTTTAAAAAAACATAAGGCTGGTCACATCACCGCTTGTAGCAGAGGTGGTGCTCCCTTCCACAGTGAAAGCCAAAGACCTCTGCTGGCCTCTTAAGACCCAAATCACCTGTTTTTCCCATCCCCCTGACCTCCCTCCCACCCCAGCCCTCCCTCATTCCACTCCAGCCACACTGACCCTCTGTGCCATCCCATGGACACACCAAGCATGCTTGAACCTCAGGGCCTTGCCCTTGCTGCCCCCTTTGCCTGGGTGCTCTTCCCCAGCACCTCTATGGCTCCCTCTCTCAACTTCCTTCAGAGATCGCTCAGATGTCACCTCTCAAAGAGCTGTAATGTGGGAAGCTTCACAGTGAGACTCCAGGGATCATCTGAGTATGGCACACATAGACGTTTCTCTTGTCAGTTCTGGCGGAAGTTTGCCCAGTGCACACGTGGTGTGTTGTACATCCACATCATCTCATAGGGTCCACATACTGGCATCTCTCCCTGGGGGGACGCTTGCAGGGGGAAACAAAAGAGAGTCTTGTTCTTGGTGACCCTGGCTGTGCCTTGGCATTTGGGAACAAGCAAGCGTAGCTGCCTGCTGCCCTGTCCCTCTCCCTGCCCAGCCAAGGAGTAGGAACAGGCAGGGAGTCAACAGTAACTTTCTCAATAGCTGGAGAAGCTCAAGGTATTTCTGAAAACCCACCATGCCAGCAACCACTGGAGGGAAGAGCTTTAGAAATTCTCTTTCTGGGGTGTGAAACAGAACAGAACAGAATGATCCAATACTTGGTAGCTAAATATGAGTAAGATATTCAAAAAATAAAGAAATAAGAAAATTCAATCAAAATAAATGCAGGGAACAGTAAACCTTCATGAAATGGGCAGGCCACATGTCTTTCCTGGAGCAGTCTCATTCTAATGAGTCTCTAAACAGTACCTAATTATTGGCAGGATTTACATTTCCTGGCTTTCGAAATAATCCACTTCTGTAATACAAAGGAAACCAGCTTTGTTCTGTGTAAAAGGAAAACTGCATGTGCTAGGAATTCTCCTCCTGCCCCTCCTGGTCCAGCTCCACACGCTCTCTGCCCTAGTCTGTGCCCCAGGAGGGCGGACCTGGCTCCCTCACCCTCTGGGTTCCAGGCGGATTTGGCCAATGGCAGAAGATTAGAGGGTGGAAGGAGAGAGGGGCCAGGGTGCTTCTTCCCTGGTCATCTCCCAGCCCACAGCTCCTATCAAGTCCGGGCACCCACAAGCTCCTGGCATGGGGCCCCGCCCTCCCCTGCTCCCTCAGGTGCGGGGTGGTGATGGCCTCGCTGTGGCCTCTCTGGGTGCTCCCCCATCTGGTCCCAGCTCATGTCTTGATAAATAGCCCCTTCATGAAAGTATCACCCCCACCGTTTTCAGGCCTCTCATCTGTTGCTTCCCAGACTCAGCTGAAGGAAGAGTTCATGTCCCAAGAGGAAAACCACACTCAGAGCAAAATACAGGATGAGCATCCCAAATTCGAAAATCCAAAACCCCAAATGCTCCAAAATCCAAAACTTTTTGAGCTTAAATGGAAAATTCCACACCCGACCTCACGTGATGGGTCACAGTCCAATCTTTGTTTCATGCGTAAAATTATTAAAACTATTGTATAAAATTATCCACGGGCTATGTGTATAAGGTGTGTATGAAACACAAATGACTTTCATGTTTAGACTCAGGTCCCATCCCCAAGATATCTCATAATACATATGCAAATATTCAGAAATCCAAAAAAATCTGAAATCCAAAACACTTCTGGTCCCAAGTATTTTGGATAAAAGATGCTCATCCCTACAGCCCAGGTAGCCACCTTCTCTCCCACGAAGGTGTCAGGAGGGAGCAGGGTGCTGGAGGAAACCACCATCAGCTCCAAGAATGGCAGGAGCTGCTCCACGCCAGCACTCAGGGCCTCAGCCTTGATTCCCTCTCTCTTTCTGGGATGATCCCACTCTGACCTAAAGGTCATCTAAGTTATTTTAAGAATGCAAGAGAACAATAAGCATGAGTAAGAATGAGATGGCGTCATCTCAAAAAAAAAAAAAAAAAAAAAAAAGCCCTACCCTCCATTCATCCATTCACCTTTGGTAGCTGTCATAACAGCAAGGCTGTGCTCCTTAAATGTCAACTGCCAGGGTGAAGACTGAAAAGCGAAGATACCAGGTGGATTAACTCACTGAGCAAAAGTCTGAGACATTTCCCAGGACGGCATGTGTCACAATATTAATCCAAACCTTAGACTGTGCTAAACTCTTAGGGAAAAATAAGAAAATTGACTCTTTCCCATTTCCAGCTGTATAAATGGTATTCTGCAGGCATAGCCTAAGGAAATCTCATTAATGAAGCAACAACTTGATTTGTTCTGATTATACGGATGGGTAAAGATGTCAAACCATCACGGTGCGGAGTCAGGAGAGGCTCTGAGCAGCACAGCGGGGGCACAGTGAACCCCGAGGGCCGGACAAACCCGGAGGTAGTGGGATTGTGACACCACTTGGTGTGAACCTGAGAGAGACATTTTCTTAAAAGCAGAACGTCCTACTCATGAATTAGAGCAGTGACAATGCTTTATGGGTTTACAACATGCCAAAGGATTTACAACTTAGACATGCTGCTATGTGTGTGGCCCAATCTCACTGCAGATAAGAAAAATATTAAAATCAGAAATGGTTGCAGACTGATCTGGGTGGAGTTTTAGCGCCAGGAGAAGCAACATTCTGGCTAATTTCCCCTTCTCTAATGAGGGGAAAGGGCAGTTGAAATCTGCCCTCTGACACCTATTTGTAACTTAGCATCCACCACAGCGCATAGTTAGGAGATTTCAAATGACTGAAATAAGAGGAACTATTTAATGACTTAGGAAGAGCATTTTTCATTTCGAAGTGTTCCCAGGCCAGATCATGATGGTGACCAAACACGTTCAATAATCACAACCAGTGTTTTCTGAGCTCTTATCCTGCGCTAGGCATCATGCTGGGAGCTCTCCGTGTGTGATCTCATTCACCTCCTCACGCCCTTGTGAGGCAGGTCTTCTTCTTGTCTATGACAGTCTAGAAAGCAAGTATTCTTAATTTAGTAGAGTTTTTGAAATGCTAATGATGGTGTTGATGATAATAACATCAATTAAATGGTTTGCAGAGGTACAAACAAAAAAAAATTTTTAAATCGAGCAGTGGAAAGGAGCAATTTTTCCAGCTAAAGCGAATTCCTCTGGCATCTTGGCAAATGAAGCACCAGCATTTAGTTTCCCTTGTAGGTAAGTGTGGTTTCCAGCACCTCTCTGATTGAAGGTTCCATAAAATGTGTCAATGGTAGCAAAAGTCCCCCTTAAGTCTCAACCTCCTATATTAACCTACTGGTGAACCCACTGGATGTAGGATCCACAGTAAAAAAAAAAAAAACTGATGGTCAGCGCATCCCAGACGGCAGGCTGGAGCTGTACGAGGTGGGTGACTGCTTGAATGTGCAGGGTCTAGTCCCAGTGGCTCCATGGGGCCCCATTCCATTGGTCGTTGAGGTACCCTTAGATTTAAGACTATCATAAGTATAAAAGAAATGATCAACTTTGCCAGAAACAACAACCTTAGGTGAAACTTCTGGGTCCTAGGAAAAGTCTGGAACATTTTTGGGCTGGGCCACCCAAAAACTTATAGATGTGCTCGCACTCTAACCCTCAGTTAGCACATGGATAGTTAAATTTTGCTCCAGGTCATTCTGCTTACAAAGCTCTCTTCTCAATCCTCTAAGAGCCTGGAGAATAAAGAAGATTATATTTCTCCTCAAAGGAAAATGTGTTCATCCCAAATGGGTTCCTTTCTGTCCCACAGTCTTTGTGTCTCGCTGTCTTTTTGTCAGCTCTAGCTGGCAAGGAGAGTTAATCCTGACAAGCTCAGAGAAGAACTTAGCCACAGACCCTGGGTTTGCCATGTCCCACGGGGTGGTGGCTGCTGGGCCCAGGTCTGGCACACAGATGGCATCTCCTGTGTGTGCCAAGTGCATACAAAGAAGAGCTATATATTTAAGATCAACATTCAATAATCACAAGAAAAACTGCTGTACTCTCACTAGATTTCACAGAACAGGTAGGTACAAGTTAGAGGGACATCTCAGGTCTCTGAAAGTCAAAAATACCCCAGGAGAAAGAACAAGGTGGGATGAGTTTGGAAAGTCTATTAGGAACATGTCAGCTTAAATGGGCTCTCATGGCCAGCATGGGGCCAATCTGAGCAACAGCAACAACAACAAAAAAAGACAGTAATGGATTGTAAATAAAAAAAAGAAGAAGAAGAAAGACTCCATGAATCCATAGGGATACCAAAGGGAAGGGTCATTTTTAGAGAGGATTGCCAGTTAATGTAGAAAAAATGACTGAACAGAAAAATCATCATTTTGTACACCCAGCTGCAATACTGGTCTAGGTGAGGATGCCCATGGATGCTGAAGCCATGGGGGGAGGGGGAGGTTGCTGGGAAGCAGCAGAGTCACATGCAGACAAAGCGTCCATCTGACAGACACCATACCGAGACATCAGTTAACAAATACCAGACACACTGACATCTTGTGGCTCCGATGCGACACACTGAGAAGGGAACCTCTCCCTTTGCCCAGAGATGCCCGCCCTGCACCTGGACTCGTCGGACGGTCAGTGGCAGAAAGAAAAGGAAAAAGGCAGGGGATTGTTTCTGGATGCAACCAAATGCAATGTGGGAACTTTGACTGGATTCTAGATTTTAAAAAATAATAATAAAACTACAAAAGACTTCTGGAGACAATTGGGAGAAATTCAAATATGGGCTTATATTAGATATGGCTGAAATTATTTTTGACCGGAAAATAGAACTGCATTTATTTAATATCTTGGAAAGTAACTACACAAAACTTTACAGCGTCTTTTATTCTGCTTCCCCTTGACATACACTTTAATTATTTTAAACCCATTTACACATAACAAATGTCTTAGAGACCTAAGGAATAAGATAAGATAATTTATGTTGACTTCCAGATGATATGACAGCCTAGAGGTAGAAGTGGTTTTTAATTTTCCAAGATTTTCCAAGACTGAAGTCCCTAGCATGAGCTTCTCCAGCCTCCCTTTCCTCCTGTTCCCATATTTTCAGCGTCTTAACCAATTCGTCCTTTCCTCTGCCGGTTGCTTCCCTAGTGCCAAGCACAGCGCTCGGTGCATGCCAGCGACCCGGGGAATGCCTACTCGACAAATTCGTAATAACTGTGCATGCTTCCAACACTCAGGTCTTAATTTGATAAAAACTTTATTCGTATTATTTTAAACGTTTTTGAGGTGACTGTTCTATGTCTTGAGTGTCATAATGGCATTGTGTTTACGAATAGGAATGTGGTGTCTTTGTTCCTAGATCAGGCTAAAGTATTATTCAGAGCCAAAGAGTCATGAGGTCTTTCTGCAACTTACTTTCAAATGATTTCAAAAAAGAAAAACCAAAGTAATTTGTATATATATGTATATATATGTGTGTGTGTGTATATGTATGTATATATACATATACACACACACTCACATAGACTCACATGCAGTCAGCCTCCTTATCTGTGGGTTCTGTATCCATGGATACAATACAGGAGGCCAACCATATATACACACAATACACACATATATACATATACTCAATGCCTATGCATATACTCAAAGCACATGTATTTATGTATATGCACACACACACAAACACACACACACGAACACACACATATACAGTCAGCCTTCTATATCCATAGGTTCCACATCCACAGATTCGATCAACCTCAGATAGAAATATTCAGAAAAACACTGCATCTGTACTGCATGTGTAACTTTTTTCCTGTCATTATTTTTTAAACAATACAGCAAAACTACTATTTACATAGCATTTACATTGTATTAAGTATTATAAGTAATTTAGAGATGATTTAAAGTACACAGGAGGATGTGCATAGGTTATATGCAAATACTACACCATTTTATATCAGGGACTTGAGCATCCACTGATTTTGGTATTTCCCACGGATATCGAGGACAACTGAATAGTAATAATATATGTGCTATATAACACACACATACGTGTACACTTAATACATGATATATAGAGTGATCAAGAAGATGTGATAAACTCCCCACATAGGATGTTGACATGGAGCCAGAGATGCATGTGTCAGTGAGGTGAGCACACTCCAAGCAGAATGACCATTGCACGAAACAAGCAAGGGACAACATCTGCCCCAGAAAAATGAGCAGATGTCCAAACCCAAGAGCTCCAGAATAGCAATTCAGCAACAATCTCCTAAATGAGGTGGAAATAATCTTTTAAGTTCCACTCAGGCATCCTCTCATGTTAATTTCATAAGTCGACCTTTATGATGTTAGTAAATTACCATATTTTGAGTGAAACAAAAACACACGTGCACCACTTCTCCAAGTGACAAAGCTTAGCCCATCTGCGCCTGACAGGAAACAAAGCCATGAAACGGCTACAGTGAAGGACAAGGGACATCGGGGCTTCCTTTTATTTAAGCACCTTTGGCTCCAGGCACAGCCTTGACATGCCAACAGATCGAAGCAGACATAATTGGAGGTGAGCAAGCTGCGCGGACCCAGCTTTGCCGCTCTGTGCTTCAGCTGCCCTGGAAGAAGGCAGGTCCAGAGCACTCCCCTGGGAGTTTGTAGGAGGAAGCTCTGGTGATCTGCCCCCAGCTCAGGGAAGAGCTGCCAATGCTATGACAAGCCCAGCGCACCAATTCCTTAGGTGTGAATAACCCACGACCCCATGGTCAGTTGGGCACAGGTCAACTGGTAAGCACAGGTATGGATGCATCAGCTGTTAAAATACCAAGCTACGCTGTCCCAGTTAGCAAATAACTGCCCTCCAAATGCCTCCAGTACCCACCCTTGTGCTTTCCTGCCCCCCAGGAACCCCTCATCACCACCTCTCCACAACTGTTAGCTATAAGAGCTGAGATCTCCCTCCATCCAACCCAGTGCCAGCTACTTGGTGATTGTTGAATATTTTGAACAGACTCTGGAGCTTCCAGGACAAGGAGTCTATTTTATTCATTTCCGCACCCCAGTATGGCTCACAGTAGAGCCACACACTTAGGAGGCACCAGCTAAGTGCATCTGAACATGTCCACAGTGGAACCAGAGGCACTGGCCCTGCGGCAGGGCTGCCTGTGACGTAGGGAAGGAGAATCACATTGACTGTGAGCCACACCTGAGTTTTAGGTGCAGGGCCTAAAAAAACAGCACTATGCCTGAGGCGCTGGTTTATAAGCCAGTGCTGCTGGAAAATGCTTACTTGAGATACATTTTTAAAATAAACACACACACACACACACATACACATATTTATGGAGCAAAACATTAAGCCTGCCCTGTCCCTACTAGTGTCTCCCACCACGACATGCTCATGGGACAGTGGAGTCCATGGTGCCTTCAGATTCCCTTTAATCTTCTATTTCTACTTCCCTAAAGGAAGCAGAGCCTCACCCTTGAAAATGAATTGCAAAGTCATCTGGGGCGGGAAGGGGCAAAGAACAGCAGCATGGCAAACTCGGCCACAGGCAGAAAGAAGCAGGTGTTCTGGAACGTGGTGGTGCGAGGGAGAGCTCACTATCCTTCCATAACTCCCCAACCTCCCAACCCCCAGGTCTGGAAAAGCTGGAAACAAGGGGAGGAGCTATGTGGAAGAAAGTCTCAAAAGGAGAAAAGAAACTGTCACTTAGACTGCGGCAGCCATTCAGCACGGAACTGGATAGAATATTTCTCTCCCCTCCCAGGTGGGCTGTTACCCTACGAGTGGCCAGGGTGGGGCTTGGGGGCCCTGTGGCCCCACCGCATCCATCTGCCCTGAAGAGCATCCCGTGTGCCTGCGAGATGTCTTTTCCCATGAAAGCCAAGCGCCTCAGGAGCGCAGCAATTTCCTCCCCACGCCTAATCTGCCTGTGAAAGGAGCAAGAGATAGAGGTCTCAGGGGGACTCTACATGGCAGAGGAAGCACACGGGGTGTCTCCCACTGCTGATTTCATACCTGGAAGTAACAGCAGCTAAGTCTCAGGAAACAAGCATGAGGGAAGCTAATTCAGCTTTTCTGGAAAAGCCGTGAACATCATACCAGGGATGAGGAACTAACACAGCCTCTGCAGGCTGAAGTGTCAGTGTTTTCCCCCAGCTCCGCTCTTGCTCTGGTTGTCTCTTGCTCTCCCCTCATTACAGCTAATTACTCCTTCCCTATGTCCACCATTGCCTACCTACGAAAAGGATGCAAGTAAATGTCTTGGTTTCCAATCCCACTAAATAGACACTGAGCCAAATAGTCAGTGCAAGCAATTTATTTGGGAGGTAAAGATAGAGAGAGAAGGAATTGAGACAAGGGCTGCCAACAAACCCTGTGTTATAAGGCACGTTAGTAGCTGGAACACTATCCAATTGGGCAACCCTAGGAGACAGTGTAGATTCGTGTCTCAGAGTCATCCCACCCAGGAGGCGAGGGAGCTGGGTTATGTACATCAACTCCCATCAGCTGCTGGTTGAGGGCTGTTCAAGGGGTCATTAAGGCCCTGACACTTTCAGCCTGCCATGCACAGAGCCATGTGGACTCTGGCCCCCAGAGAAAGCCTTCTGGCAAAGGAATGCCGGGGTGAATGCTTGGAACTTGGGCAGTGTGCACGGATGTGGCAGGAGCAACGATCCCTGTGCAGGACACGGGTGGTGTCTGTTTCCTGAAAGACCCAGAATGCAGCTATTACTACACCAGCTAGGACACCTGAGGTCACCTTTATGTAAACACAATGCGGGCTCATTCACCTAGAAAAGCAATTCTATTTCCCTGACAAGAAGGGGAGAGCTGGTGAAGGGGTGAACAAAAGAGACTCCCCACCCAAAGATGTGTGCCCCTGTCGGCACCAAGGAGGAAGCGAGCCCGCCGGGGGATCCTCCTTGTCAACTTTCTGACCAGAGGTCTCATGGCTGGGAATCAGAATCTACTCTCCCACTCGGGGTCACAAGAGTGACGGGGTGGCCGGGAAAGGGAGGCCTGCGAACCTCACCCCAGCTGCTTTGTCCTGAAGTGCTCTTTCCCCTTTTGCTTCTTTTCTGTGAATGCGGCAGGTCACAGGGGAGTCATCAGTGGGACGCACAGAGGAAGCGGAAGCACCATTCAGTGATGAGGAGAAACAGAAAGATGATTTGGAGAGCCGTGGATGAGTGTGTCTGCCCAGCCACCCACCGTCCACCTGGCAATCAAAGAGATGCCTTTTTTTTTTTTTTTTAAATTTTGCAAAGAGAGTTGGGAATACTTAAAGATGTCTCTCTCCTCTACAAGGACACCCTGATGCTGGTCTCAGTTTCTCCTCAGCAAAGTGTGCCTCTGCTCAGGCAACCTCCTACCCCACCCTTGTGGCTGATTTGGCCTCCAGGACCTTCCTCTGCTCCCGCCTGGGTAGGAGGATCAGGACGGCTTAGCTGCCAGCTGATTTACAGCTCCCATCGTCCTCCTTTAATCCCAGAATTTTTGAACTTCAAGACGTTTTCAAGATTGGATTTTTTAAATATGACTGATTTATGAGCCATAGGTCAGATTAAACAGGGAAACCCTGTCCTGTCCAATGAACCACTGCATGTGCTTGCATGAGGGACAAACGCTCATGTTTTACAGCCCACCACCCCCAAGGGAGCTGCCGGCAACCCCCCTTCCCCAGTGTTTTATGTGACCCTGGGGACCTGCTTACCTTCTCTGGTTGCTTCAGCCTTTATCTGTCCCTCTCCCTGCAGCTCCACAGCAAGCGCAGCGCAGAGGTAGGAACGGCAGCCTCAGATGCCCACAGCTCCTTACACTAGTACAGACAGTCCCCGACTTAACCATGGCTCGACTTTACGATGGTGCAAAAGCGATATTCATTCAGTAGAAACTGCATTTCCAATTTTGAATTTTGATTTCTTTCCTAAGCTAGCAATATGGCTAGATACTCTCCCGCAATGCCTGGCAGCAGCAGCCACAACATCACAAGGGTAACAACCAGTCCTGCACCCTGCAGTGTACTGTGCTCAACAGATTGCATAAGATATTCACCACTTTGCTACAAAACTGGCTTTGTGTTAGATCAGTGGTCCCCAACCTTTTTGGCACCAGGGACTGGTTTCATGGAAGACAATTTTTCCATGAAGGAGGTGGAGGCAGAGGCAGAGCTCAGGCGGTGATGCGAGCGATGGGGAGCGGCTGTAAATACAGATGAAGCTTCGCTCGCTCACCCGCCATTCACCTCCTGCTGTGCACTGCCTCCTTCCTAAGTTTCATGGAAGACAATTTTCCACGGATGGTGTTGGGGTGGGGTGGGGTGGAGAGCAGCGGAGCTCTGCGGCCCGGTCCCTAAGAGGCCTTGGACCGGTACTGGTCAGCAGACTGGGGGTTGGGGACCAGAGTGTTAGATGATTTTTGTCCAACTGTAGGCTAATGTAAGTGTTCTAAGCACATTTAAAGTCGGCCAGGCTAAGCTGTGATGTTCGGCAGGTTAGGTATATTAAATGTATTTTCAACTTGATATTTTCAATTTAGGATGGATTTATCAGGAGGCAATCCCATTGTAAGTCAAGGAGCATCTGTATCTATTTGCACAAGTGAACAAAAAAACTGTGAACTCTGGTTGTAGTGCTGGAATTCTCCAGCAGGATGGTGACCCTCCTACCAGCAGGGCCCCTGGATCCACACAGATCATAACAGTCACCAGTATGTGTTCCTGGTTACGTCCTAAGCACAACAGAGCACCATTCCATGCAATCCCTGTAACCACAACTAAGAGGGAGAAACATTGGCATTTTGTAGGAAGAATCCATAGCCCAGGAAAGTTGAAGGGTCTGCCTCCAGCCATGTCACCCACTCAGGGTGGGATCACGACCCCAGGGTTTCAGCTCAAATCTGGTCTATTTCCAGAACATTCTATTCCATTCCTATTTGGTGATGGATGGAAAAACCCTCAAATATAAACCTTCTCCTTTGCACCTGAATGGGGTCTCTGAAGCCCCTGCCCCCACAACCTGATCCTAACAGCATCACGCTCTGGAAAACTCACCCTGGACCACCGCCGCACACAGCGTCCTTCCCGTTTCCCATTTAAAACATTCCTAGTCTGGTGGAAAAGAGGGGAAACAGGTCTGCCCAGCACAGGATAAACTGAACTGTCATGTGTGAACTGTAGAAACAGGTGTCAGTGCGAGGATAGGTGGGTCTGAGCACAGCCACACAAAGGACCCTTTCTTTGCAAAAACAGCAGAAACAAAGCAGATGACCTCCTAGAGCTGGGGCAGACTGCAGATGCCCCAGACACAGGTGACTTGATTGCAGCACACTGGCCTCGAGACTCGTAAGATCAAAGCAAATTTCTTCAGTGCTTTTATACGTGGCCTCCGAATGAATGCCAAAACATGCAGTTAATGCTTTTAGATGACAGGGTGATAATGTAATTCTGTGCTTTGCAGACACCATGTGTAAATCACACATCTGAAACGTCAGGCCTCCTGCCCATAGTCGGTAACTCATGTCCAGACACACCGACAGGCCAAGGCCTGGTAAACACCAAGGTGTGTTATGACAAGCCTTTGCTGACTCTCCTTCTGGAAGACTCGGCGTGTGCTGGCGTGGCAGGAGTTCCAGGGTGCCTGCATGGCCAAGAACCTCCTGCAGCAACTCCCTTCAACCTGAAGTTGAGGAAAACCTTACTCCTGAGTGAGAACACTCACTTGTCCAGGACACCAGTAAAGAGGATTTGGAATAGAACCAGGCAACAACTGCATCTTTACTCCAACCTTCCTTGTAAAATGTTGGCCCATGGAAGGACACATGTCTGGATACCTGGGACCTCACAGTATGACGACAGATAAATTTGGGGACAGAAAATTTTCAAGGGCAAAAGCTTTTGTTGTCTTCCCCCAATACCCAGGCTCTGTAAATGTGATCTGTGAATTTCAGCAGGAAATGTTTACGGCTTGAGTTTTTCTTCCCACACCCCAATACCTGAAGTTCTATAGTTCAGCCCATGTATCTGGCATCACCCTTTTCCTCTGCCTGTCCTTTAAAACGTGGGGCAGGGGTGGGAGTAGCACAGGTTTCTAAAGCCCCAGAGGGATTAAACTTGTCAGGGTGGCACCTTTCTGTTACTAGGTTGAAAACGGCAGGAGAAAAGGTTCAAGCACAACATAAACTCACCCCACATCACGGCCATCTCAGGATCAGGACCTACTCTGAAAGTAGAAACTGTCACATGTCCACATGGAATCACCAACCAGGACACTATAGCCTCGGTAGAGTCAACGTCTCAGATTCTTAGTTAAGTCTCAAAATCTGACTCGCTAAGTCAACTAAAAAAGACCCACTAGGAGAGACAAGTTCAGACCTCAGAGCAGGAGGTGGGCCATGGGCTCAGAGCAGGATTGGATTCCAGACGAGCTTAAGTCCCTACTCCGTGCCACTCAGGTGCAGAGCCCGGAGCAAACAGGGCAGGAATCAGCCACCCCACTGCTCTTCCTCGCATGGCTGTGGTTTAATTCCACCCCTGGGGGGAAGGGCAGCATTTGAAATACCTTGTTTCATTTATCTCCCTCCCCCAGTAAGAAGGGATAATTTTAAAAGGCCACAAGAAAAGGAGAAATCCATGAAAATACTAGAGAACATTTCTGTTTGCCCTCATGTTGTCAGTCCCGACACTAGTTGTACACAGCACAATTAATAGGGGAACCGAACAACAGAGTGAGCAGGTGTGTCAGCCTCCAGGCCAGAGAAACCAAGTGGCCAGGCTGTGCCAGCATCACCACCGCCCACCAATAACCACCCTGCCGCCACATGAAGCACAGCTGGCCAGTGGAGCAGCTCTGAGCTTGGAGCAACCTCACAAGCACATGGCAACACCCTCGTTTCATTCAAGTGCTGAAACAAAACTCACAACCCCAAGGCCGTTCTCCATCACACCTGTCAACGTAAAGTCTGGGCAAAAAGGTGTGCAGAAAACAAGACAAAACAGAACACATCAGGGGCAGCAGTTTAGCAAGAACCAAAATAAAGTGTAAAATGCATCTCACTGGTGTTTTCATAATCTATATACGTACTTGGGAATGAACAGAAAGAGGTCATGAAGATTCGCGCCCTCTGGGCCTCCCTGTTCACAGTGGTTAGTTATCCTTGCACAGTGCAGCTGGAGAAGAAGAAGGATTTTAACCTTTTACTCAGTATACTTCAGTACTGTGTGGATTTTATGTATTCTAAAATGACTCTTCGAATAAAAAAATCAAAGATATAAATGTAGAGGCTCTATATACTTAAACTGTTCTAAACTTAAAGATCACTGGAGATTTGAACAGTCCCCTGGAATGTCTTCCCCTGCACCTGTCTGCACCTTGGGTGACCTGCCACTAACATCTGGCACACCTATAAGACCTTTCTTGTAAATGAGAATGAAGCCCTTCACTAAAGGGAAAATGCAGCCTGTGTTTTACACTCCAAAAAAGTTTCTCTAATACCATCTAACTGAGAGACATCCACTACCACTTAAAAATAACGTTGTCACCTTAATACATTATTCGAGTGCCAGTTGGGTTCACATGGCGATGGTCCATCCCGACAGTGAGCTACCCTTGAATTCACTGTTCTTATAGGCTCGCTTGCATTTGATATTCCAGTGTTTGAAACATGAAATAGAACAAGAGCAGGAAATGGGTGTGAAATTACTCATTACTCATGACAGACGAGAAAGAGAGACACACAGAAAAGAACTGCTCCTGCTACAGACAGAACGCGGGCAGCTGTGTTCTTAGATGGGCCAAGGATTACATCAAGCAACTGTAGGTATATTCCTTCCACGTAATACTTTTGAAAATATTGGCTTCTAATGAGCACAGGCAGGAAGCAAGTGCTGCAAAATGAATTCTCTGCTGACCAGAGGTGGCAGAATGGAGTTGCACGCTGTGGTTGCTAATGTACAACAGTGACCTCATTTCGTGGCCTCCACCTCCTCAAACAAGTACCACCGTCCTCCCAGGTGTGATCTCATTTAATCGTTTTCCTTTAAAACACTTGTGGATTCCAACACTGCCTCCTCCTGGAAGCCTCTCTTTAGCTCACACTTTACCATCCATCCTGACCCTCCTCTGGGCCCCAGCTGGGCCCAATGTGCACACCTTTAGTAGAACATTTACCACTCTGAGGAGAAGTAGCTGGATTTCTCCCACTGCCACCTTCAGTGTGTGATTCCTGAGGGCTGTGTGGCCCTTCTGTCTCCAAGCCTTTCCACCACCAGGAGATGCCTGGACCAGCACGAAAGTGCAGGGAGCGCGGGTCTGCTGAGTGAATCCGACTGTGGAGTCACCACTTCAGCCTCACCCTGATTTCCTATGTACGGCCCTAGAATGATCCACTGCATGGCGAGAACCCACCAGTGGACCCTGCTGGCCAAAAGGTGCTGACTCCAGCCCATGGGTTCTCTTAGAGCCCCGAGCCCTTGCACATGGGGTTTAGGTTCATGCCCAAATTCCTCAAAATCTGAACTGAAGTCTGTACGTACATATGAGCAATCAAAACTGAAGCTCCGGTGGCCCAAAATTGTGCTTCTCCATTACAGGAAGGAAGAAAGGAAGGAAGGAAGAAAGGAAGGAAGGAAAGAAGGGAGGGAGGGAGGGAAGGGAGGGAGGAATTAAGTTAGCTTGACCACATACAGAGAAAGAAAAAGAAAAGATTTCAGAGAGACTCCAGGAAAGCAAATAAATACAATTTTGAATGAGCTCACAAAAAGCATTTTCCCACATTTAAAGTACCCTGGCTTGTTTTTGACCTTTCCCCAGCAAAGCTGAATGTGGCTAAAGAAACAGGTAGTGCAGGAAGAGGAGAGCATGTCCATACACAACATCTGGAAAGTATGACTCCAAAGCGAGGTTATGTAACTGAAAGCTGAACACAGCATCGGGCTCTGTTTATGCTCTCGCTGCCCTGAACAATTGCAACAAAGACAACAGCTGTCTCCAGTAAGGCTTCATGGGCTGCAGACATCCACGAGGAAGAACAGTGGCCGGAGCAGTAAGTTTTCTCCCCAGGTAGCCACAGGTCAGTCCTGGAGCGACCCTGACCTTCCAGAGAACTGGCTGAGGCTAGAGAAGAGACAGTTCTCCCAAAATTCTGGCCCTGAAACTTCCCCTTCTCATTTCTCAAGATCTCATACACAGCCTTATTGATTTTTATTTCACACACTAGGTTTAATGAAGGAAGAGAGAATTAATATTTACCAACCACACACTAGCCCAGTACTTCTCAAAATCTGCTGTGCACATGATCACCTGGGAACTTCTGAAATTCACATTCAGACTCAGTGGGTCCAGGTGAGGTTGACCTTCTGTGTGGCCAACAAGCTCCCAGCCATGCCAATGCCTCTGGTGCTAAGACCGCACTCTGAGTGGCAAGGGTTTAGAATATAGTGGAAAGACGTTAGAAGGGGCAGTATGAAAGCAAGGGTCCAGCTGGTCAAGAAACTGAAAAATCGGTGATTACACGCCATGACACCTAGATAAGGTAGCCAGGAGTGGAACCAGCTCTCCTACAAAGAAATCAGCCAGACACCATCTCCCAGGGCTGCCTCTGATGTCGAGGCTGGCTCTGTTCAGGCACTCAGAGCCTGCTGAACTTTCCTCACAGTGCAGGGCCAGGACTTGGGTAGATTGGGTGCTGGTAACAGAGAGAACGTGATACTCTGCCACCCGGACCCAGCCTGACCAAGAATCAGTCCAGGGCATGTGCACATGGAGGCCCAGACTGGAGGCCCAGCTCTCCTAGGGGGAAGGGGGAGTCCCTTGTCTTTACATCTCATAGATGATTCTATGTCTGCATGTGTATGGCTAAGAAATGAACAATAAAGGGCTATCTCAAATTAACCCACTTACACAGAGAAGGATCCAGAAAAGAGTTCTAACTCTCCTTTCAGATGCCACTTCTCATGAGGCTCAGGACCCTGCACCCTGCCAGGAAGCCGAAGGCCTTGACTACGTAAAGATGCCACGTTGTTTTCTCTCCCAAATAGAGAAAAGGGAAGCCCTAGGGGAGTGCTTTCCATGTGAACCACCTGAGAGCTCATGAATATTCAGATTCTAATTCAGGAGGTGTGGGTGGGGCGTGAGAGTCTACATCTCCAACAAGTTCCCAAGAGATGTTGATGCTACTGGGCTGATCTACGGACCACACTGAATAGCAGAAGGGAGAGAATGCACTAGCCACCTAGTTAGGCCCTTAATATACGTTAGTTAATTTAATATACTAGTAATGCCATCAGCTCAAACACACATCCTCCACCTGACACATGGGGAAGCCCATATTCGGCAAACTTAGGAAATCCGATCCAGTTCTGCTGCAAGACAATGGGAGGGTCTGGATTTCAAGTCTGGTCTGCCTAACACCAAAGCTTCTGTTCTTTCCACAGGATCTGCTGTCAGGATGGAACTTTAGAAGACCAGAGGGTGTGAAAATTTTGAAGGCAGATTAGGGAGTAGTAGATGTGACAGCGGATTCAGTGGCAACAGAAAAGGAGGCTGCAGTCTGTATCATAAGATGTCACAATAACATGAGCTGTCAACAAACCATGGCTTCAACGTATTATAAGAAAGTCCAAGCCACATGCAGTGCACTGTGACTCAGTAGGCAAGAATGTATAGAATTGACTTTAGAAAGATATCAATCAAATGCCTATCGCCTTTTTAAATGGCCTGGCATTTGAAGGAATGTTTCATTTAGTTCATTCTGCCATATTCAACAAATGTTTGTTGAGTTCCTAGATGTGCGAGAAACTGCACTATTTGCAGCGGCCACTTAGGCAGAAACAGTGTCTCGATGATGCCAGATAAATGAGGTACTTAAGTCATAATAGAGGCTCCTTAACAATGAAATAAACCCCCTCCTGCAAACTCATTTAGTTTTTCTCCATCCCTGGTTGCAAATGACACAGCTAATTTCAGACACCTTAATAAAAAATAGCTCAATAAACGTTTTGCAGAGTGCATTGAGTATAAAATCTATCCTGGTAAACCCTGAGACAGATACAAAGCACACAGACAGGGAGCTTGGCATGATTCAGCTCTTCAACACTTGCTTTCAGAAGACACCACAGATGTCACCTGCCCCCAGCTAGTGGCCTGGGAACTGCAAGGGTAGACTCACAGCTTTAACTGCTGGACTCTCCAAACAAAATGTGCAAAAAAGTAAATGTGCCTTTAGTCTCCTGCAATTTCAAAATGAAGCCACTCTCTGTTTAAGTGCGTGCTTTCTTTTTGTAAGGACAATTTCAGCAGTCTGTACAGCTGTAGAGTTGAAGAAACCAAAAGTCAAGAAGTTGGTAACATCAAGGTTGGCCAATATACCTCTAAGCATTTCTTTATGAGTCCATTAGAAAACCTCACAGCACTGAAGTAAAATATGAGTAATATGATCCATCCTCAAGTTAAACAGTGGCCAGGTTGAAGCGAAAACAGATTCACCTGGTTCACCCTCCTCCATCCATTTCCTAAGGGCCCTCTTTATATTCCTACGGAGGGGACCTCTGTGTCGTGTGTTCTGTAAATATTAGGCCAAGTGTGGCAAATAAAGATAACATTTCACTTTCAAAACTTCTTTGTTTCCATTAAGATCAGGGACCAGAAAAATGCAAATATTCCTGTGCCAAGTTAGGGTAAGTAACTACATAGACTACAGTTAGTTCCAAGGTTTCTGGAGCACTTAAGATGCACATCTAAAGCTTTCATTGGTTGCCCAGAGCGAGATGTTTCAGAGGATCACAACCTGGTTTGGGAAGTAGTTGGAGGTGTATGTCTTTGATAAAGACCACAAATTGCAACATAATTCTCAACCACCTGAATGGGAATTTCCCCAAGTGTATTTTGCAGAATCCTAGACTCCTAGGAGGTTAACAGGAATTATCGGAAAAGGGTTCCATTACCCAATTGATTTGGAAAACAGGGAGGGGCTCAAACAGATTCCAACAGGTTTTTGTCTGCGGTTCTCAGAGGCTTTGAGATGAAAGAGTATTAGGTCTCTCCGAGGATATGATGTCTGTGTTTCCTAAGAATGGTGGACTGTGAAAGCCCCTTCCCCCAGTTCTGTTTTCCAAGCTGGGCCAGATTGTTGCTAAACAGAACACATTTCAGCGTGCACCATGTGGCACCTACTTCTCAGGCAAGTGTTATTATTTGTTTTAGTCGAGTTAGGTCAATGACTCTTAGAGCAGGGCACCCTGACCCCCAACGCCAGCTCCTCCTGCATCCCCCTGCCCTCCACCATCACCAGCTATCTCTTAACCCACCTCTGTAGACCACTGCCGAGGCTGGGGTCTCACATCCTACAAAGACAGGCATTAAGTTGTCCAGTCATTCATTCACAGAACAGCTAACTGGAGCCTATTTGTGCCACGGCCTGGCCTAGGCACTGCAGAAATAGCAGGAAACATGCTAGACAAATATCCTGCCCTCAGGGAGTTTTCCTACCAAGAATGTTCCTGTGCAAAGGGCTTTACAAACATGACAATTTTTTTTTTTAAGTTCTATCTTTTCATCTACGGCAGCTTTTCATCTACTTGAAGACAGATTTTATGTCTCCTCTTAGAAAATAAAATCATTCAATTTTAGAGCTAGTAGGAGCTTCTAGTCTAACCGTGCATTTCATATATGAAAAACCTGGAGTTCAAAGGGGGGTGGTTATTGATTGAGCATTTATCATATACCCGGTACTATAATTATTGAGGTTGATTGCAAATATTATCTCATTTACTCTTCATAATAACTCAGGAATGTAATTCATATTCCCATTTTGAGATAGAGGACAGATGTTGTCATCTGATTAATGGAAAGGCTACAGCCAAAATCTAGTCTATGGAATCCAAGTTCAATGCTATTTCTATACCCAACTGCCCTTTAAATCCTTCCCCACAATAGACCCAGAACCCCCAGCCCACCCCAACCAAAACTCTCCCCAGGGCAGAGAACAGCGAGCGCCTGAAGAAGGCTCAGAAGACCTCGAGTCCTGTCTTGGAAGATCCAGATCTCACACAAAGGAAAGGTCAGTGAAAGGTCAGTGAAGGGTCAGCCTCCATTACTACATATGCTATGCAGTGTCACATGAGATAGTTTTTAACCCCACAAGCCATCCTAGTGTAGACATCCTGGATGTGAACAGTCACGCAAGGCCAAGAATGGAGGTCCAAGACAAAACAGCACCCCACCCCACATCAGAGCCTAGCATCCATTCTCAGCATGTGCTGTAACTGCAGACACACCCCTTACCCTCCTCAGTGGTTCAGGTGCCTCAATGACAAATAATCTGGCTCACTGAGTAACAGAATGTCACGGAAACGAACCCTGGGAAAAAATAAACTAGTGCACAGAAAGAAAGGTGACGTGCAAGAGCCGCCAACCCTGAGGGGCCCGCATAGGACCATCCTTCCCCACGGAGAGCTGCTAACACCCACACAGGCCTTCTGTGAGCACATACTCCAAGCAGCCGACAGGAAGAGTTAAATTTAGAAGCACAACTGTCACTTTGCATTCAAGAAGGAAAGGAAAAAAATAACTCACCAGGTCTTAAAATTCAGGCATGGCCAAAATATCCTGGCTCACGTTTTCAGGGTGTAGATTATTTAAGAAGACAGGCACCAAGGATGCCCAGGAACATGCTTTTCATCATTGTGCCCTCTCTTTCACAGCCCATCCTCTCTGCAAACACTCTGCTTTTGTTGGTAATCGGCATTTTCTCATAGGCTTTTTCCCCCTGTAAAATGTTCCCCTGTTGGCTTTTCATTGAGGAATTTTCATATTCACATCCTTTGAAGAAGACAAACAAGCACAGGAGTAGACGGCACCGAACCTCACTGTGTCCTTGCCTCACCCAGGGAGTCTGGGGTCACCCGGACCATTCAGGAAATCAGATCATGGAGAACAGGGGAGGAAAAACAGGCAGAAGGCTCTTAAGGAATTAATGAGATTTTTCTAAACTTCGTCACAGATTGTCTGTAGCAGCAGGTAGGTAGGCACGGGCCCCTCTTGTCCTCCTCGCGGTGTCCTTGAAGATGAAGACCCTAAGAAACACAAACCCTGTAGAATTGGAGAACAAAATTCCCGTAGCTGTCGCTGATTGAGCCCCTCACTCTGTTCCAGTCATGGCTTTATGCTCTTCATGCAGGCTTTTAATTAAATAATGATGCTAACAACAGCTAACAATTGCTGTGCACTAGTGATGCAACAGGCACTTCGAGGATGAGCCCATCCTCCTTCCAACAACCTTATGTAGCTGAGGTGGATCCAAGGTTGGTGGGGCTAGAGCTGTATAATTCAAAGGTCCCTCTTAATGAGAAAGCCTACCAAATTATGACAAGGAAATGAGACAGAAGGTCTTGGAAGGGGCCCTGCAGCGAGTCAGGAGCTCCCAGGCTCATGCTTCCCAGTAAATCTGTTCTGCCAATGAGGCATCAACATCCTCTGCTTTGAAAAATGAGGAAACTCACAAAGGCAAATTGCCCCGGGCCTCTTAATAGCAAGTAACAGAGCCAGGTAGCTTACAGACCGGTATGCGAACCCATCCCTCAAAAACAGAAATAAAAGGTCTTTATTGTAGCAGAAACTAGACCATCTTTTGGCAAATTTGTGAAAGTCGGTTGTTATTCAAAGTGCTCAATTTTAAAGAGAAACGGGGAAAGCAATGATCAGTGTCTTTTTTTGTTAACTGATTTAAAAACCTGCTCTACGGGGATATTATATTCCGTTGAAATGAAAAAAAGGATGCTAACCCACAACAGAAATGGCCCCCACCTCCAGGGGTTTGGTAGCTTTGGATCCTCTGGGCTGGGAGACACTATCACCCATGGCCTCATGCTTTTGTGAAATGCACGCTGGCCGCCAGGTGGTGGTAACACTTACCTGTCTGTTGCCCAGGAAGGCGCGGGTGAGTGGTCGGCGGCCACCAGAAACAGTGACTTGGTGAAAATGCCGTTCACACTGAGCAGTGACAACACAGATCAGAGACATGAAGACAAGACCCAGCATCAAGGACAACCCTCCTATCACTCCTGAGTCTTTTCTCATCCTTGAGACAAGGGATGGTGACCTTCTTTCGCATCTAACATTTACACTCTCCTCTAAAAATGGTCATTTGCCTGCCTGAAGCTTTTAGAAGATAGAGTAGTTCAACATTTCCTTCAACCTGCCTCCTTTCCTGAAGGGAGACAACTGCGGGACTCTGAGAAAGACCCCTGGCCTGCAAAGAAAGGTGTGTTTCCTGATTCTACAACCTATTAAAACTGTGACACCTTAGATGAGTCTTTTAACTGCTGGCTCTAAGTTTCCTTGCTTAAAAACTTAAGAGTGATGATGATATGAATTATCCAAAGCAGGGAACCGAAAACAATCCACATATCACATATTTATTATTGGGGGATGGATAAATAAACATCAATAATGTGATACGGTGCAATACTAGGCAGCAGATAAACAAACTAGAGGGTACACACAGATCTCAAAAATATTTGAGTGAAATGAACACTGCAGGGTATTACTATAGTAAAATAACATTTATGCAAATTTGAAAATATACCAAAAATTATTTACTGCTTATGCATATATACACATGAGTAAAAAATATTAAACATACGTCAAAACACCCCCAAATAAAGGTGAAGTTTGCTTCTGCAGGTAGAAGACCTGACAAGGCAAATAAAAAGGATGTCCAATTGATGTGCAATGTTTGATTTCCTATAAATGGAAGAAGATTAGAAGCAGATAGAAAAATGTTAACATTTATTCATTCTGAGAGTAAATACACTGACATTTATTACGTTTCCCTTATAGTTTTCTGTATTAACTTTTTGTTTCAAAATAAAATGTAAAAAAAAAAATTGTCACAGCAAATTTACAAGGACTCATTCATTCATTCAATCATTCATTCCACAAAGATTTAACATCAACAAGTATTTTAGATGTAGCATGCTCCAGGTCCATCTACATCCTGGGATACACTACTGAGCAAAACAGCCCTGGGCCTTGCCCACACAGGGCTCCTCACACACAGGGCAAAAACCAGTACGTATGGAAATAACACATCTACTCAAGATTCTTCCCTGAAGTTCAGCTTAGGGAGGAGCGAGGCACTGGGAAGGAGTACAGCTACGTGACCAGGTTTTAACTCCTGCTCTGCCCCACCCATTCTGCGTGCTCCTAGCATGCCTGACTCATGGGCACCTTACCAGAATGAAGGAGATTCTGCAGGTAGAGCACTTAGGCCAGCCCTGCCTCCAACGAGGCACTCGACACATGTCTGGTTCCTTTGCCTTGTCCTTGGGAAGAACCTATAGATTTACGTCCTTATTTAGGAATGCTGGGTTTGCATTTGAAATAATTATATCCAAAACCTAAGCATGGATTGAATCAGGCCCAATTTCTTCACATGTTGCTCAAACATAATAACAGCAGGCTGATTTTTAAGAGCTGAAGAGATCAGCATTTGGCCCAGAAGGTAACCAGGTTGGTGGCAGTGCAAGGATCTTCAAGCCATGTCACATAAGGGGGCCGCTGAAAAACTGAAGAGAGGGGAACATGGACAAGGAAGAATTTAATAGCTGACCTCAAAGGTATGTCATCAGGAAAAGAAATGAGATTTATTTTTCAGAACTCAAGAAGACTAAAAGCAAAATTAGTTTGGTTCACCACAAGGAAGACAATTTTAACAATCCCAATTGCCCATGGAATAAAAGGCCTCTAAAAGGAGGCAGGGAGTGAGCTCCCAATCACTGAGGCTATACAAGGACATGACGGAAGATCTCTGTGTGGTTATGCTACAAAGACATCCGGGCATTATATGGGCTGCTGGGCTCCATGGCTTTTTAAAGTCTTTGAGTTCCGAGAGTTTGTGACTCTAACTCACGGTCTTAGAGGCAACGAGACAGCTGCACAGGTGTGCCGCTCCAGCCTGACTTGCGGATTACTCACTAATCCCTTAATAGTGGCTTCCATTTTTGCAACACCTTTGCAGATTTTCAAAGTTCTCTTACGTGCATTTTCACATTTCCCCCCAAGAGTGCGCAAAGAAATGGCAGATCCATTCCTGGGCTGAACAGGGAGAGGTATAGGGGAGAAAGTAAGAGGAAAGATTCCTGGTTGGGCACACAGGGACCTGCCCTCCCTAGGACCAGAGCATTGGAAGGGACACAGGAGCCACGCTGCCATGTAACCTGCAACTGACCCCTTCCTGAAGCCAGAGGCTTGGTTGTGGGGGCCACGGCCCACAAGCAAATTACGTATGCAGTTCAGCCAAGGGCCCAGGGCGTGAGGACAACAGAGAGCCGTTTCCCACAGCTGTCACCACCGCAGTGATCTCATCTGGAGGGAGAAAGATGGCAGGTATTGCCCCCATGGCTCACAGCCAGACACCAAACAGGCCCTCAATCCCCAACCTTTTAAGGGTGAAATAGCTGGAAACCTCCTGCCTGCCCCTAGGTCACAAAACTTGGCAGCAAGCTGGAGACTCTGAAAGATACCCGTCCTCAACTTTTCTCCCCAGACACTGATTTCCTGGGAAGCAAGAAGTCAGTCAGTCACTGCGCCGGATGAAGGAAGTGAGTGATGGACAGTAGAGATCCATTATGGGTCCCAGAGGTTCTTTGGCAGTGTGACAATAAGCGTATATGTGTATCAGTCATCATGGCTGCATAACAAACAACCCAAATCGGCAGCACAAAACAGCAGCAATTATTTATTGCTACTACCTCTCCTCATTCTGGAGGTGGCTGGGCTCAGGTAGTTCTCACTCAAGGTCTCTCATTCAGTTGCAGTCAGGTGGGGGCTGGGGCTGGGGTCATCTAGGAAGTATATTCACTGGCACATCGAGTTGTTGACATTGGCTATCAGCTAGGACCTCAACTAGGGCTGCGGACTGGAGCATGACGCATGGGCTTCCTCCCAGTATGGCAGCAGGTTCCAAGAGGAATAATCCCATGAGAGAAACCTGTATTGCCTTTCATGATGCAGCTTTGAAAGGCACATAACTTCTGCTACATTCTATCTGCTAGATAGAATATTAGTCACAAAGGCCAACGATTTTCAAGGGGAAGGCAATGAGAGTCATTTCATAGCAAGAGAAATATCAAAGCACTTGTGGGCATATTTTAAAAGACCACAGGTACAATTCTTCCTCTAGAAACTGCACTCCATCACCATTGCAGGACCTACGCATCACTTTCCAGCACGTGACGTCGTCCCACGGTGCCAGGCTTTGGGCTGAAGAGCATCACCAAGTTGGATGCGTCCCACATCTGGGGGCTCGGGAAATGCAAAACCATGGAGGACCAGAATGCCAGGGCTACAGGACTCCTAACTTCAAGCATATCAAGTCACTTTGAAAAATAATTTTTTGTGACATATGGATTCCATTTCACATAAAGTAGAGGCCAGTGAGGGACTAACAGTTGCCTGAAGATACAGATACATTTGCTTTTCACTCTGGAGCTGGAAAAGCCTAAAATACACATACGCCAAAGCCTGCAGGACAGGCTGCACTTGTGTGGTGACACCTCATCTCCCAGCTCTTATCCAGGGTTCAAATGGAGTCTTCTCTCCGAGTTTACATATGTTCCAGGCCCGGCCCTAGCAACACTTCTAGAAATAACTCTTTTACTTTAGTTGATTGCAACAAAAAAGATCTTTCCTGGGGAAAGGAACTCTTGTGAGCAAGCCTCTATTTTCCTGCAGAAGGAGCTCAAGTAGGATTTCCTTATTGGTTTCCTTTTCTCGATTTTGACCTGGTTTGAGCTCCTCTGGGGTCCCTAGAAGTCCGGAGCATGGACTGAGGCAGTAAAAGATGAATGAGGAAGGAAGGAATGTTTTCCAGGAAAGCACCTCACTCTCACAGACCCGAAGGTGTCCTCGGCTCGGCTGACTCAATTGAGCCACGGCCTGCGGCAGGTCGGCGCAGCGAGCCACCAGCACTTGTAAAAACACACATTATGAGGCAGTGAAAAATAATGGGGTGAGTCTGAGTGCCTGCGCTTAGCAAGATGAACACATATAAACACAGAGGAAAAGCAGTTACATGGTCTTCTGGGTCAGGCTGAGATTTCCAACCTATTCAACAGCGTTGAAACCACTTGGTTGCGGGGAAATAGGAGTTTAGCATCAGCTATCGGTGCCCGACTCACCGCTCTTCACCCTCAGCTCTCTAGAGGGTGCACAGTGACCCAACTTTCAACCTCCTGCTCCTGTACTCCTCTTCCAGAGGGCTGTCTCTGGTCATAGGCAGGCTTTACCTGTTTGAGGGGCAGGTGGGATGTGCCAGGGCATTGACACCCCTTGGAGTAACCCCCAAACCATGACTAACAGGAGTTGGTGTATTTACCCAGCTCCCTCCTTCTTGGTGGGAGAACTCCGAGGCGTGTGTTCTACACTGTATCATGGGGTTCCCCAGGGAGACTAAGCCAAGCTGCTCACAGTGGTAACTGGGGATAACACACCACGTACCAGCTACCTTGTGTCTTTTGCCCAGTCTCACTTCCCCACCCTCTACTGGTGTTTCCGGAATCAACTCCTAAATAAACTACACACACTCACGTCCTTGTCTGAGCATCTCCTTCTGGGGGAACCAAACTTAGTCAAGGTATTTGATGGGCACAGCAATATATTCATGATCAGTAAGGGTGTGCTGCTGTTGTTCACATCATTTACACATCTGAGTTACCTACTCAAAGTCAACTGGTGTGTCAGGAACTGGCAAATAAAAAAGGATTACAAAGAACCAAATGAGGAATCGTACCAATAAAGGGTTCTGCTGGACAGAGTTTATTTGGGAAAATAAGGATCTTACCCTTTCCAAGACCCTACCACACGCAATCCCCATCTTCATGCCGAGGGCCTGGTTTTCTTACCTAACCAGCCACCTATTTCCCAATAAAGGTGCTTGAAGAAAGAATGGGTTTTTCTCTCTCTGATGCTGTGTTTGTAAGGAGGAGGCCTCCTGGCTGCTGGAAGCAGCTCCCACAGCAGAACAACATGGCTGTGTACTCAACAGGTCAGACCATTTCCTCCAAATTCTCAACTTCTCTCCTCCCACTTCTTGTTATAGCTGAATGTGCAGTGTTACCCTTGAAAGGCATGACTGGTTGTAAGGCCTTAAGGACTAGGGACACTTCATCCCTCCTCCCTTCCCATAAGATTTCTGAGTCCAGTTCATAGTCCTACTTTGGAGGGAAGTGAGAGTGGGTATTAGGGATAACTGGCCCTCGTTAGGTTACCTTCCCTGGTCAACCAAAGCTCTAAGTTTCCAGACATCACAAAAGTCTCTTTGAAAGTTGACCTAAAATAGACATCTAAATCTAAGAAAAGTGACCAAAATCTACAAGGCCTTTCCTGGAGAGAAACATACCCAAAAAATTAACCTTTACCCAGAAAGTTTTGCCACAGTATATGTGTCATCCATATATATAGATATATATCTATGTGTGTGTATGTCAAGAATGTGATTACACACAAAAACATGGATGAATCTCAAAAACAGTATGCTAAGAAGACCTCCATCAAAAATCACATATTGTAGGATTCATGCACATAAAGTTCTGGAACAGGCATAAACTAATCTATAGTGATAGAAATCAGAAGAGGGGTTGCGTGGGGTGTGCTGGGCTGGGGACTCCTCAAAAGGGGCGTGAGAGAACTTCCTGGGATGACGGAATGTCCTATACCTTGATAGTGGTTGGGTGTACAGGTTTATTCATATGTCAGAAAGCACTGATGGTACATTTAAAACTTATGCACTTCACAGTATATAAATGTAACCCAAAATGAAAAAGCATAAACAAATAATAAACTTTAACTAATAATATGCAGGAGCTAATGATATGTGTAAGAGGGACTGTTTTGATTTCTACAAATTACTTTGACGTCTACTAAGATGCAATGGACTGAAGGATGAATACAGGGTTGGATAGGT
>NW_012151208.1:821520-882315 GCF_000956105.1 Propithecus coquereli | reverse complement strand
CAAGGATGCTATGGTCTGCATGTTTCTGTTCCCCCAAAGATCATATGTTACAATCCTAACTCCCGAGATATGAAGAAGTGGGACCTCTGGGAACGTGATTAGGAATGGGATCAATGTCCCTATACAGGAGACCCCAGAGAACTCCCTTGCCCTTTCCTCAGTGAGGTTAGGGAGAAAAAGCGCCATCTAAGAACCAGGAAACCCTTGCAAGACACTGACTCTGCTGGTGCCTCCAGAACCGTGAGAAACACCTTTCTGTTGTTTGGAAGACATTCAGTCTGTGATATTTTGTTTTAGTAGCCCCGACGAAGACAAACAGGTCAGAGTCAAGTGCATAGCGAGCCCTCTTCTTTCCCACCCACTCATGTCCCTCAGTCCATCTCCTGCATCCCTGGTGACCCGTCCTGTACCCCAACCTACACACTCAATCTGAAGACCAACACCCCCATCATTGGGGGTTTTCTATGGATTTGCTCAGGGCAAATCAACAAGATTTCAGCATACGTGGAATTCCCGTTCCCCAGGAAAAGCTCCATGGGGAGGCTTCCTTTGATACTGACAGGCTGTTCATGTGCCAGGTTCCTGAGCTGTGACAACTAAGACTATTTTTAGTTTCCACCTGGGTTTTATAGTATTAGTACCTGTCAGATTCATTTTACTCGCCTCCTATCATAGAAACCTCCCATGCTCTAAAAAGCAGAGAAAGGAATCAATGGCATGAATGATAATCACAATCTCCCACGCGTGACGAACTGAGACCCTGTTTCTGAGACCCTCGGGCCCCACACAGAGTGGGTGCCGGGAAATGGGCTCCCACTCACAGCTGAGCTTTGGCTGTGTGCTGACACTTTATTCCATTGCCTCTTTCTATTTGTCCCTTGAATTGTCCCCATTTCCCAGGGGTGGAAACCAAGGCTCTGGGAGGTTACATGGCTGGTCCAGGGCCCCACAGCCCGAACTGGGCCCAGGAGTACTTCACAATTACAAATCACGAGCACTCCTTGTCTGAAGCCTTCCGCGTAACCCCAGGCAGTGTGGATGCTCTGAGTGTCCATTTAGTGACTGAGGTGACAGAAGCTTAAATGAGTCCAGCCTATCTTTGGGCCCAGTCCTTGCTCCCTGCATAACAGCCTGTGTCAGAGGTCTGCAGCTTGTTGCCTTTCTTTTCTGAAACCAGTGTCCCTGACCCCAGCAGTGCAGATGCCAGGGGAGCCCTGAAGTCCGACTGCAGGCTCAGGGCTGCGGAGCCCAGGCTGTATTTCTGGTACAAAGGCCTTGACAGGGATGGATAATAAGCCACTGGGCTGAGCCCAGATCCATTTTGTTCTGAGTCGGATTCTAAAAAAGGCTGCTAATCTTTAATTCAGGGATTTTATTGTTCTATTATAGAAATTTCAACCAAATGAAATGGGATTAACACTATTAGGAACCTCAGAAACACCCATATGATAACCCAGACATGTACTTATTTCAACTCACCCTTTGGGGTGCAATGTGAGCTCTGCCCCGGGCCTAGGTGGGGCTACCCCAGGGCACACAACTGAAGGGGTGGCTGTCAGCTCACTGGCCACAGGCAGCCCATGCTTGGAGCCTCTGTGCAAAGCACCGCCAGTGCGGTAGCTTGCACCCCCCAACTCCTGCAGCCCTCATCCAGGCTGCCCCCTTTCCTGGAGCCTGTTGAGAAATGGGTCAGGCCTGGAGACTCGGAGGTGAGCCTTTGGGGAGAGAGGCTGGGCCTCCCTGGGGCTCATCCTGCCCTGAAGCCCTAGAGTCCTCCCATGCCTGGGAGTGTCACACTAAGGTCAGAGGGTGGCTGGAGGGGAGAAGGGGTCAGTGACCCAAGGCCCTGTCTTCATCCCACAGGCTCCTCAGCTCTGTGCCGTGGCCAGCCCAGCTTCTGAGTGGGGGGAGAGACGAGCACCAAGGCAGCAAAGAGCCAGATGGCAAGATTAGGTCCACAGGCAGGACAAGGCAGGAACATTCCTTCCCAACTATAATACACAAGGATTTTAAAATACAGCTAGGTTTATATGCCATCCTGGTGTTTCTCAGGGGAAGAAAGCTTAGATACAAAACCCAAGGCCCCTGAGATGAAGTATAATAAGGAATGTTCCTATGACTCATGAGGAGCACTGAATGAATGTGGAACCCGCAGCAAGAGAGATTTGGTGCCTTAGATTCGGCTGATGCGCCGCCTTTGTTTGTTTGTTAGCCGGCTTGCTAATGGTTCCTGCTGGCTGGCAGGCCCAGCCGTCCTCCCCTCAGCCAGCTTTACAGAGACAGCCAGTGCACGAGGTGGGTCTCAGGCTGCGGGGCTCACTGGTGTCTTTGTCCACTCAGGCTGTCATAACAGAATACCACAGCCTGGGTGGCTCATAAACAACGGCATATATGTCTCGCAGTTCTGGAGGTTGGGAAGTCCAAGATCCAGGTGCTGGTAGACTCGGTGTCTAGTGAGGGTACGCGTCCTGGATCACAGATGGCGCCTTTTTGCTATGTCCTCACATAGCGGAAGGGCTGAGGAGCCACTCTCAGGCCTCTTTTACAAGGGCACTAATCCCATCCCTGAGGGCTCTACCCTCATGACCTAATCACCTCGCAAAGGCCCCATCTCCTAATACCTACACCTTGGGGGTGAAAATTTCCACCATCAACAGGCCCAATTTGGACAAAGATTCTTATTCGTTGAGCCGTGGCTCAGAGGAAAAGGGTTTGGAAGCCACTGGAATCCACTAGAAGTAATAATCCCTGAGCTTGTCTTCGCATTTATGACCGAATTCTCAGTTCTTTAACTCAACTTGTCTTGGTCTCACACTAACTAATCTACCAACTGAGCATCATAACACAGTCATTCCTGACCTTGAGGTATCTGTTCCAAGGACCAAATGTGTTCCAATGAGCTGACGAATGTGAAAATGCTTGGAAATGTCTAAAGTGCTTTGCCAACAGGCCCACTAAACCTCTGCATTTATCATCCTCTACCTGTGTTTCAGGAAGATTCCAGGCATCACTTACTGGATTAAGCTGCTTGGGCTGCCTTCAAAGAACAGGGTTTAAAAGAATGCCTCAACGAAAACATCCTAAAAGGATATCGAAGCTGGAAGGAATGAATCGCGTCTGTCTCTTTCCTCTCACTGCCTGAGACTTTTAAACTCTTCGATAGTATGAAGTAGAAAATCCTCTACTCCCTCTTTCATCCTGTTGATCATCATAGTGGCCTTTCAGATCAGAAAAATCCGTTAATCAGAAACCTCCTGCTTAATACGTCTGAATGTCTCCTTCACACAGCCCAATTCTTATGTTGCATCGTTGCTGAACTACACTCAATACCTTATTCATCCTTAAAACAATCTGAATAATCCCACAATGCTCTAATATGCCTGAGAGTGGTACAGTCCTTATAAATGACTGCCATAAGTCCACCCTCCATTGTCCTTCTGGTAACAAAGACAATGTAGCTACAATTTACTCAGCACACACTATGGGCACATATGAAGCCCAGCCGCTTTACCAAGCTTACTTCACTGAATGGTCACCACAACTCTGTGATGAAGGCATCTTAATTTGCATTTTATATGGGGTGGAAATGAGGTTCAAAGAATTTAGGAAACTCACCTGGCATCACGTGGGTCAAAGGCAACAGAATTGGGATTTAGGATTTACCCCAGAACTCAAGCTCTTTCCACATGATTGACTGCCAATGACTTCATCTACACAAAAACACTCATTACTTTCCCCAGGGTTCTTGTATTTCCAAAGAAAAGATGCAATTTGCAAATAGGCACTACAGGGACAATTTCTACCTCACTGATGAAACTCCCACAGTGAAAAGAGAATCAGATTGTGTCACCATGATCAATCGAGAATCGCGAAGATGAAGCCAAGAGCTAAAGCCAGGCTTGGAAGACATAAATTTGGATTTTTGTGTTTTCACGGTGGGAGTATTTTGCTTTTGTAATAAGATAAGCGTAAAGGAAAGCTGGGAAATTTGTTGTGGTTTTTTTTTCCAAAAAGAAACAAGTTTGGGGGAAGTTAATGTAGCAAAGACTAGCTAGCTGTTCACCAAAGCTGTTTTCTCTTCTTCTTTCCACATTCTGCTAATGTATTAATACACGTCCCAATCTCCCTTGCGGTTAGAAGCTGTCATGTGACTGAGCTCTGGCCAGTGGAATGTGTGCAGAAGTGAACATCTCACCCATAAAACCCTGCTACCTGCCCACAATCCTCCCCGCTCATTCCCCTTACTGCAATGAAGCACAGAGACCTTGGAAGCCAAGGTGAGGATGGGAAAGCCTCCAGATGGAAGTATCCAGAGTCCATGGACCACTTCTTGCAACAAGGCCAACCACAGAGTAGAACTTTACATGAGAAAGAAATAAAACTTCTCTTGTGTTAAATCCCCGAATCTGGACAACTTTTCTGTTACAGCAGCTTCTATTACCCTCTCTAACTAATTCAGTAAAGCATGTGATACAAATCAAAAAAGAGATCATATTAGTTTCTGATTTGTTCCACTTAAGAACGTCAACAGCTATTATCTGAATCATTATGAGAATTACAACTGCAGAGAGAAGTCAGTGAAAGTTTTGTGAGCTAGTAAAATAACATTTGCATGGATCTTAAGACTTTAAATTTAGTTCTTTCCTGGGTTCAAACCCAGAAATAACCACACTGAGGTGATTGCAATTTGTCATTCCTAATATTTTGAAGAATATTTGGTTAAATAAAATACATTATCAAAATTAATTTCACCTGTTTCCTTCTTTTGTAATGTAGCTACTAGAAAATCTAAAATTACACTTGTAGCACGAATTATGTTTCTACTGGATAGAGCTACTCTAGACTGTGTGAACATCAGGTTTTCTATTCAATTATTAATATGTAGCGAGTACTGTGTGGGAGTTTTGTGGCCCTACTTTGCTTCTGACAAGCCCTGTGGCCTTGGGCAGGTTTTTCATCTCCTCTGGATCATGGTCTATTCATGTAGAAGATGAGAAAGTTGGCCCTTTCATGCTCTGTGGATTGGTCATGCCCAGCCCTGTGATTTTAAAACCAGCCAACCCCGATGTTATGGTTTAAACCCCAGAATAGTGAGATCCCCTGTGTTCACAGCCAGTGCCCTGAACCGCTTTGCTCTGCTTGCTGATCTGCGTCTGGGCTTCAGTTCTTGTGTATGGACCCCACTCACCCCTGGAACCTACCCTCATATTGCTTCTCTCATATGGCCTTCCAGCTTCCTTCCTCTATTGCAATTCATATTTAACTCCCAGATATTCTGGTTTCTGGCTATTCCAGTAAACACCTGATCTGGTAAACACTCCTGGTACATCCCCTTAGGGCCAGTGCCCTGCTAGCCTCACCTTGGTCTTGCAACACAGGACAAGTGTTCTTACCTGCAGACACCTTAGGCCCAACTAGCCAGGAAGTCAGAGTGAGATGATCCTTTACCGGAAGGAAATCTAGCAATCTTACAGTGAAGCCCATACCAAAGGCCATCATTTTAAGTATTTTTCCTTCTTCCAAAGTTTATTTGAAAGAGGCACTTTGAGGAAAAGCTCATTTCCTTAAAATACCAAAGAACTGAAAACACAAAGATAATGGATTTTTCTGGAGACAGACTACAAAGTGTATAAATACAATTCTGCAAAGTGTACAAATAAATATTACAAAGAATTCATTTCTGCTACAGTTGTCCACCACCCTCAATATTACATTTAGCTAACTTAATTTTCTGTGGATCAAATGTATTCAAAGTTAAATTTCTCTTAATAGGTCATCTGAATAAACAATTCCAAGTGTTATTTGCCCCCCCAAAAAATGTTTCCAGGCTTCAGATTAAATCAGCAATGTCAAGCTAAGAAAACAACCTTAAAAATTCACAGAGTGCTGGAACAACTGCAAAAAAAAAAAAAAAATTTGGAGCCCAGAGGTCAGTCTTGTTCCTACAGTTCTGGAGGTTAACAAAATACATATGTCACAAATTTCCACCAAAATTAGGTCTTTGCGGGGCAGAGGAAGAACGCCATTTTTTAAAAATACAAAATGTAAAAAGCAATACCCTTAAAATAGCAGCTGTCATAGGAAGAGTATGTCACTCAGCTGTTGCCACACCAGTCACAGACAGCACTGCCATTTTATAACAGGCACCCTAGGCTTCCCCTGGCCCACAAACTGGTTGTTCTGGGCTCCTGGTTTTCAGAGAGAGAGAGAGGACAGGAGAGGGAGGAAGAGGGTAGAGGGAGAAGAAGAAGAGTTAAAGCATAACATAGAATTTTGCAAACACAGCACTTATTAAGGGAAGTTAGGGTATTTGTGCAATGGGGTGGAAGTTTTTGTGAATTTCTATTCTTGAAATTTCTTGCAATTATTGAATTTGTGCAATAGAAGGGATAAATTTAATTGAAGACCTATTTCATAGGTAAGGAAATGGGCATCTGAGAGGCAAAGCAGCCCCACGTCCCCAGCAGGAAATAAGGCCAGAATAGAAGCAATTCCAGCTCCAGTGCCTGAACCCACAGCCTTACTCTAATGGCATCTAAAGCCAGGGGCTCCAACAGCATGGTCTACAGTCTGAGAAGCCCTGTGACATCACAAGTGGCAACTGGGTGTACTTTACGACAGGCACCCAATTAACTCCTGCCTGTGACCTCGCCACCACTACTCCCACGACCAGGACACACACTGTACCCCAAATGTTCAAGTCCCTGTGTGATCACCCTTCCAAGCACACAGGGAACCCTGATCCGCCATCTCTGTCAAGCATGCTGCTGCTGCTGACGTCATTGCAAAGAGGAAGGGAGTGAGCCCAGAAACCACAGGCCCCTATAGTTATGACTTTGGAGAGCAGGCACCATTATATTCAACCAACAAAAGTAATAGCCATTGTGTATGGGGCCTCCTAAGGGAAACGGAGCAATGTCCTGGAGTGACCTGCCCTTGGCTCCCTCCAGCTCAATCTCCTACACAACAAATCAGAGGCAGACACATGAATGCTATTAAAATTGTACACCTAAATCAGAACCTTACGAGTACTTTGGTTCTCAACTTTTCTTAAAATATCTGTTCAGTCCCGACTGAGAAGCAGCCTTCCACAGCATTCTGGTAAGAGTGCCAGGTAACCAGGGCCATGCTGTCTGTGGCAATGCTTTGCTCACACTGTTGCTAGAAACAGATGGTTGGGCAGAGGTAGTGGCACTCATTACCATGCCCGGGACCTTCAAGGCTTGCCTGTGTGAGAAGATGGCACTGCTGACTGCTCAGACCTGGCCACCTGTGGGCACGGCCTGTTGACAGAACCAGACAAGCTGTATCTGCTTGCTCTCATGGGGAGTGGCTGCAGAATGTTGCTCTAGGAATCTTGCACTGTGCCTTGCCCATAATGAGGAGATGGGCACTCCCCAGCAGACAGTGGGAAATTCATGACCTCACTCCTATATAGAGCTATCAAACATGGGGTGTGAAGCTGTCCGTACTTTGTTACTTCATTACCAATTCTCACAGCAGTCATGAAAGGTCAGAATGATTATCTCAACTTCACAGAGAAGCACACAGAGCCTTAGGGAACCTGACTATTGCCAAAGCCCACAGCTTGTAAGCTGGGATTCAAACTCAAGTGAGCATGGACCCAAGACTTAGGTTAGAGATAGCGCTGTCGGATTTACATACCCACTCTACATCCTTGAGATGTTTGCAAGCAGGCTGCAAAGACAGGAGATATGTCCAAAGACAACTGAAGGTTCTAGACCAGCCTGTCCAATAGACCTTTCTGTGACAATGAAAATGTTCTATGGTCCGTGCTGTTCAATTATGGTAACCACTAGCTACATGTGTCTGTTGGGTATTTGACATGAGGCTGGTGCAACTGAGAATCAGCATTTTTAATTTTATTTGATTTGAATTTATTTGAATTTAAATCACCATTGAATACCCACATTGGACAGTGCAGTTAGAGCTATTTTATACTAACAGGATTAAGAAAAGAGAATAGCCACTGCAGTCTAGGGTGGTCCCAGCAATCTTTATGGAGGTTGTAGGTTCTGAGTCAGCCCTTGACATGATAGGATTTGAACAGGACTCTTCCTGTTTCAAGCATGATCATCTTCCCCAAACCATTTGGTTCCAAATCAAGGGCCCCAGAAATCAAGCCCAGTCATCTTAGGCTACAGATGAGGAAATCAAGAATGTCCCTCCTGGCCCCATATTCTTTGTGGACCTGCTCTACACAGCATGACTGAGCTCTCTTTTGCTTCCTCCCACTTTCCTCCTGAAGCCTTTCTTCCTCTCCCTTTCCCTGTGTCCTCCCTGCCAACACTTGCAGGTCTTGATTTTGTGCTCTTTTTATCAACTTGGACATTTTCTTTTCTACCTGTGAAGCTGAGTCATTTCCTCTCTTGCAGTGGCTTTTAATGCACTTTATTAAAAGCACATTAAAACACCTGTCACTCTGAGAAAGGCATTTCCTAATACAGTGAGCAATGCTACTCATGGGGAGGGCGCCCACCTTCCCCCACAAACACAGCCCTGGCAACAGGGAACAAAAGCCCTGCCTCCCTGCAAACCCTGTGTGTGGCCGAACCCACACTCAAAGCTGGTCACCAAGTCATGCCTGACTCCATTCTTTCCCATACCACAGGTGACAATGGGGCTCTCTGATACTGTGTGTCCTTGCTCCTAACATCTCAGTTATTATCATTATCAGCCTATTAGTAGGAGAAAGATGTTGAAAACTATTTGTCTACAAGACCAGAGCAGCAAATAGGGCTCTTAGCACAGAGCCTGCACCTGTCATTACTCTCAGGCCAGGCTTTGGGAAACCTCCCTTGGGCTCAGCCCCTCAGTGGGGCCACTCAAAGCCTTTATGGCTATTTTTATTTCTACCTCATGTAGCTGCCCATGGGCTTCACTGACCTTCAAGAATGTTCCTTGTGAGCATTTAATAACAGCCACAGTAACTCTTGAATTCTCCAGCTTGAGGAATATAGATTATGTAGGGTTTGGGTTTTGTTTTGTTTTGTTTTGTTTTGTTTTGTTTTTGGTATGGGGGAGTAGACAACCTATTTTTAATTCTTTCCAGCTTTGCTTTGAGCTGACTGTTAAGATTCTGAGCATGGTGGGGAAGGGCACTTCTACCCACCTTCCCGAAAAAGAACAGACACACAACTCCCTAAAACACCTGCTCTCCTCAAAGGTCTATGGTTCTTTGGGGGGCAATAAAGACCATTTATGTCCTTCCATGGTGACACTAAAAACGAGATAGGCCTTTGAATGCGGAATCAACATGTTGTTGAGCTCCCTTTGAAAGGGGCACACACGAGGCCTGAGTCCCCAGCGGGCAATGGGGGAAGGCCCCAGAGAGCCGAGAAGTGCAAGTGATGGCGACAAAACAGGGCCACAGACCCACTGTGAGCTAAGAATGATTTTTAAAATTTCAAAGCATTTTAAAAAAGCATTTTTTAAGAATATACTACAGACACTATATGTGGCCTCCAAAGCCTAAGATACTTATTGACTGGCCCTTTCCAGAACAAGTTTGCCGAGACCTGGTCTAAACCGTCAGGGGCCTCATTCACCCAAAGCGGTACTTGTCATTTCCCTGAGGCTTGGTGAGCAGGGTTCTGACAATTCCTAGCTCCTGTTGACCCCTTTATGTTTGTTTTCTTTAGTAGTCCAGTAATATTAGAGGTAAAATGTTCCATATACCTTTCTGAGGAAAGACACAATAGATATCAAATATAACAACTGATAAAAGAAAATTCATTTCTTCCAAAAGATCAACATCGTGGGTGAGGATCTGGCCCAAAGCCTGTGTCCTTACTGTAACAGAAATAAGGCTCCTGACTGAAAACCATGCAGAGGATCCCAGGGATCCAAGCAAGGGTGGCCACAGAATGACCTCACCCTCCGTACCCTTGACTCAGTTTCTCACTAGCTAGCACCAGCCTCCACGTGTGATACCAGCACAGAGTCAGGAGCTTCACTGCCTTGGACTTACCTTTCCCCAGCTCCATTAGGAAAAGAACACAGAGGTATAAAAACACCTTCATAGTCCCTTATGATCTCACCTTTGAGTTTCTGAGATCCTGCCCTAAATGTCCTTAAAGCCTCTCTGAATTAGAACTCAAAGAACAAACAGGCATCCAACACTTCCTCAGCCATCACCAGAGAAAATGATACCCCTGCCCGTGTGCAGCCACCTGTTACCTGGTTCAGTGCAGTTCCTGCTGCTCCGCAGTCCTGCGTCTTCAGAAGTCAGAGTATCATTCACCTGCATCAGCTTCCTCCCCACCATCCACTTTCTGTCTTCCCCTATGAGGTCCATGAGGTCAAGCTCTGGGAAGAAAGAGACAAGAACCACACATCACTCCAAGCTGGGTTTCAGCCAGCACTGACCCTCCTTCACTCAGCCCTGCCTAGCCCCAGGCAACCCTGCCTCTGACTGCCTGAGGGCTTCCTCTGGCTTCTGGGTTCTCCTGGGCCCAACGGAGGCAGCCTTTGGCCAATGTCTGGTGGGAAATGTGTACAGATACCTCACCATGTGAGCGGGATGGCTTTGATGTGTATATCCTAAACTGGATTCCAGAGTTTTCCCCGGTGGGATTAAGCTCCAGTTGTCTATAATGTGACCCTCTTGATAAAGCACACATTACTAGCTGCTGTCCCTTCCCTGTCTCTACTCTCTGCTCCCAATGACATGCTGAGAAATGTTTAAAAACCAACTCTCAGAGTGTAGGAGGGAAGACCTGATTTGTAGCCATTGGCCATTTCCATGGTGTCAACATTCCCATCATGGTCATTTCAAGATCCCAACATGACATCATTCAAAATGGGGCTGGGGAGAGCCAGACATGCTCACCTCCACTGAGTCCATGTGAGATGGCTCTAGACCACCAATGTCTAGCCCCAACCAGGATTTCCTTGAACCACCTCCCAAATAAACACCAGCTCAGGATCTGCCTCTGGGGAGGTTACCAAGCTAAGACACCACTTCACTATTGCCAAAGCATAGGCCAGTGAGCACTACATAGCAAGTCTTCAATCCGCAAGAGATGAAGGCATGAACTAGAAAGTAGTACACCACAGAAGGCATGTTGGGGGCAAGCATGTACCTGTGCCCAGGGCTCTGCCTGGGATAACTGTGGGATGGAGGTACCAGGAGGAAGAACAGAAGCTGCAGAGCACAGCGGAGAGGAGAAGGCAGTGCATCTGTTTAGGGCACATTGGGTCTGAGGTGTCTGCAGAGCATGGAAGGGAGGTGTACTGTCCAAATAATGTGGGTGGAGATGCCTCAGAGCAGCCATCAGCCAGCAGGGAAGGGTGTGAGGCATACATATGGATTGGGTCGCCTGGAGAGAAGGAATAGTGGAACCCAACATCCTTTAGAGAGCAAGGAGAGCAAAAGAATTCAGCAAAGGATCATGAGCAGAAGGGAAAGAACAGAGAAAGCTGGTATCATGGAAGGTGAGCAGAAAGAATGTCAAGAACAAGAGAGCAGCCAACAACCTTGACCACAGACAGATCAAGTAAGATGAAGGCAGAGAAAGAACAGTTGGAGCTTGACCGCAGGGGGTCACAGGGAGTCAGAGACAGCAGCCAAGGTGGCTCTTTCCAGGGGCTCAGTACTAAAGAAAGAAGTGACATGAGGCCATGCTGCCTCTGCAGTGTCCACGGTTGCTGTGGGCAAAAAATGGATCTAAATACAAGACCAGGGCTTAGTCCCTGGGCCCAGCGGCCTTCACATGAGGCCACACGGGGCACCCACCCACTTCAACGCGGTGTCTGAAGTGGCCACTGAGGAGCCGAAGGGCCTCATGCCCACTCCTCCATTTCCACGGAGATTCAGCTTGTCAAATGGTTTCACCTTCGTTATCAAACTTGAGCCTCACAACACCATTCAGGAAAGGGGGAGCGTGGACATCGTCTCTCCAACACCTAGTCACCGCTGGCTCAGGGTAGGTGCTCAGCAAGTGTGAGCTGAAATAGCTCTTCCCCCTTTATAAGTAGATAAAGTGAGACTCATTGAAGTTTCTGGAAATCATAATGCTTGACACACATAATATCAGCAACTCATGTGTTGAGGTCTTCCCCCCACTGCTGCCAGTAAAATGTAGACCCTGATTCCATAAGTAAATTTATCAAGATATCTAATCACAAATTAAAACTTATGCATATTGCACTCTAGCCCAGGCAACAGAGTGAGACTCTGTCTCAAAAAAAAAAAAAAAAAAAAAAAAGGGGCAGGGGGCAGTGGGGGGAGGAGAGTGGAACCTAACAAGAATAAACAATAATTTCAGACTCTGAAATACAAAATCCCACATGGTAGACACATGTATCAGCTTAGCCAAAACTGTGAGGACAGTTGCAAAAAAATAAGTCTAGGTCAAAGCAAGGCATTTGTGTAGTCTCGATAACCCGAATGGTTGATTCTCATGATTAAGAATAGTGACCTCCGGGGGAATGGACACACTTGAAGCTCGGACCTGGGGGGGAGGGAGGGTAAGGGCATCATACGTAACCTAATCATCTGTACCCCCATAACATGCTGAAAAAAAAAAAAAAAATAGTGACAAGCAGACAAAAAAAAAAAAATCTCAAAGACTCATGAAGAAACAGTAAGGTGAGTGGCCTTGAACTCCATCAAGCAGTCCTAAATGTGACTATAACGCCATATTATCAAATATAATCCGAAAGTGTGGAGAAAGGCATCCCCTTTGTCTCAGGCTGGGTTTCCACAGAAGCTGCCCGAGAGGCAGATTTGAGCCCACGTGGTTTGTGTGGGAGGTGATCCGAGGAAGAACTGGCACGGGAGTGGGGAAGTAGGATGGGGAAGAGGAACTGGCCAATAGACAGTGCCTTTCAAGCCAGTTGCCAAAATGAATAACTAGAACTTGACCCTTTTGGAAAGCTCTGGGAGCCAGTGTAGACACGCGTCTCAGACACCCCAGGGATGAGGGAGCTTGGGTATTTATCTTCCTACTCTTGATCTAACATTGGTTGAGGCTGTTCAAAGAGGACATTGATTCACCAGCACTTCCAGCCTGCCAGGTGGGTGTCCAAGGTAGCGCTCGGAAAAAGGCCTTGGACAATGAGATGCAGGTGCTCGAAGCCGGACTGTGCTGGCCTGCGCTAAAGAGGTCAGAACAGAGCGACGTAGGCAGGGAGCCATGGCCTCTGCTAGAACCCAGCGACACGGGAGAGTAGCATGGTATCCGCACACCCACACGGTATCTGAAGCGAGAGTCGGGCTATGGCTGGCAGATTGGCCACTCTGCTATTCTCATAACATGGGCCAAAGAAAAATGCTTTGTGGTGCTGCAATCCTAACGTTCAGGAAGACCCCAAAGATTTGCAAAGAAGCAAGAATATCCTTTCCAATTACTTCCAAAGTTCTTTCTTATGCCAAGTTTCCATGGTTCTGTAATTCTGAGAGAAAAGCTGATACCAATTAAGAGACGTAAAAATAAAGCCAGCTATTGTAGCAGAAAATTAGAGGACTTTTTAACATAATGATTCAATATCTTCAGAAATTAGAGACTATTAAGGCAGCGCCTCTGGAGTCCAAAACCTACAAACTTTCATCTCAGCCAAAATACGTCTGACCACTGACCACTGATAGAGTAACGCAGAGACCAGAGCCTGAGAAAGTCAGAGTGACGAAAGTGACACGTTGCACTCATTTCCTTCCCATTGAGAACCAAGTTTGACAATACTATACCCCAGTTCATTTGTCTTCATAAAATTCCTGCTGAGGTAGGAAGGGGCAGTTGGTTCTGGGGTGAACTTAACCTTTGGAATAAATAAGTCAGAGTAGGAGTGAATTTGCCTAAGATCAGAGCCAATTCACGACCACACCAACTACCATTCAGTAGCTATCACAGCTTCCATTCACTGATCGTCTACTGTGTACAGCAAACTTTCCATTCTTCACTGTTTCATCTTCATGCATAAAAGCCCTACAGGGAAATATCAGCTCCATTTTGCAAATAAGGTAACTGACACACAGAGAGGTTAAATAATGTGTCCAGATCACATGTCCCTCAAGTGGCAGAATGAGGATTTGACCTCAAAGGCCAAATTCTTGGCAGGTCCCTGGGCAGGACAAAATCCATCGGGGTTGCATTAAGCAGCTATAGTAAGGTAGCTCAATAATGCAGCCTGCACCGTATAATACAGGGTGTCCCACTTCCCATTTTCCTTATGTATGGCCACTTTTGGGACACCCTGTATTCGGGGTGAAGACTGTCTCACCGGACCTATTTCAAAGATGGTTGTTTTCCGAGAAACCATAGTTATGCACCGTGTAACAATGTTTCTGTCAACAATGAATGGCATATGGAAAGGTGGTCCCATAAGATTATAATACCGTATTTTCACTGTCCCTTTTCTATGTTTAGATACGCTTAGCCACACAAACTCAGACCATTATGTTACAATTTGCCTGCGGTATTCAGTACAGGTTTGCAGTCTAGGAACAACAGGCTATATCACACAGCCTAGGTGTGCAGTAGGCTACACCACCTAAACTCTTGCAAGTGCACTCTGTGATATTTATATAGTGACAAAATCGCCTCATGACACATTTCTCAGAACGTACTCCCGTCATTAAGCGACACATGACTATATTAGGAAAGCAGTGAAGCAAGAGTATCACCCCTTGAAAGCATCACAAACAAAAGAATAACATGGTTCTAAAGCCCCCACCCTGTGCACGGCACTCTGCCCGGTGTTGATTTCCTGGAGACCGCTGGTCCCATGGACCATGACATGAAGAGCTACTTTCTTGCATTTAGGGAGGAGGGGCAGAGGGTGGGTGGTGGGGAAGGCTCAGAGGGTAGGGAAGGCAAAGGGGACATGGAGAGGTGCCCACGCTGGCTGTCTTCCCTGATCTCCCCGTGCTCACCTCCCCAGCTTCCCTGGACTTCTCTGCTACGGCAAAGAGGCCGCTCCGCGAAGCTACACTTGAGCAATGTCAACAAAAACACTTGGCCCCTGTCCACGGCATTCTTGGCTCCTCATCTGCCAGGCCCTGGAAGTTGCATGTTGGCCTAATTAGTCAGGAGAGGGGGTGGGGGGCGAAGAGGGGAGGCAGCAGGCTCACATGCCACATGTCACCAGCAGAGGAAGCCGGTGGGATTGCAGGCGCAGAGAAGGGGGGATAGGAGTGGGCCTGGAGATAGTGGAGCGCTTGCTGGAAGGGAAGGAAGCCCAGTTCTCAATCCGAGACGCAAGCCACATGCACTAAGGAAGGACAGAAAGCGAGGCCGGATGCCAAGTTTCCATTACAGAGCTGTGCGCTCACCCTCTCGTGCTCCAACACTCCCTCTCTCTCTTCCTTTCTTTCTCTCCTCTTCCCTCCTCCCTATGACTGGGGCTTGGAGGCCCAAGGATTTCTCATACCAAGAATGGATCTCCCTTTGTGCCCCTCAACAAACAGCCCCAGCTCACAACCTTTACCCTAAAACTAATACACTGTCACCTGCGTGCAGCCTTGTCCCACGGGGCTTCCACCCCTTCCCCAACACTGGTTCCGCCAGGCAGAGCAGCGGGGCTGCCTGCTCCCTGAAGGGGATTAACTCCTTCAGACACCTGGGCGGGTGTCGGGTGGGGAGTTTGCTGCATCCTCAGCATAACTATCTTTTAGGCCCTCACCTGTGTGCCAAGCACCCTTCCTGTACCATCTCACTCCATCCTCTTGCAGGGAGTGCTGACCATTTTTCTGCAGCTGCTGATGGAGTTAAGTGACCAAGCCAGGACTCGAACCCAGATCTGACTCCAAAGGCCAGGTTATGGGCTTTCCGCCTTGTTCTAGAGCTCTAGAAGCTGAGGGAAGTGACCTTATGGGATCAACAGGCTCCCTTTGAGAGGACCTGTTAACTCTCCCTCCCGTAAACTAGAATACTGCTTTTCTTTCTGAAAACTGGGATGGAGAGAACTACCATCCTGAAATACACAGAGAGCCAGGACAACAGTCCCCTCATGTGCAGATAAAGAAACTGAGTCCTGCAATGCCAAATGCAACACTGAGGAAATAACCTCCAGAAAACTCAGTTAACAGCACGAGAAACAGAGCCGAGGATGGCAGCACTCACTGGCTCTCTAGACTGGCGGGTGCTCCTCACCAAGGCTACAATACCCCGCCCTGCAGTTTACACAGCTGCCTCCACGCTGTACACCGCAGGGCTGCACCCTGGGGCTGGAGGTCAGGCTCGCGTAGCCGCAGCCAGTGGACCGCGCTCTGCAGCCATGAGAGAGCAGCAGCACTCTGCACATGCCCTCCTCCCAGACCCTGCCCTCAGAGTGTCAGGAGGACCCTCACCCTCTGGGGGGAAGAGGGGAGCCCTGGCTTTGTTCATGCGGCTGTTTCTCACGGGTTTTCCAGCTGAAACAAGAGCTTCCTTCTGCATTTGTCCTTGGAAAGGAGCACAAATTGTGGAGAGCCTGCACCCCACCAGCTCCAGCTCTCCAAACCCACCAGGAGAGGGGGGAGTTGCAAGCTAAACAGGCCTTGCATTGGTTCCCCGCAACTGCCTCAAATCTTCCACAGAGTCAGAGAACGGAAGATCCAGAGAAGATGGCTAGGAGAACTCTGAGCGGCAGGAGGCCCTGGGTTCCATTCACGCTCTCTTTCTAGAGCCATTTACACAGCCTGACCAGTGGGCCAGCAGATGCTGAGAAACCGGCAGGCTGGGTCAGGTTCTCCCCGTAATGTCTCCAGCTCAGCTACGGCAATCCCAGCAGCAGCTCTCGTGCAGGATGCGAACTTCCCAGTGTCAAGGCCCTGCACCTCCATTCCAGTAAGGAACCGTGTTGAAAGTGGAGCGTTTTCAGTCCGTCCAATGGGACAGGTCTCACTTCCACTCCGAGGGGAAGCGAAGAGAAAGCAACCCCAGCCACCTACCCAGATGAGATGGGCACTTCATGGGAGTCCCTATCCCCTGGTCAGAGGAGCAGTAGCTGGGGCACCTCCTGAGGCCAGACCAGAGTCGGAATCTGCATGTAACAAGACCCACAGGAGGCCCCTGGGCACCCTGGAGTCTGAGTTACTGCTCCTAGACTCTGAAGGGCAGCATTCCCAGCAGGAAAAGGGAGGCTGCAGAGCCTGCAAGACCTGGAAGGGGAGCTGCAGGGTATACAGAAATGGTCCCTGCCCTGGGGCTGGGCTGAGGGTGCAGGGAAAGCAGGAGCCCTGCAGGAGAAAGGGAGAGCAGGGGCAGGGCACTCGCCCAGCTGCCAGGGTTCCAGGGTTCTGCTGTGAGCTCTGCAGCATTCACTGGTGTCCTGCACCCAGGGAGACTGGCCCCATCACCAGTTCCCATGTAAACTCACCTCTGGGGGAGCAAAGAGAGGCCCACTGCCTCCCTACTTCCCACCAAAATCCCTTCACCTTCCCGTCCCACCTGACACTGGCCCCTACACGGCCCCACCGCCACACCCACACCCACACTGGCAGAGGCTCGGCATGGGAAGGGCAGGCTGGCTGAGCCCCCAGCAAGGGTGGCCGTGGGAACAGGGGATGGCCCAAAGCACCCACACCAAAGGCCTGAGCCAAGAGCCCAAACTGGCCCCAAAGACAGATTCTGTTGTGGTCATCGGGCAGACCCAGGCAAGTTAGTTGTACAATTCGCAAAGGTGGGGGAGCCCACGTATCCCCTGCTGCTTCCAGAGGGAAGCCCTTCCTCCAGGCAGCCTTCCTGGACCCTCCAGGACTCCCTCACCAAAACCTGTCTTTATTTCATCGCTCACTCCCCACCACAGGCTGTAAGCACCTGGAGAACCCAGCCTCCCACCTGTGTTGTTTCCAGCACTCTGGCTCCCCCTGTCCCCACCAAAGCTGGCCTGGAACTCCATACGCAAGATGGCCATGGTGTCCTAGTGTTTCATTAGAGCCACCACCTGCGTGGGGAGGTATCACCAAATCCCCAAGGGAAGAGGGAAGCCTGGAGTGTCCAGAAAGATCCTAGGTCAGGGTCATGCCCCTTGACTTGAGAGTTCAGTTTACACGAAAGGCCCAGGAATTTTAGTGGCAAACCTGAGCCAGAACCCAGGTTTTCTGGGTGCCTGTATGAAACTGTTTGCATTACAGCCATGGTCCTCAGAGTGGACACCGGGCCACCAGCACCAACATCACCTGGCAAGAGAAACGCAGGACACTGCATCAGACCGTGCGTTTCACAAGGTGACTCACGCACACGGTGAAGCTGGAGAAGCCCTGGGCCCCACGCTTACCTACTTTACCCCAACCTCATCCACACACATCGGTCCGGGCTTCGAAGCTCCCAGCACGGTGCTCAGCTTGATCTCTCGGTCTCTAAAGTCCAGTATGCAGGGTCTCCCTAACATCCCAGGGACCAGAAAGGCCCCTCACTGAGGCCACGTGAGCCCCTGCCGGGGATGCTTCAGCGTCCACACGGGGTGTGGACACCCCGAGACGCTTCCTCCCACCTCTGCCCCAACAGCTCCCTTCCGAAATTGCTTCAAAGGCTTGACAAAATCAAGTCCCAGCAGCCTGGTTTCAGCGCTTTCTCTTTTCACAACAGCCCATCTTTCTTCACTGAGCTAAATAAAGCAAATGGGGCTTTTCTAAGGGCCAGTGGGGCTGAGCCCAGGAGTGCTCCCCAGCTGAGGGCCTGGCTTCCTCCCGATGGTCTGCAGACAGTCGGCCCAAGCTTAGCCCTGAGGCCAAGGCAGCGCTTGCTTCTCAGGCCCCCTTTCCTCTGGCCCTTGCTGCACGTGAAAAGCTCTCCAGCCACCTCTTTGCCTATCTGAAGGCTTCTCCCAGATTCCACAATCCATAGTGGCTCAAGGCTCAGGCCTCTGCATGGACATCTTTCCCGACCAGCCCCACCTGAGCAGGACCCTTCTCCTCTCTCTTCTACTTTCTAGTCTCTCTCTCCCTCTTTCTCTCTCTCTCACCCCCTCCTCCCCCTTTGTCCATCTCTCCACACATACAATGTTCAATATGGGGTTTCTTCTTGCAATGGACTGAATGCTTGTATTCCCCCAAAATTCATATGTTGAAATCTTAACCCCCAATTTGGGAGGTAATGAGGTAATGAAACTGGAGCATAATCACCAAGTCCCATGAAGGGGATCTGTGCCCTCACAAGAGGGACCCCACAGAGCGCTCTAGTCCTTTTTCCGCCATGTGAGGACACAAGAAGACAGCAGTCTGCAACCCAAAAAGGGCCCTCGCCAGAACCTGGCTGCACTGGCACCCTGACCCTGGACTTCCAGCCTCCAGATCTGTGAGAGATAAATTTCTGTTGTTCAAGCCACCCAGTTTATGGTATTCTGTTAGAGCAGCCCGAACTCACTAAGACACTTGGCAAACTTTAATGCACATGCATGCATGTAACTTAGGGACCTTGTTAAAATGCATGTTCTGAGTAAGGAGGTCGGGGTGGGCTCTGAGATTCTGTATTTCTCATTAGTCCCCACGGATGCCAGTGCAGCACCACTGTGAGTAGTGAGGCTATATTATGCGTTTTAAATGAATGTGCACACCCATGAAAGGGTCTGAGTCACTATACCCAAATATGCACCCCAGCAGGGCTGTGTTTCAGAAAGAAAATTGCAAGTTCCCGGGCAGTACTTTCTGCAGTAGCTCTGAGCACTCCCAGAGACCCCCAGTCAGGTGGGATAGAGCAGCCGCAGGAGAACAGGTGCGTTTGGAAGTGAAATGGCAGGCATGGAATTGAAGAGGAGGATGCTCTGGCCAGCCATGGCTTCTATCCAGCAGGAGAAAGAAGATGAAGGTATGAGGGATTATCTCTTCACCCAATAACCCTGCAGACCTATAGTCAACCCTCTCCAAAAGCAAGAGCTTTGCTGAGCCTTAACTATTACCATACAGGACTCAGGAGCAAATTCTAAAGTTGTGTGCCCACCACACCTGACGAGGGGGAATGAAACAAACCACATGTTTCTCAGGTGGCAGGGAGCACTGCATCGGCCAGTGCCCCACCCATCCCCATGACACTGAACACACATTTTGGGGCAGGAAGCCAACTTAACTCAGAGGGGGCGTCTCACAACCAAGACAGCTTTCCACGGGTGATAAAGCTGGAAAGAAGGGGGAAATGGGGATGGGGTGGGGAGGCAGATGGCGACAGGTGCACCCGCAACTCAATTTGTATAATGTAGATCCCTTGCTCTGAAATTGAAGTCAGATAGGGGTTGCCAGTTACATGCTACTCATCACACCCACTGGGTTTTTCTTTCACCATCTGGCCTGACATCTAACCTGCCAAGAAACACTTGGGAAATTAAATGGAGACCTTTCTGGTAGGTGGGTGGTTACCCATTCTCTTCTGAGCTCCTGAAATGTCCCCCAGGATGATTTCCCACACTTTAAAAGGCAGAAAACCCCAAATACCGTGGTGATCAATCTAGATCTGTGCTGTCCAAAGGAACTCTGTGCAGTGATGGGAATGTCCTATATCTGCACTATCCAATACGGTAGCCACCAGCTGTTATTCACTTTAAATAAGACTATCCAATTGGAGACTGAATTTTAAATTTTAGATTTAGTGTAAATTTAAATTTAAACAGCCACATGTGGCCAGTGGGTAGACTAAGGGTTGGCCTGATCTCATAATCAGATTTCCCTGTCCCAAAGTCAAGAACCAAGGCTGAACCCTGATTCTGTCACCACACTGCAGGGGCAAAGGGAGGTAGAGAAAATGCAATGGTCTTTAGATGGAAACAATCAAACATTCTGATGAGACAAAGAAATAGATGGGGTTTGCCTCACTTTTGTTTTCTTTTGGCTCCCTTCTTTGCCTGAGAAGAAGGCCAGTCTTACTGGCAGAGGAGAATAGAAGAGGTCATCAATACTAAAAACTAACCTCAAGTCCTCTTAGACAAAAGAGCTATGGTGATCTTGCTCTGTGGCATAAATGCACCTCCCCGACTCAGGATTTAAAGCAAAAACAACTCAAGTTGATCAGAAACCATGTGAGGCCCACATGCAAGGGTAGCTGGGCTTATGGTAACAGAAATTCACCATCTTAGGCATTTGACTACTTGGGATTCTAGTCCCCAGTCTGTCACTAGCTTTGGGCTGCTGGAGAAGTTGAATCACTTTATCCCAATACTGCACCTGAAAACTGAAAGGCATGAGTGAGCTAACCTCTAATGCCCCCTGAGCTTGGACTTTAAGAGTCTTTTTTTAAAAATCTGGGGTAGAGTCATCTGCACAAAGCCAATAGGGTCTCCAGCCTTCAGAGCTGTGCACTCCAGGGGGGTGGGGTACATGACGTACTGGAGACTGGGAAGAAAACATTAGAACCTTCCTATCTGTATCGCATGCCACTCTAAAAATAAGAAAAGTACATATTTACTTAATATTTAAAATATCCCACAATTAATGTAATAGAAGAGCACTTGATGCCCACAGCAGGGGAGGGGCCAAAGACAGAGTACAGGGAGGACATACCGCCCTTCCTAGCCCACTTGCTTTCCAAGTATTGCAGCATAATGCACCTCACATGGGCTCAGTTGAATAGATTTGCCAATATTATTTGAAATAGTAAAATCTTTACAGTATTTTGCAATGAGATGGGAGCATAATCGTGAAATCTTTTTATACCATACAGATGTCCACTGATTATCTTTCGCAAAGAATTTTTAAAAACCGTTGAACTTAAAGATGAATTATGCATTTCTCTCTTATAAAAAGACAACTGCTATATATATGCTAACCTTTTCTAGGAAGACATGTGGCTTCCAGCTAAGTATGTACCTAGCAGATATTTTCAGAAAACATTCTCACCCATTCACCCCTCTCCCCCACCACACACACATGTCCTTCAAGGTGACATTTTAACCACCAGTGAAAAAGTAGCTGCTTTTCTAAAGAAATTTGTTCTACGGAGAGAGAATTTTGAAAACAAATATCAAGAAATAATTTTTTGCCACCCCATGATAAAAATCAGTAGACTCTAAAAACATTCATATGTTACACTTTAAAATTTGGAAGCAGAATTATCTAACCTGATTAAAAATATTCCAAAGCAAAGAGTTTCAATGAATTTTGAACCCATTTATGAAAAATATGTAAATGCAACACTTTCTGAAAACTTGCAAGATTAATCAACTGAAATCAATTGATGTTAACAAAAGTTAACATCAATTAACTTGAAGATGTTAACAAAAGTCTTTGCATAATTGGTGGACGAAATTGAAAAATTAATATGTTGATTTAGTAGGTATAGCCCATGATGCTTATCTTCCATTTGGATCTGTGTATCTTGGTGAATTATCTATTTCAAGTAGACAGCCATTAAACTTCGATATTAAAACAAACTGAACCTTAAGTTACAATAAGCAAATCTTCAAACAGCTGTATCTCAAAGTATGAAACTAATATTTTCAACAATGATTAACTACATTCAATCATGTTTTTCTCAGTAAAATATTACTCAGAAACATAATGACATTAATACTACAATATTTTAGAAAAATCAAAATGTTTTGTTCTGTTAAAAATGTAATAATTATTATTTTTAAATGGTTTATTTCAGCTTTATTTTCTTCCTCTTTAATTTATATTTCATCATATATATAAAATCTGGGGGTGGATCCAGGTTTTATGGAGACTGAAGCTTATGTAGTATTGAGATCCCTCTTTTAAATATAAAAATTTACAAATACGAAAATAAATAGAAGCCTTAAATATAATACCTCATACATATGTATATATAATACATATTACAATATTAATTATGCATAATTTCTAAATAAATACACATTCCTAAGAACAGCATGGTGATCACAGCTTCAGATGACAAATTCCATTCCAGCTACACAATCTGCCATGTCCCAGGGCTCTGTTGGAATACCCTGAATGCCTGTATTTTTTTTTTTTTTTTTTTTTTTTTGAGACAGAGTGTCACTCTTTGCTCGGGCTAGAGTGAGTGCCGTGGCGTCAGCCCAGCTCACAGCAACCTCAAACTCCTGGGCTCAAGTGATCCTCCTGCCTCAGCCTCCCAAGTAGCTGGGACTACAGGCATGCACCACCATGCCCAGCTAATTTTTTCTATATATTTTTAGTTGGCCGATTAATTTCTTTCTAATTTTAGTAGAGGCGGGGTCTCGCCTTGCTCAGGTTGGTCTCGAACTCCTGAGCTCAAACAATCCGCCCACCTCGGCCTCTCAGAGTGCTAGGATTACAGGCGTGAGCCACCACGCCCGGCCTGAATGCCTGTATTTTTCACATCTAATATATTTGACTCTTGCAAACCTGTTCTTTCAGTTCTCTTTAAAACTCACATTTTTTACTTCCCATTGAGCAGAATTTGACCAGGCTACAACATCTGGCTCCTCAATATCACTGCTATTTCCATCGTTTGTGCTTGGATCAACAATCCAATTATTCCTCGGTATGTATATAACCTTGTCTGCTGTTTCCTCTCGGGCTGCCTTGTCTCTGCTATTATAGAATAGGACAAGAAATGAGTCCTTCCTTAATTCTGGGATTTTCTTTTTTAATTCATGTCTAGAGCAAAAATATCACTAGGGAGTCAGGCAGATGGAAGAGAAATGCAAAGTGATTTCTTCTCTGAAATCCTGACTGAACACCTTTCTTCAAATAGATCAAGTATCAGGACTCTCCAGGGGGTGAACGGAAGGAAGAGGAGACACCATGTGAACAGTGAGAACGAACATATCATCTGCTCGCAGAGTAATAAGAAATTGGTCTTTCAACAATTATTACACTACAGTTATCCAGGTACGTTTCTTATTTCTTCCATTAGACCATAAACTTCCTAATGACATTTTTTTTCTTCTTGGTCCTAGTACTTGCACAGAGGAGGGACTCAGTAACTCTCCACTAGGAAAATAAAAACATTAACTACACTGGGAGTTTGGTGCCTGCACTTCCCCCTCCCAGCATCCCTTCTCCTTTACTCAGAATCAACCTCAGATTTTCATTGTGGGAGCAACCCCTCCCCCACTCCCAGTCTACTAGTTATGAAAGGAAGCTCCACCCACCCAACTATGGCCGGACCAATCAAAGTCCCACATCCTTCAGGCCATGATGATTGGTTCTGAAAAGAGCCTGTAACAGCCAGGCAATCAAAGCAGAGCTCCCAGGAGAAAGACTCACTCGTTTTCTCCTAGCGGGCTAGAACTTGGAAGTAGGATAGCTCCTAGGCTGAGAGTCTACGAATACACCCAGCACACAGCCAAAGCAAGAGGCAAAGAAATCCCAAGTCCCAGAGATATCACATTTCAGCCTCTGCACACCTGAAGCTAGACTTATCATTAACTTTTCGGTTCCATGTTGCAATGTATCCCTTTTTAGCCTGAGCCAGATTGGGTTGGCTTTCTCTAACAGCAGCTGAGAGGCTCACAGATGATACATGCTTCTGTTTTTTTAAATCCCATCCCATGTAAGGTCTGATGAAATCCCAAACAAAACCCAGTAAAGCTCTTCCCCAAGCCTCCCTGCCTTCCTCCTGAGTCCATCGTGGTGCACTGCTGAGCAGAGAGCTCTTCCTTTTCTCTGCATAAATATCCCTCATCCCGCCATGAACATAGAGCCTCCCAAATGGCTTCTATGGATCAAAGTAATAAAGCTATAACAGCACTGGGAAAATTGTGAATTAAGATGGCTCTGGGGCATAAAAGGTTCAAGCATAGGCTGCAGGTGGTGAAGGCTGGCCACTGATGGTGGAGCAAGATAGTCTACACACATCCCCCAAGTACCTGGCCTGAACCATCTGACAGCCAGAGGCTGGCCCAGCCAAACAAACAAAAGCCTCAAATGTCACTGTGATAGTGCAGTCATGCTTTAGATTGCAGTACAGTGTTTGCAACATGGAGAAGTGTCCTGGTTTGGGTTCCCCAAAAGCTGGGTCTGAGACAAAGAATTGAGTATAAGTAGCTTATTCTGGAAGGGCTCCCAGAAAGGAGGAGTGAAAGAAAGTGGAAAGCAAGACAGGGGAAGGGGAAAAGGATATATAAGAATGCGTTATGGAGGAGGCTGCTACTGGCAACAGGGCACAATCCCACTGGAAGCTCAGACATGCCTCCAGAATGCCTCCCCAAATTGTCCACCTGAAGATGAGGGCTGTGGCTTCCATCCCCCACTAATTGAGGGTTGCCCCAGGAGCACAAATCCAAATTCCAGGCTGCACCTTTTAGTAGGTCAAGCCGGCTCCCACCTATCAGGAAGACCCTGAGCCAGAAAGCAGAAAGACACATGGCCCATGCTTGGAGCGGTGGCGTCATTGCAAAGGGAACACAGGCTCGCACTGAACTGACCACTGCAGCTGCGGCCGGAACTAAAGGAGGGCTGAGGGGCTGTCTTGAGGGACACCAAATGATGTCAGCTCCAGAAGGTAACCTTGACCTCATCTTGGAAACAACGTCTCTTGAAGCCAGGGGGAAGATGTGTTTGGTCCAGAGCCATGGACACCTAGATTTTCTAATAACATTTTCCTCTTCTGTTCTCTCCTCTCACCGTGGGACTTGACGCCAGGACTAACATGTCCTTTTGATACCTCACAACGAGGACAGTACTGAGGAGCACACAGGCAGTTCAGTTTTTATTTAAATCCAGAAACACTTCATTCTCCTCACTTTTTCCTATTCTTTGGTCCATTGCTTGCACTTTTCCAAGTTGGAAACTGAAACCAGCAACAGGAGAACCACAAAGTTGAATGGAAAGAAAGATAGGACCCGTGCTCTCTCAGTTTCAGTCCCAAGTCTGAGCTCCACCAGCAGGTAAGCGGAGACGGGGAGAGAGGAATGACTGAGCAGACTGGGAGGGGCTGATGCAAGCAGGACTCTCCGGCCACCGCTTGGCGCCTGGGCAATGGGGAGGCTTGTTTCTCACATTTCAGCAGAGAGCAACACCTCTCTACTTCTCATCCCTAGTGAACCCCCAGAAGCATATTTTTACCAATTAGGGATTTGCCCATGTAATCAGGATTTGTTTATTTCCCGGAGTCCCGACAATGAGCACAGACTTCCAATAACATCCCCCTTGAAAGCACTCATTGAAAATGATAATCAACATTCAGTGTTTGGAATTTGCTTCATATCCCTAGCTGGGGGCTCCTCATCCCTCTCTGTTTCTGCTCCTCTCTCTCCAGCCCACATTCTCTCTCCCAAAGCCCCGGGAGAGAGACCATTCCCTTCTGAATGCTGCGAGCGGCCCCGTCCATCACAGCCACCACCAGACAAGGTCAGTGAGTCCTCTGGCATGGAGCCAAAAAGAAAAAAGAAAAGTAAAAGGCCTTTTCCATTGTTTCTAAAAGTGAAGGAAGCAGGAACAAGGGAGAGGAGTCAACAAAAGAACACACACACACACATACACACACACGCCAAAGGGCGAGGGAGCAAAGGATTCTGGCAAGGAAGGGTGTGTCCGTCTCTTCTGGAATCCAGTGTGGCCGTTCCATGGCAGAAAGCTGAGTGGGTGGTGACAGGAGTGGGTAAGAGGCAAATATTATGAATACAAGAATACATGTACCTTTGCATAATGCCCAGCACATAATATCACAGGGGACAGACACTGCTGAAGTTATATCTGCATTGTATTGAGAGATAATAGTAGCAGCAAGAGCAGTAGCTACTGTAAAGTGGATGGGGTTAGTAAATGTTCCCAGGGTAGATATCGTGGACATTGTCCTGTTCTCAAGACCCTTCCCACCCTTCCCCACTATGTAGCAGCAGGAAGTTATGGAGAATGGATGGCCTGACCCCACCTCAACTCCTGGGGTAGGCTACCCATTATTTTAACATAATCATATTTAACATAATCATCAGCATATGGCATCTCCATGGCCAAAGGAGTTGGTTCAGGAAGAGGCAAAGGACCCCATTCCAGCCAGTGAGATGTCAGGGGAGGTTGCTGGTGGCTCCAGGACAGAAGGCATCTCACTCTTCAGAGAGAGCTGTTGACGTCCCATTTCTTACTCCTTCTGTGTGAAGAGGCAATGCTTGGAACCACTGAAGCCATTTTGCCACCATGGGGGAAGCTGGCTTTGGGATGAAGCTAACAAAAGGAAAGGGAGGGAAAGAAGAGAACAAAACCAGGTCTTTGATGACATCACTGGTCTGTTGATGATGCCAACCTTGACACCCACACTACCTACAGACACATCTGCTGATAAATCCCCCAATGCATTAAGCATTTTTCATGTTTTTTTTTTTATCTTTGACAACATAAAGCTTCATGACTTCATGACTGCTGTGTCAGATTAAGCCGTTGGGTTTTTTTGTTTGTTTGTTTTTTTTGAGACTGAGTCTCACTCTGTTGCCTGGGCTACCGTGCCGTGGCATCAGCCTAGCTCACAGCAACCTTAAACTCCTGGGCTCAAGTGATCCTCCTGCCTCAGCTTCCCAAGTAGCTGAGACTACAGGCACACACCACCATGCCCAGCTAATTTTTTCTATTTTAGTAGATATGGGGTCTCCCTCTTGCTCAGAAACTCCTGACCTCAAGGGATCCTCCCCCCTCGGCCTCCCAGGGTGCTAGGATTATAGGCATGAGCCACCTTGCCCAGCCAGATTAAGCCATAAGCATTGTCTGGAGAAGCATCAGACTTTAGTTCAAATTATGACTCCGCAACTTTCTGACCTGTATGTCCTCACTACTGCATGGACCGTCTTTCTAGAAGCTGGCCCTACTCACCTGGAGACGATTCCATATGCCAGCCTCCCTGGACACAAAGACTTTTAACAAGGGCAGTGAGTGCTCATCTCAAAGTCCCTGTCTCCCTTCCTAGGGTTCCATTATCCATCAGGACAAATCACACTCATCTGCAGAGTGAGAACACCTGCCACGTTCTCACCTTGTCTCCACCAGGGCAGTCTAACAGCCAGCTTCAGTGTCCCTCAGCTCTAAACTGCAGTAGAGAAGGAGGGAAGAGCATGAGGGGTGCCTGAAATAAATCCCCATCTCTCCAAGAGGATTCCTTGCCTCGGAGAGGTTCAACAAAGCCAGGAAAGGCACCACGAAGCCCGAAGCACGTGCTGAGGCTTGTAATGGCTTGGGGGCTTCTGAAGTGCTGTAGAAAGTCTTTCCTTGCCATCTCCTGCATCCAAGGCCATCCTGATTTGGTTTCCAATTAGAAACACATTGAATCTGTGACTCGAGTTGATCCCATCCTCTCCGATGACAGGCTGACTGCCGCCAGATGATAAACAGGAAGTCACTGAGTAAGAAGAGTGTGTCCATCCATGCCAGCGGGCGTTACCTAACTCGGGAGGGCAGAGCTCCAGTAACCGCGTCCTATGCTGCAAATGACGCCGACGGCAATGACGCCCCACAGGCCTTCTGCAAAGGGTCGCAGAGGACAACAGCGGTCTCATAGCTTCCATCTCTTATGGGAAGCAATAAACCAGAAAATCCTCTTGTACAAAGGCAAAGGCAATGGCTGTTTTCACAAATTCATGCAGAGGATTCACAAGTTGTGAACTGAGAAATGTATTTTATCTCTGCTTATTTTGTCTTCAGTTCAGGTTTACTTAACTTTACAACAACTGATGCTCTTGCTACAACTACTATTCCTAAATACGATACAGATATAACTTCAGCAATGTTCACCCTCTGTGAGATTATGTGCTGGGGGCTGGGTAAAAGAATGTCGATGCTTGTAGTCATAATGTTTGCCATCCTGGTATGCTGACCTCATGCCAGGCATAGTTTGGGGTACTTTGGTTGTATCTCAATACTTACTCTTACAACAGCCTTCTGAGCTAGGTGTTGTTATACCCCTTCCCCAGATGACAGAGTCTAGCCCAGCAACTTGCCAAAAGTGACATCGAAGTGTCAATTCTCTACATGGGACTAGATCGCGGTCAGCACTTAGGCCAATGTCATCCTTAGGAACTGTCCTGGCAGAATAAAGGGGATCACATCAGGCTCACAGGCTTTGCAGCAGCAGAGCCAGGCCTGAGACCCCACCTCCCAGCTCCCACTGCAGAGATCTTCCCGAGAGCTTCTGCTGCCTATACCCTAAACTCAGGACACCTGGAATCTTCCCTCAGCTTCACTACCCTGCTGTTTCATGTGATCCCCTCTCAGTGTTTCCATCTCAGACATGGGAGGGATAGGGCTGGTTTTTTAAAAAGAAAATAGGACAAGGGCATCAAAAAGAGATTTTCCCATGGCAAGAAAAAAAGCTATAAATATAGCAAAATGTTAATAGTGAAATTTCGGTGGCAGGTATCCGAGTGTTCATTGTACAATTCTTTCAATGTTTCTGCATGGTTGAACATTTTCATATACGATCTTGGCAGGAGATAATGTTGCAGATGTCTCAGTGCTATACTGATTGCAATGACACCCCTCTTGTAGTATCTGAGAGTGATATAAAGAAGGATCAATGCAACGGCAAGGGCTGCAGTCACACTCCACATGTTCAACGAACCCCTGCAGACGTGGCCGTCCCTGACCGTGCGGCCGTGGTGTGCTCATACCACCTTGGCTGGTCCCAAAACACGAAGGGGCGCTGCCGCTCAGCAGTGCTCTGCTTCCAAGACTGTATCTACGCCTAAAGGCCTCTGGGGCCCGAACTGTCACCGCCAGAGTGACATGGTGCCAATAGAGTGGCCAAGCACATTACAAACATCCACTGTTGACCAAAAAAATGGCCTGGTGGTGTCAGGCAGGCCAAAGCAGCCCATTCCAGAAGCAAGGCTCACACACACTGGAGTCTTTTTCCTCTTCTCAACAGAGGGCTTTGGAGGGCTTCCTCCCAGTGGCAAAGCCATATCAGCAAAACGTCCTCTCCGGGGAGATCCGTGAAATAACTTGGCTCAAAGGCAAATTATCTCTATTTTCAATCCCTTCTCAAAACATCACTATTACTAGAAAGCTCACCTGTCTCTAATTTAATTGTGAAAGAGGGCCTATATCCCTGCGCTAATATTAAAGTGGCAATCTCCTAGTGAAATGGCTCATTTCTCTGGTGAATTATTGCCAGAACAAGATAGGGCCTCAATGCAATTTGCTTAAGTATCCTGCAAACCACTCTGACTTCTGGAGACACTGGCCTTATCTTGTGCTTGTTCACCCCTGCGCGAGCTCCATGCCCACATATTCTTCTCTGGAATTCTCTGAAAAGCCTATATCTAGCGAGAAAGCCATAGGAGAGAGTTCACTCTTATATCTGCCTTGTCATTACTCTTTCTGTTACTATTCCTCTGTGGATCTAATTATCATTTTAAAAGATGCTCAGGACACAAAGTAGTTTGCTTTCGCCTTGTTCTCTGGGAAATGTTAAAAGTGGCTTTTTCCAAAAAGCCCCACTTCCCCATGTCTTTGCCCAAGAAGAGTTTTCGGAGCAGGAAGCAGCCGGTCAAGAGCTGTGAGAGCAGGTGAGGCCTCCGGGAGCTGGCAGCAAGGTCTCCCAAGAGGGCAAGCACTTGCACCAGCGGTTCAAATAAACACAGGTAAAAAGAGAGGTAAAATAGTTTAGGAGCAACATTCCAAACAGGGACCTACCCAAGTGCAGGTGCTGAGGAATGCAGAGGTTGACAAGGGCCCACAGCTCCAAGGCTTGGACTCTGACCAGCCTCTACGAAGCAGGCAGGAAAAATAAAGGAGAGCCACTCATTCTCACAATGAAAATACACACCACATCCAGGAATTTGTTTTATGGACACTGACACTCTCTGGTTCTTGCAGGAGTCAGGCCCCTCTGCAAAGGGATATAACTTAGACTTCCTAATTTCCCTACAGCACCCAGCAAAAGGCAGGAAACTGAATGGGCATTTGTTAAATAATTCCTGCAGGAAGACTAAAGTAAAAGGATGCTTCCCGAGACCATCTTCAGCCCTCCATGGAGGTGCAACTAACTGGGGGCCAAGATTTATGTTTTGACGTTGAGCATTTTGGGGGTTAAAAGACACTGCCCTGGTCTGCAGCTGGACCATAGAGGATGTGAGGAACCTGAGCGCCCAGACTTGGCCAACACCAACTGGGGATTTCCTGCCCGTCCTTCTGGGCCTGCCACTTAGCAAGGGCAGTCTCAGAGTCAGCTTTCCAAGCGGGGATCGATTAAGGAAACCGCTGTTCAGGCTCAGACTATCAATTTTTTAGAACAGGCCCATCCATGGTTCTAAGATGGCTCTGGGCAGCTCACAGGGGCGGGAAGAGTGACGGTGCCAGCTCTCAGGCTCACCTTACCTGACTCTGCACCTCCTTCCAGGATTTCTCTTTAAAAACCTATTTTTGCAAATGGTTTTTTTAAAAAAACCCAAATGAACTTTTTTCAAGTTGGGTATTAGCCATGATACCAGATGAGTCATCAGAAGTCCAAACCTGGGGATCATTTCATGGAAGAATATAATTTTGGAGCTAGGAAGGTCCTCAGAGACTGTACAGTGCAGCAGTCCAACAGAAATATAATGCAAGCCATGCAGGCAATGTCAGCTTTTCTAGCAGGCGTATTAAAAACATAAAACCAAACAGGTGAATTTAATTTTAATAATATATTCTACTTAACCTGATACATCCAAAGTATTATCATTTCAACATGTTATAATTATAAAAATTATTTTATCAGCTTCATCAAGATATAACTTAAGTACCATAAAATGCACCCATGCATACAAATAAATGGTTTTTAAAATATTTACGAAGTTGTGCAACCATCACCATAATCTAATTTTAGAATATTTCATCACCCCCAAAAGACACTTTGCACCCATTAGCAATCACTCACTGTTACCCTCTTGACCCCCAAAGCAATGACTAATCTGCTTTCTGCCTCTATAGATCTGCCTGTTCTGGATATGACAAATATGTGGAATCGTGGTCTTTGGTGAATGACTTAGTGAACTTAGCATCATGTTTTCAAGGTTCGTCCATGTTGTAGCATGTGTTAGTACTCCATCCCTTTTAATTGCTGAATAATAACCCATTGTATAGACAAAAAATGGTAATCACCTATTTTACATTCCTTTTTTATGCTAAGCCTTCCAAGGGCATTGTGAATTTTGTACCCACAGCACATCTCACCTACCCAGCCACATTCCAAGTGCTCAGGAGCCATGAGCACAGCTCCCGGCTCCCGTATTAGACAGCGCAGATCTAGTCTGTCTCTCTTCAGGAAACTAAATAAAACCCTAGGACAATCACTTGCCCAAAGCCATGTGCCAGCCAGTGGCTCCAACCGAGCTTGAAACCAAGTGTGCCTGGGCCCACCCAGCAACCCCATGCCTCCTCCTCAACCATGCTTAGGACTACATGGAGAGGATAAAGATGAAAATCCATCCAGCTGAACAGACATCCGTGGATGCCCACTCTTCACCCCCAACAATACTCTAACTCTTGTTGGTCATCTTCCATTTCCAACCAGGGCACAGGCCCAGCAGGACAAGGGCTAGGGCAACCGAGTCACAGTCTTCCTGAAGAGAACACCTCTCCACCCCACAGAGGAGCAGGTTTCCAACTGCAACAGCCACTGACAGGCCACAATGGTTAAACTGCCCCTTGGCAGAGGGACAATACGTACATCTCCTGCTTTACAAGGTAGCTGTGGAGATGAGATGTGGGCACACCTGGGTGCCCAGGGGAGGCCTGCTGGGTGATGAGAGTCAATGAACATCCATCCCTTGTAAATAATATTGCCCCGTGAGTCCCCACCCAGTAAATCAAAGGCTTTTACTACTTCTGGGAAAGGGCAGGACAGATGCACCCTTTCTTCTGTATCTACTACAGGAATAATTAATAATAGCAAACACTTGCATGGCTGTTACAGATAGTCTTGTAAGTAGTTTATATATAGTAACTTTAGTTCCCACAACCCTGTGTGGGAGGTATTATTATTATTATTATTATTCTCTGCATTTAAAGATGAAAGAAGTATGGCACAGAGAGGTTAAGTAACTTTCTCAAGGTCACAGAGCTAGTAAGTGGGACAGCCAGCATGTGAACCCAGGCAGTCTGACTCCAGGATGCAGGTTCCTGACCACTGCGCTGTCCTTGAGAGACCTGGAGCTCCAGGGAAACCTTCCCTATGAGGTCTCCTCCTTCTCGGTGGAACCCAAAGATCTCACAGCCCAGGTCCCATGTCCTCCGGAATCTCGCCTTCCAGCTCCAGAGAACACTTATGGCCGTCCTCACTAGATTTCCCACACTAAATGCATGAGTCAGGATGACAAAAAAAACTTTTCTTCTTTTTGCTTATGAGTTATCATTACTTGTCATCACGCTTATTGTAAAAGCCACAAGAGTCTGGATTTATTAAATTGTGAGGAGAGCTGCTGAGTTTGTTGCTGAGGAATGACAGACTCCACTACACTTGGATTCACTGCTTTTGTCCCCAAAACCATGCCCCCCCCAACCCGGCTGCCTGAAATGCTTTCTCAGAAATACTAAGCCGGGACAGCCAGCAGCCTAGTGAGCGTGGGGAGGTAGTGTCCCCACAGGGAACCCTCTTTCCCAGGCTTTACTCACTGAAGACCAAGTGGGGTTCCCATGACCTGCTGAGGAGCCCCTAGAGCATCTGGGATGACTGCACCAGGCTCTGGTGTCCAGGCGGGAGTGGATGGACATCAGGCTGCCTGGGCAATGTCACCCTGCAGGAGCATGATGGGATAGTACTGGCTAGAGGTCCCAACGGCTGGGCCATACCGGGTACAGGCATGTTTGGTTTGTTCATTTGATGTTGCAAAAGTTCCCCAATTTCATATAAAAAGCCAGATTTCCAGTTTCTCTTGGAAATCCAGAAGATCTGGCAACATGGGCCAGAATTCGTGTCGCGTTTGTGTTGGCGCAGGTCGGAAAGGGAGACATGAGCAGAGAGAACACGGAAGCAAGAACATGAACGAACAGGGTGCTGAGTAAGAAACACACTGCAACAACAGCGAAGATAAGGGTAACCACGGCTGTCACAGAAACATAACAGAAACGACACAGCACACACTGTCCATCACAGTCTGCCCCTGCCCAGTGGGCTCTGGACGCCACGACATATCTGGGCCTAACCATATGAGGCGGAAAACTCCCCGCCCGACAGCAGGAAGGAGACAGCATCCCCACTGGTCAAAAAAAAAAGGAGAAGAGACAATGTCCGGAAGGAGGAGAGACCAGACAAGAGTAAAAGGGATGACACAGAGACCCCAGTGCCCCTGTCCGCTGGGATGTGTGCTCGTTCCTAACCCCTTTTGGAGTGTACCATCGCTTGCTGATGAGAAACCCAAAGAAACCCCAGGGCCACAGCGGCTCAGACGTGTGCCTGTTCTTAATCCCTTTAAGAGTGAACTTTCACTTCCATAAACTTTGCTGCTTGCTGCTTCAAAACTGTGTCTTGCTTTCGTTCTTCAATTGTGACAGAGGAGATCGACAGCCGGTGACATTTGCACCGAGGGGAGCATCTACCCCAAGTTTGACAGGGAAAGCTTTGCACTCGCCACAGCCCCCACCACTCCCTACTGTCTCTCACCAGGGCCTCTGATTTAGACATGGAACGTGCACACAGACTGAGCCACAAGAGAAGGATGCTGAGGCCCCGGCTTATCATGCTTGTCAGATCTTGTTTTTGTCTCCCATGTGAATGCCCCGTTCCTCCATCCACTCCAGAAGCTCTTTGAGGACAGGACCATTTCATGTCCTTCTCTTGGCTTCTTTTCCTGCCAGAGTGGGTTGGGCCCACAGTAGGTTCTCAGCGATGTGATGTGAGAAGAACCTGGGAAACCTGGAGGGACAGAGGTAACGGAGGCGAGGCTTCGCACAGCTCCTTGCTGGTCAACTCTAGGCCAAGACCTCACAAGGCCACGGAGGGTGCACAGATGCAGTTCCTGCAGGCAGAGACGCTGATGACTCAAAATTAACAACCGTGGAACAATCAGAGAAGAAGTGCATGCCAGACCAGGCGGATTCTCATTTGACTGCTCAGAAGAGCTCAGGACCTGAGGGGAAGAGCAGGGCAGGGCCAGGATGAGGCTTGGCAAGGGATTCATTTGCATGTGTCACACCCACCTTCATCAGACCATGGAGTCTGAAACAATTTCGTGCCTCTCTTGAAGCGAAAACACCCTGAAAATGACTGACTCCTGTGACCAAAGTGGCTGGTCGTCTACACTCAGCATGATGGATCACGGGTTGAAATTTCCAGGACATGGCCAGGGCCCTGGGTCTTCCCAACAGACCCCAGGGGATGCGAAGTTTTAAGTCTGTCCCCTCCTCCACCCACTCCTATGGGAACAAGCAGATGAGCCTACGGACCATGGGGCCAACGGCCGATGCCTTCTATAAATGATACCATTCTGTCCGCTGCCCGCGGGCGCATCAGAAGCAGCACTATTGCCTAATCCCGTGGGAAGCCCGAGCGTCCAGGAATTGCTCCACATGTTGCCACATGACCTTGCTTCACTCCACGAGGCAAAGTACCTATTGCATAATTATATAAATCTAAGTGCACACACAGCTCCTACCATGAGATTGTGAAATCAAGCACCACCTCTTCTGTGCAACTCGCTGGAATTTAGCACAGAGCTAGCAACACATCAATTCTAGATACGTGGAGTTGACCCCTCCGCCATACTGGAGGCTCTGCTAGAGGATTCAAAGAAGTTTATTGTGGGAGCAACATATAAAAAAGTTGTTGAGTAAGATCTGCGGAACTGTATTCTGCCCAGTTTACATAATCTGGTGAGACAAAGTCACCTACAAATGAATGTACTGAGACTACTCAAGGGCCACTGCAAGGAGTTTCTGGAAAATGTGCTCCCCAGTTCCAATTTTAGGCCTTTTTTAAAGCTAAAAGAATAGAGGTAGGAGGGGAAAACAGAACAGCTTTAAATATTGGCTTATTGGAAAAGATGAAACTGAACCACTCCGTCAGCTAGCTGATTTCAACAGATGACAGCAATGATTAAAATCAGCTGTCCGGGTTAATTAGCGCCTGCGACCGCAAGTATATTGTTACTCTGTCACCACCACAATTTTTCTTCTTGCTCCAAGCCTTGGTGGCAAAAATTTTGCTACCAGCAACTGCTAGGACACCCCAAAGCAAAGGGTCTGTCCAGTACAAAGGTCATCTGAGTTCACCCAGCCTTGTACCTGCCCTTTCTGCTGTTGAAAGACCGTTTGGCTCCATTTCGAAGCTAGTTATTTTAGTCCCAACACCTCTTTAGTCTTCACTCCATGCTTGTCTGGGGTAACATTCGCTCTGGCTAATATGTCCCGATGTGTCAAAAGGAACAATGCTTGCCCGAGACGGCTGTAAAAGATAACAAGGAATTTATTAGGGCTGCAACCACTGAGAATGTAGCTGGCTACAGAGAAAGGCCATCTGGGTTCTGTACATCCCATGGCATCCGTGTTCAGAACATACAGAATCTGGGGAACTTTCTAAAAAAGTAAAGAAAGTGGGATCAGCTTAACTCTCTGCCCACCACCTAGGGAAGTCACCCAACAGAGCCAGCTAGAAAGGAAAAGCACAAGCGAAGCCCCCTTGGGTACCCCAAGCCACCCTAGTGCAGTGTCCTGCCCACAGCTTCGTAACTCAAGGGCTTGCACCCTCCAGCTCCTGTGCCAGAGGGTGGTCTCCACCCCCAGCAAAGACACAACTGAGAAGTGTAGAAGAGTTAATTCTGTGAGAGGGAAGTGATGTGAGCATCCCTCACCCCATAGGGGATCAGATTGGGTGGATAAACGCCCAGCTTCCTTGCCCCTCTCGTGGGACACTTCGGAGACCTGATGACACAGTCTCACAGAGATGCCACTAGGGTTGGGCCCATAGTCCGCTGCAGTATTCTGCCTAAGAATGCACCTTTTATCAGCCCTTCCCCTCTTGTCTCACTTACCTCATTCCCTCTCTTGTGCTTCCTGGTCACCTCCCTGCACCCAAGTCCTTGTCTCAGGGTCTGCTTGTAGCAAAACCTAAACCAAGCACTGGCTAAACAGACAGGATTTAAAATCCTAAGTTCTTGTTTTCCTCTCTGTCTGTGGCTTATTTCACAGGGAGTGCTTTTCTCTCTCTCTCACTACCCCTAATATAGAAATAGTGGGCATAAGAAAATGTCAGGAGGAGGGTGGGGCACCTCTGACCCAATAGCAGTGAGTGGCCAAATTGGCCCAAAAGCTGCCCACCAGCAGATATACCAGTGCTGCCCTAGACCAGACACCCCTAAAATCTCTTTGCTCACATTACCTCTCATTTAGGGGGTAAGATGGGTTTTCCCTTCTGAGCACCATTCAACATCTTCATGGGCAGCACTATGGCATAGGCGGGGAGAATAAATAGGTTATCAGTTAGTGATGTCTGTAATGGTACCAGGATGGGAGGGTGGTGGCCAGCATGCCACGCATCTGCAATCATTTCTGTACGGAAAAGTGTGAGGGTTTTGGAATCAGACAAACTACAAAAATCAAAATCCACCTCTAACACCTGATCGATATAAGATCTTCTTGGGCATCTTAATTTACCTGTCTAGACCTTAGTTTCCACAAACTGTGTAAATGCAGATAATGGGTTCCTATCCTATAAGGCCATGACGAGGAGTGTGTATGGTGATAAGTGAAAGGCTCCAAGCTCCAGTTCAATAAACATTTGGTTCCCTTCACCACCAGGAGCCAGAGAGCTCCTTTATAAAAAGTGTTTTGGTTTTCTTAAGCAAATATATTATTTGCCAAAACTATTTAATGTACTTAATGGCAAAGAATCTCAAAAGGATTAAAAATTTTTTTAAAACTCTAAGGTCATGAACCTCTCCCTCTGGCCACACCTCTCTTCTGGCTGAAGTAGTTTTTCGCTGGAATTTAACCCTCCAGGCAAAGGCATCCCATTCTAAATAAACTATGACACACCCTTCAGAGTATGGTAATTCCCAGGTCAATTAAAAACCCTGAAGAAAGAAGATGCTGAGAAATGGGACTAGCTTTGATGAAACACGCTTTGAATAATTAAGCAGCAACCATGCAAGTTCAGACTGTGTCCATTAGTTGATTGTTCTATTTAGAAAAAGGACTGTCCCATTTGGCATGCCACCGCGGGGACCGTATCCCAACCTGAGGAACCTGATGCTCCTGACAGTATGCATATCCCAGCAATCAAGAGAGTGGAAACTCGTGCAAGCGAGAACTTTAAAACCTTGTGAAAATTGTATAAGCAGTGGTTTGGAAAATATGATGGAAAGTTAGCTGCCAAAAGCCAAAAATGAGAGCAATTTAAGGAACTTGCTGTTGCCAGCGAACATGCCAGAGCCTAGCACTGAGCCCAGCACAGAACGGATACCGTGCACACTGCACAGGGCTGTTGAATGACTTAATGACTGCTGACCCCTGCGTGTTTCCTCTGCACACTTGGAGTGCTCAAAAGATAACACCCGAGGAGTGCAAACAGGAAAGGTGGTCTTTCAGATCAGACAAAGACACAAGGGGTAGGTATGTCTCTCCCAAGAACAACCTTCTGAGCATGCTGAGTACAGGCAGTCCTTGCTTTGCATAGGTCTGATAGGCATTTGGTTAAGTAACATCCGCACCCTCAATAACACAGTCCAAGTATCAGTTACCATCGTATATTAACTGTGAATAACTGCTAAAAGTTTCTATTTTAACACTAACTGTTCAATCCACGAACCACCATGCAAATAACACGCACACCACTCTTAGTGACCAACACATCAGTTTTTTCCAAGTCAGTCATGATGGGTTGCTGAGCATCAGTTGGTCCTCCAACTCCCTGTCTCCCAGTGATAAACCGAGGTGAAAATACCAGATGGATAATCAAAAGAAGGAAAGTGGCCGACAAGAGGAAAGTGAAGCAAAGAAATCAAAAGTGTTAACGCTGGAAGAGAAATGTGAATGGAACATAAACAGAGTTTTAGAAGAAACAGGTGACCATGGGAATGTTGACAGGAATGCAATGTGAGAGACTCTAGATTCACAGCCGTGAGAACTAGTGAAGAAAAGCTTAACACAAATGAAGAAAGCAGTCACGAGAAAAAGGATCATGTCCTAAAGGAACTCCTGAAGATATTTCACGACACTGATAGGCAAAAGATAAAATATTGGAAGCTGATCCGAACTTAGAAAGGAGTATGATAACTTGCCAGGGCATAGAAAAGATGCTTGCTCCATGCGTAAGCACTGCTCAAACCAAATGACTCTTGATAAGTTTTTTTTTTTTTTACAAAGAAATAAAACACTTCGAGTCCCAAAATGATAATAATTTTTAAATTGGATATTGACAAATTATAATTCTACAGTCGTCCCTCAGTATATTCAAGTGATTCATTCCAGGACCCCCCCAGGCTGAAATGCACACACGCTCAGGTCCCACAGTCAGGCCTGCAGAACCTGAGTACATGAAAAGTCGGCCATCCATGTATGGGGGTTTCACATCCCACAGATACTGTATTTTCAATACAAGTTTGGTTGAAAAAAATCCACGTATTCAAAAAAAAAAAAAAAAAAACAGTGCAGTTCAAGCCCGTGCCGTTCAAGAGTTAACTGTATATAATTAGAGGGTGCAAAGCAATGCTGTTATATGCATACAACGCAAAATGATGGAATCAAGCTAATGAATGTGTCCATCGGCTCAAATACTTGCCATTTATTCCTCCTGTCTAACCGAAACTTTGTACCCTTTGACCAACATCTCCTCATTCTCCCCACTCCCCAGCCTCTGGGAACCACCATTCTGCTCCCTGTTCTAGGTGTTCTATTAGCTTCCACATACAGGTCAGATCATACAGTATGTGTCTTTGTGTGCCTGGCTTACGTCATTTAGCGTAATGTCCTCCAGGTTGATCCATATTGTCACGAATAACATAATTTCTCTCTTTTTTACATCTGCATAGTATTCCATTATGTATATATACCATATTTTCTTTATCCGTTCATCTGCTGATCGACACTTAGGTTGATTCCGTATTTTAGCTGTTGTGAATAGTGCTGCAATAAACATGGACGTGTGGACATACTGATTTCAAATTCTTCGTATATAAACCCAGAAATGGGATTGCTGGATCCGAGGGTAACTGTACCTTTAGTTTTTCGAGGAACCTCCATACTGTTTTCCACAATGGCTGTGTTAATTTACATTCCCACCAACAGGGTACTAGGGTTCCCTTTTCTCCACATCAACATTTTTAATGTTTTCAATTAAGTGTACTAACTAAATATTAGTCTTACTATTTTCCATTTTACTTAACTTTTATAAGCAATACTAAGAGAGTTTTTAATAATTTGACAAAAAAATTTTAAAGTTCACAAACCATCATAATTTTTCTTATTAATTACTAAGATCACACTGCATGGCTTTGGCTTACAGGGTCATTTTTACAATTCTGTACCACTGGGGCATGGGTAATGGATGCTGGGCACACACAATTCCTTTTAAAAGTAGAAGCTCGTAAGGAAGACAAACAACAAAACTTTGCCTAGAGGTTGGTTCTGATGCCTGGCTCCAACCAAGAGGCAAGATGCCAGCAATGGGGTCAATTTTCTCCAAGCCCTTTTTTATTTTTTTCCTATTTCTGGGACTATGCTGTGCTCTGGAACAAAAATAAACTGACGAAAAAGAAATAAAATGACCCAGTGTAGGTTTTATGAAGCTTTAGTGTTTATCAAGTCATCTTTGGAAGGACCGATTTCTCCACTGAATGTCCTCAACCATCAAAGGTAAGTGAGACACTTATCAGCCCTATTTAAAAAGGAAGAAACTGAGGCTGAGAGAAAATGAAGCACTAACCCCAAACCACACAATTAGAAATAAAAAGACCTACAACGGTGTCGTCCAATAGAAATAAAATGTCTACGGATGAAAGCCACGTATGTAACTTTAAATTTTCTAGTGTTCACATTTTACAAGTTTTTTAAAAAGAACTTAATTGTAATAATTTTTAATGAATAAATCCAATATATTGAAAATATTATCATTGCAACATGTAATCGATATAAAATTATGAAGGAAATAGTCACATTCTTTTGCAGTAAGTCTTCAGAATCTGATGGGTGTCTCCCCTTACAGCACATCTCAATTCTGCATTTCAAGTGCTCCATGAGCTTCATATGACAGAACTGGGGACTGTCTTCTGCCTCTGGAAACCAAAATTTCAGTGGCTATGAGCCTCATATTTTTGCCCACAAAATTATTGCCTCAGGATTACACCCTTCCCTGCTAAAGAATTTTCTAAGAAAGTCACAAATTACCAGAAAGAGATGAAGACATTTCAGAAATTGGATTTAAATTTTTTCTCCTTAATTTTCTTTTAGTAACAGATATCTATCTATCTATCTATCTCTCTCTCTATATATAAAGCAAAGCAACTGAGAAAATAACTTCAGTGAGGATGGGTAAGAGGTTGGGCATAAAGTTGCACACAGAATGGTTTCTATACCTAAATGGGAAGGTTGACTGGCCAGGCAATGAACCACTGAGGGAGAAGGTAACCAAGTGGGGACACTAGGCTTGCTTTCTAAATGGTATGTATCTTTCTATTTTTAAGACTGATGTCTAGATATGCAATTGACTTGTGTATATGGATCTTCTATCTAGAAGAACTTTCTTATTAATTCTAAAAATCTATGTGTATATTCTTTTTTTATTTAGAAAACCATACTACTTATAAATAAATGTGTTTCTTTTGCTGCATTACTTTTATCTTCAATTTTTCTTGGCTTATTAAATTGACTACAACCTCAGATAAAATATTGATTAGAAGGGATAATAATGATCACTCTTGCTTATTTCTAATTTTGAAGGAAATGCTTTTAATGTTTCTTAATTGATAATTATATTTTCATATTTTCAGGTTTTGATAAATATTCTTTACTCCTATCAGCCCTGCTCTGCAGACAGTAAGATAAAGGTAGAGATAAAGATAGAGAGAGAGAGATAGAGGGAGGAGAGAGAGAGAGAAAGAACAGGTTTGAATTTTTTTAAATGTTTTTCTGCATCTGTTGAGATAATCCCATTTCTTTTTTCTTTGTTTTATCTGCTCAAGAGATAAATTACATTAATAAATTTAAATAAACATATTTTAAACTACTGATTAAAATTTTTAGCATTACACATCCCTTCAAATTTTCAAAACTTTCAAAATTTTCAGTTTAATTAAGTCCCATTTGTCTATTTTTGTTTTTGTTGCTTGTGCCTTTGAGGCCTTAGTAATGAATTTTTGCCTAAACAAATGTCCAGAAGAGTTTTCCCTAGGTTTTCTTCTGGTATTTCTAAGGTTTCAGGTCTTACATTTAAGTCCTTAATCCATCATAAGTTGATTTTTGTCTATGGTGAAAGACAGGGGTCCAGTTTCATTTCTGCCTATGATTATCCAATTTTCTCAGCACCATTTATTGATGAGGGTGTCCTTTCTCCATTATAGGTTCTTGTCAACTTCGTCAAAGATCAGTTGGTTATAGACACGTGGCTTTATTTCCGGGTTCTCTATTCTGTTCCATTGATCTATGTGTCTGTTTTTATACAAGCACCATGCTCTTAGTTACTATAGCCTTGTAGTATAATTTGAAGTCAGGTAATGTGATGCCTCCAGCTTTGTTCTTTTTGCTTAGGATTGCTTTGGCTATTGGGGCTCTTTTTTGGTCCCATATGAATTTTAGGATTGTTTGTCTAATTCTGTGAAAAAATGACATTGGTATTTTCATAGGGATTGCATTGAATCTGTAGACTGGGGCAATATGGTCATTTTAATGATAATAATTCTTCTGATCCATGAGCATGGGATGTTTTTCCATTTGTTTGTGTCATCTACGATTTCTTTCATCAGTGTTTTGTAGTTTTCTTTGTGAAGATCTTTCACTTCCCTAATTAAATACATTCCTAGGTATTTTTATTTTTGCAGCAATTGTAAATAGGATTGCCTTCTTGATTTGGTTCTTGGCTTGATCGTTACTGGGTGTACAGAAATGCTACTTATTTTTTACGTTAATTTTGTATCCTGAAACTTGACTGAATTCATTTATCAAATCTAAGAGATTTTCGGTGGAGTCTTTAGGGTTTTCTAGCTATAAGATCATATCATCAGCAAACAGAGATAATTTGATTTCCTCTTTTCTAATTTGGATGACTTTTATTTCCTTCTCTTGCTTAATGGTTGCTCTGGCTAGGAGAAGATCTTTAGAATTTAAATCTACTGACAATTTCAGAGAAAATTTCCATGCTAGGAAATCCCAGGGAGAAGACCAGTGTGGGACCCATTATTATGTTAATTTCTTGGCAAGTGGTGTCTGGGCCATGAAAGTAGTGTAAAGAACTCCAAATGCACTTGGGACAGGTCTGTGGCAAGATATTTTTATAGAAGGCTCTCCCTATCCCCAACTAGAGCCCAGGTCAAAAGAGACAAACTTCCCAGCAAATTCTTTTGTGAGAAGCAGACTTACTGTATGGTGCTCCGTTTACTAATCAAAGGACTCCTCTCTTCATGTCGGGGTCTCAGATCCAATTCCTCAAGCTGCTTACACCCCCAGCCTTGTCTTCTGTTCTTATGTGGTCATTAAAAGGTATATCTCTTATTTGCTGAGATGGGCAAACAACTCCAGGAGAGATGACGCAGTTGGTGCCAGCATGATCTTTGGGTATTCAGGATATTTCCCTTTATTTATGGCTCCAAAGATCTCTCTTACTTCTTTGTAAGTTCAGCTCTGTTATGATATTATCAAACAGTTCCTGTTGCTTTAGATCAGTAGGATTTTCAGGTTATCTTGTCTATTGGGCATCACACAGCAGTCACAGTGACCTTTGGAAAAAGTTTATCTGGTCATGTCATTCCCTCCCTGCTTAAAGCCTTTCAAAGATGCCCCTTTGTCTTTAGGATAGACACTGAATTCCTACTGTAACTTCGCATTGCCTGCTGCACCTTTCTCCCCCAACCAGCTCATGCTGGCTAGCTCTGCCTCCCCTCACTTCACTCTAGCAACGGACCTTTCACATTCAGTCTCTCTAATGCACCAAGCCTCCTATCAGCCCACCTGGCAAACGCTGGGATCTTCATCTGATAAATGCTCCCGCTCCCCCTTGTCTTTAGGTATTTCATGCCTATTCATTCCTCAGATGCCCTCTCAGTGATCACTTCCTCAGCCTGTCCTTAGAGACTAATTTAGGGCTCCCCATTGCGTGTTTTCACAGCACCTTCTTTGTAGCACTTATCTTAGTTTATGATTAGATACCTAATATTGTGAGTATCTGATAGATGTCTGTCCATCTTCCCAGTAGTCTCTCAGCATTGGAACCTTGGCAGCTGGGTCAGTGCCTGGTTCATGGTATCCACGCACAAGGAGGCACTAAAGGAATACTGATCGAATTAAGATGCATGCAGAAGTTATTATAATGACGCACCAATGAAGGTATGAAGGCCTGAATTATGGCCTGACAATAGAATGAGAAGAAAGATCAGATAGGAGGGAGACTGAGAAGAATAACCAACATCATCTGGTAAATGGATAGGAGAAAAAGTTGAAAAGGAGTTACATTTCATTGGAACATATATGATTATTTTTATTTTAGCCCTACTGAGCATCAAGTGTAAGCATATTCAGGTAGAAAAGTCCAGTGGAGTTGGAAATATTAGCACCACGTTCAGGAGGAGAAGACCTCTGTCACGTGAACCTAGCTGGGAGCGGATTCCATGGATGAAGATGCAGCCTCCAAGGGGAGGCTGTGGGGAGAGGAGAGGGACAGTGCTGAGGGCAGCATCCCAGGAACAAAGGGTAGATGTAAACAGGGACTGTGGAAGGTCAAGGAAAGCAAGGCTAGGTTTCCAACAGGAAACGTGAGTCTGCAATGTCAAAGGCTGCAGAAAGGTCAAGAAGAAATATTTTCACAATAAACCAGAAGAACCTATGCAGGTTAAATCCGGCTGTGAATTACCTACCACTCTCCATTTTCATGGCAACGACACCTCTTTTCAGAACAAACTTCAGAAAGGCAGACAAGGTAGAAGTCTCTAGGATTTGGGGTCCTTCTGAACTGTGAAAAATGTCAACTTTGATTAAAGTACTCTAAAAGTTTTCATAGATTAAAAATATTGCATGAAGAAACTATTAGTTTTTCAGGAATCGTGTTCTGGAATTATACAGATGTTTCTTAATATGTTCTTTTCCCTCACCTCCCATCTCCCACCAAACAACAGTGTGCTTTGGAAACTTCTGTGTTGTTTGATCCATTGTATTTCTGGTTCACACACTCACTATGCTAATGTTATTCATATACCCAATATTTTATAAGTCATATATGTAAATCTTATAAATCATACTTTCTACTCATTAATATAGATTTTAGGAAACCACATGGGGTAAGTTCAGTAATTCTATTTTAAATTAACTCTTCGAGTTATTTGGAGAGTAATAGCCCTGGCTTTAATATCATAAAAACAGACATACAACACCCCAAAATGAAAGAAGAACTTTTATTGTTGCTACCTATATATTAAAAAGGAGACAGGAACTTTCTGACAAGTTTAACACTAAAAATACTGGACTTCACTAAGCGGAGTAGAGGGGAAAATTTGTGCTTCAATAGAAAATTATGTGTTGTTTACAGCACACTCGTCCAGACTGTCTGATTCTTACCTATCATTGCCCTTGGAGTATTTTACAACACTGTAAATTCATAGTGATGCACAATAATTATTATCTATACATGCAAATTTTGTCCACTAGGTTCAATTGAGTTTTCTCCCCTACTGTGAAAAAAAACCCAATTTTGCCACCATTTGCACAGTCATTGTAATATTTCTGATTTATAAATGTGTCTGTCCTTTAGATTCTCCTTTGAACTATTTGTAACATCTTACCAGTTCCCTTATTCATAATGAGTTAAATAAAATTTTTAGCACATGTTTATTTAATATCTTAGGAGGGTCATGGTTAACCATTTTTGAAAATTATCATTTAACAAAGGATGACAGAATCTGCCTCATGAATTTAGAGAGACAATTGACAACTGATCTGCACTTTCAGATCACAGCCATGTGTCGAAAATGTCAGCTGCAATCCCAGCTGCTCTTGGTACAGTCTCGGAAAAAGAGTAAAGAATTGCTTCTTCCCACAACCCAAACCTCTATCGTCCAAACCCCAATCTATATGGGACATCTCAAACGCAATACAAGTAAAACTGACCTCATCCCACACCTGTCTGTTGACTCAATGAATGAGTACGTGAACAAATGACTAAAGCTGAAATACCTAAAAAACTGGGGTTTTTATTTACCTCTCATCAGGGCCCATACAGACTGGCTCCAGATCAAGCCTCCACACCCCCTCTCTGAGCTGTAAGTTAATCTTCCTCTTGGATCAGGGTCTCCAGAATGCCCACTCACAATCCCACACCTCCTCTCCCCTCCTCCACCTTTTCTAGGAAATTCTTTGAGTTATTATTCTCAAAACCTAAAACGCACTATTGAGATGAACGTCTACGATGGGAATCTGATAGCATCAAGGCACGGAGAGAGATGCTGAAGCCAGTCACTTTTTCCAAAGCCCCAGTCCAGGGACCTTGAGAGTATAACTGGGTCAATCAAAGGGAGCCATTCAGACTTGAGGCCTGGTGGGATCAAGTTCACTTATTATTCAGCATTTCTACAGCCTTCAACACTCATTTCTCAGCACCCTTTGCCAGGGAGACAAAAGGCAGCCATTTTGCAGTAAAATGACCCACACTGTCGGGTGATGCTGATTCGCTCTTCCTCACAATTGCCCTCAGTGAGAGTAAGGGTGCCAAAGCTGCTGAATTCAGAGCCACCTGCCTGGAGGGGGCATCTCCAACTCAGCCAAGAAGGGATAGAGCCGAAAACTCCACCATCTGTCCACAAGCACCACAGACACAAACTGCAGTGCTAGTGATGTTAATAGATCATTCTTATCAACTCACCAGTGTCAGCTTTGGGAGATGCCCCTGGACACACTCAGTAAACCTACTTCGATTTTTGCAAAGAATTCGGACCCACCATGGCTACCCAGGCCTGAGTGACACTGGGTGAGATTTTCCTAATCAACAACCCTACCTCAAGAATGGAGAAATGGTGTGTCCTGAAGAGGGGCCAGGCCATCGTGAGAAAGGTCCGTGGCCTGACAGGGGATGGCTGGGAGGTGGGGGGCAGACAGCTCAGAGCTACAGTTCTGGTGTCCCAAGCCCCTGTGGGGTATGCACAGACTCTGGTGCCTCAAAGCACATGGACAGAACAAGAACACACAGCTGAGCAGAAATGCCATCTAGAAAGAACCTTTGACAGATGTCAGACAGGCACGCCTCCCCAAACCTCTGGAGCCCCCAGACCCTGTCCTGTCCTTATGGCCACATTGCTGCAGCTCCATTCTGCCCACCTGCATGGTCTTTCTGGATGTGTTTGGTTTGCTTTCCCCAAATCTACTGCAAGGTCCCGGAAGGGCTGCACCAGACCTGTCCGAATGGCAAGATCCAACACCAGAGTGGCCCCGTTCACAGGGACAGTGCTGGGGGAGGTGGATGGCTGTGGCAACGAGGCCCATGGGAAGTATGGTGCTCACGGCTGGTGTCCACCAGATCCCCCTCACCAGCCATGCACCCTGTTACTGCCAGCGTTGGCTGCTCACAGCTCTCAGCTGCCCCTTTCTCCAAAGAAGCTGCCTTGCCTAGGAGGTGACACACATTCCCCAGTCCCATGCCAGGGGCAGCCAGGGGCTAGTGAGTGGCTGATTGTGGTTACAAAAGGTGGCCCCTTTGCACAAGATAGGATCCACTGTGTGATATTGTTGTGTTCTGGAGCTCCCTGTGGGATCAGCAAGATCCCAGTGGAGACCACGCCCAGCTTAGCCTTCACCCCGGCCTGTCCTGCTCTCCTCCTCAATTACCTGCCCACAAATCAGGCTCTGCAAACAGAGACAGTGGGTGACCACAGGAGGAGGTTTAGGATTCCTTTTTCATTTACTCCTTCACAAGGAAGGTGAGGTGCTGCACCTATGCTGGCTTCCTTGAGCCTGTCTGCACACTCATAGTCTGGCCCTCCCTGATGGGAGTTTTACTGTTCCTGGGGCTAACCTAGAATTGGGAAAACCCTGCAAGGGGAAGTCCACTTTTACAGAACAAACATCCCTTTCAGAGCCACCTCTCTATCTTGTGGTAGGACAGTGTGGTGTTGAGGGTCTGCATGTTATTTCAAAGCAACGGGAACCTCAGATCTACTCCAATGAAGGCTGCAATGGCTAATGAAAATGCCGTAAGCCTCCAATTTCAGCTGCAATTAGATAAACCCAAATGGTCACATCAGTTATTGCGGTGTGAATCTTTAAAGCCCCAATTGGAAGTTGTTGGATCTGTGATGATTTTCAGGGGAAAAGAAGAAATGAATGTTTTATTATTATGGCTTCATTGATCAACAGACTCTTCCAAGACACTGGACATCTGGAAGAAGCTGACAGAAGGAGACATCAGAAACCAGCATATTTACAGCCCTATTAAACTGATCATTTCTATTAGGCCCTTGGGGTTGGGGCAGCCAGAGAGAAGACAGAGGAGACTCAGGACAACCCCAAATCATGCTTCTCCCACACTGAAGACCGTGGCACCCCAAGCAGTCCAAGGAGGCCAAAGAACTCAGGGGGTGGCTTTCCAGACCTGGGCTTTGCAGTGGTCAAGAGAAAGGGCTGCATCTGGCTAAAGGGAGACACAAAACCCATCCAGGCTGCGTCACCACTTGCCTCGGCTTTGAGTGTTCACCACCAGCCAGGCTGGGACCTCTCCCAGGACATCCTCTTTGTGTCCAGGGCCCCTGGACTAGTGCCAAGGCTGCTCACAGAGCCCCCCAGATTACATGCAGGCAGCTTCCCCACAGATGCCTCCACTGTACCTGATTCCTGGATGCACAGCCCTCAAGAGAGACCTTTGAGGTCTCCTGGGCCAGCAGCCAGGAGATTTAGGGTCTGGCTAGGGGCTGGGGCCCTACAGAGGTCCCTGGGCACAGCAGCCCACGTGCGGAAACAGTCACCATTGGTATGGTCTCCACTTACAGGAAATTCCCCCAACAGGCTGAAGCAGCCACTACAGTGCCCCATGGAGGGCTGGGAACAGCAGCTAGGTGGGATAAAGGCAGATGGGCTTTCAGATCCCCGCTCCTCCACTCCAAGCCCTGTGATCTCGGGCCAGACCCCAGAGCCTTCTGTCGCACCAAGCAGGGCAAGAAGAGCGGGACACGATAGTTGTGTGGATCAAATCAATTATCTGCTGATATAAAGAGTTTGGCGTCCCCCCCCCACCCAGCCCCCTACAGGTGAGCAATCCATGCCTGTCCAAGGATCCCCCACCACCAGCAGCCAAGCCAGACTGAATGGAGGAGGGGAGGGAAGGGTCAACCACCCTAGGGATACCATCCTCTAGTGGGCTGACAAATGTCTCAAGGAAGCGCTCACCTCTTCAACAGTGCCAGGTCTCTCCTGTGTCCAGCAGGCCCCTTCCAGCTGCCCCACGCAGGTCCCCAGCTAGGGGCAAGCCCTGTGCCCCACCTCCCAGCCCACCTGAGGGGGGCATCCTCACGACAGGTGCTGGGCAGAAGCTGGCAGTGGGATCCCTGGTCGCAGGAGGTGGTGGCTAGAGTGTTTGGGCTGTTTATCCCGTTCTGCTTCATACAGGCTTAGCGTAGTCAAACACCGCACAGGGAGCACAGCTCCAGGCCTGGCCCCAGATACTATAATTTTGGGAAGACTCATTCTTACTCTGTTGTTTTTTTCTCTGAAGAGCTCCAGTGATTGTAATCACACATTCTGTGTTATAATTAGCACTCTGTCCACACTGTGGTTCCCCTGACTGCATCACCACCTCAGGAGCTGATCCTCCCACACGCAAGCGATGCGTGAGTGTGTGCACGGTGGGCAGGGAATGGGAATAAAACTGCTTTATGGAGGAAGAGGAGGGGAGGAGGGAAGGAGAAGAAGAGGAGGAAGAAGGTCAATAATAGTGCTAAGTATTATTGTTGTTTCAGCCTCCAGAGGGCAAGGCATGGTCCGGCCACCCCCTTGCACGCTGCAGGAACCCAGCACCAAACACGGGCGAGGGGGTGTGGACACCACAATGCTGGCGACTGCCTGCTCCCAAAGGTCTGGACTCTTCTTTTGGCCGTGGTTTGCAAATAAGGCCTTTCAATCCAATAAATGTGACTGTGAAATTCAAACCCAATTACCCACTTTGTTTTAAAATCCAAGTTACACTTTAAATAGGTACATGCACTCTGGAAAACTGTTTTTTAGGATTTACTAAAGGCAAATTTAGGTATCCCCTAAGACCCTGCATTTCCACTCTGGAGTATATACCAAATCAAAACATGTACATGTGATCACAGAGAGATTGTACAAGAACGTTCTGAGCAGCGTGACTCATCACAGACAAACACTGGACATCACCCAAATGTCCATCAATCCCCACAATAAAACAGGGAACGCAACAATGAATAACCTGCAGCTAGACATGATGAGGGGGGTAACTCTCACGCGTGAAACTCTCACACACACATTACAGAAGAACATACACCGGCATGACAGTGAAATAACCTACAAACAGGCAGAACTAATCTACGCTGCTGGAAGTGGGGACAGTAGCCCCTCGTGGGGGGAGGGGTGACTCTAGAAGGACCACGAGCAGGTTTCAGGGATGTGGCTTCTGCTCTGGTTCTTGATCTGGCAGCTGCTATTCAGTTTGTAAAGCTTCATCAAGCTATCCACTTACGACAGATACACTTTTCTGTAGATACATACTAAACAACAACAAAATGTTTAAAGTAAGAACATGAATCACATTCTGTCTACACTGAAACCATCCTTCTCACTTCCTATTTGGGTTGAAAATAGAAAAGACAGCAGGAAAGTGTGACAGCAGCTCAGGCTCCCGTAAAAACTACTAAAAGTAAAACCAACTGAAGCAAGAGCCAGGAGCAGGCTTCAATCAGAAAGCGAGGTGGAAGCCGGGAGGGAACGTGGGGGCAGGTTGGGGTTTGGTGAGAAAGGGGTAAAGCCGATAGTACCTCCTGATAGCTGCACGTCTCTCCTGCCGAATCTTCCTCTCACGGGGGGGGGCAGCTGAATTCAGCCACATGCTAATGCCCACACAATCAAGGACAACACGTGTGTCCTGGCACGACACAGGACTGGAGATAGATATTATGCAAGGGGAACGTATGAAGGATCAACTGTACGACCCCAGTTCCAGCCTAGCCCTGCCAGTTTTCGGATGTCTCCAAGCCAAGCTGAGCTAGCATGTGATGTGAACAGATGTTGACCCCAGAGAGCACAGATCCCTAGGACTTGGGAGGGACCCCACACCAAGCCTTCTCAGAAGGTAATTCTCATGCAATTCCTTCTTGGAAGATCCATAAAACCAAAAGTTGGTTTTTCGAAAAGATAAACAAAATTGACAGCCCTCTTGCTAGACTGGCAAGAACTAGAAAGGAAAGGACTCTAATAAGCTCAATTAGAAATGAAAAAGGAGAGGTCACTATAGGCAACACAGAAATACAAAACTATCTCTGAATACTATAAAAATCTATATGCCCAAAAACTACAAAACGTGCAGGAAATGGACAAATTCTTAGAAACACACAACCTCCCTAGGCTCAATCAGGAAGAAATAGACTTCCCGAACAGACCAATATGAAGCACAGAAATTGAAGCAGCAACTAAAAATCTTCCAACAATAGACTAATGGCCAGCAAACACATAAAACAGTGCTCAACATCTCTAATCATTAGGGAAATGCAAATCAAAACTACAATGAGATATCACCTAACTCCAGTGAGAATGGCCTCTATCAAAAAGTCCCAAAACAACAAATGTTGGCGTGGACGTGGAGAGATAGGAACACTCATACACTGCTGTTGGGACTGCAAGTTAGTACAGCCCCTGTGGAAAGTAATTTGGAGACACCTCAAAGAGCTAAAAATAGAAATACCACTTGATCCAGCAATCCCACCACTAGGCATCTACCTAAAGGGAAAAAAAGACATTCTATAATAAAGACATCTGCACCCGAATGTTTATGGCAGCACAATTCACAATTGCAAAGATGTGGAAACAACCCAAGTGTCCATCAATACATGAGTGGATTAATAAAATGTGGTATATGTATACCATGAAATGCTACTCAACTATAAAAACCAATGGTGAACTAGCACCTCTTATATTACCCTGGATAGAGCTTGAGCCCACCCTTCAAAGTAAGGTATCACAAGAATGGAAAAACAAGCACCACATGTACTCGCTTCGCCAGCAAATTGGTACTAACTGATCAACACTAAGGTGCTCACGTGGAAATAATATTCATCGGGTGCTGGGCAGGTGGGAAAGGCGTAGTGGGGGTGGGGAAACTCACAACTAATGAGCACTGTAAGGGGGAAGGGCAGGCTTGTAGCCCTGGCTTGGGTGAGGCAAAGGCATTATATGTAACCAAAATGTTTGTACCCCCATAATATTCTGAAATTAAAAAAAAAAAGGAAAAAAAAATTCCTTCTTGGGATGACTTACAGATGGTAAAGTGGGTGCAGACAGGCATCTGAGGCAGGAGAAGAGCACTAGCCAGCCTAACCCAGATGCCCGGCCACACCTTCCCCAGCAGACACTGACCCGTACACACCTGCCCAGCAACACCAGCCCTGTGATGCTTCTCTAACCACTGCAAAAAGAACTTCACATCGGGAAGGAAAGGAAAATGAATAAACATCTGTAGCACCTGAAACCTGGAAGGTCTCTAAACTCAGAATTTAGAGAATCCTAGCTAAAAGGAGCTCCTTAAATGTTCATTGTGTTGTCATAATTTCTCATTATCATCATTTCGGGCCAAGCGCTATAAAATATAATTAATATTATTTTCAAAGTTCTAAGTAGGATCTGGAGGTGTCTGGAGCCTAGGCAGTTCCTTGGGGAATGACAGCCCAGGGAAGAAGAGGGAAACTCTACCAAAAAAAAAAAAAGTGTGGTTTATATAAACCTGCAGACACTGAGGTATCAAAGGTGCCACCACCCACAGTGGGACACTCCCTCCTTCCTTTCCCACACATGCATCCCTGTCTGTCTAGGGGTCTCTGTCACAGCTGCTGACTTTTCACTATGCCTTGAGATCCATGTTAAGTTTGTTTTTTTTCTTCTCTAAAAACCATGTAGGGAGGAAGACAGAAGCATACAATGAAATACGGACCCATCTACCAACCCCCTGGGGAGGGATGGAGACTCCCTGCTTCTCCAGGCAGGAGCTGTGTGCTTCCCCCTGAGCTATTTTGCGGTATTAACCTACATGGGTCCCTGTGAAAGCCTCCCACAGATTCCCACGTTGCTTTGTAAGGGCATTTCACATGTGGCACGAATCTTTTGTTTACACATGCCTGTCTTCTCAAATGGACTCTAGGTGCCTCCAAGGCACTTAGCTCCATATGCTACCAACAGAGAGTGGCTTCCCAATAACAGTCAGTAGAATTATATCAAATTAAATTATGAATAAGTTAACAAAATAAAAGTTCACCATTAGAGAGAATAAGGAGTAAGGGCGTTGTAGCCGAGTTAGGCCTTGAAAGAGGGGCTGGACCAAATGTTTGAGAGCCTGTCATACCGTGAGCGTCCTGCAAATATTAAAGAGTGAGGAAAACCGTTCCTTCATTTGGTTTGTCACGCAGTGCTCATTCTGTTAAATTCATTTATGATCCATATGCACCTCGACCCTATAGTCTACGGAATAGGCTCTGCATCTCTGAGGTAGGCTGGAGTCGGATTCTAGATACCTCAAATGCAGGCCGCGGGGTTTAGTCTCACTTTGTACATAACGGGGAAATTGAAAAATACAACCAGATGTTCAGCAGGGGATGCACCTGCCACCATCTCGGGGCCACTTCAGGAAGCCAGGTCCAGTGTGACACGCTAGAACAGTCGGGCAAAAGGAGTCAGGGCCTGGGAGGCAGGTAGGTAAGGGGCCAGAAGGTGCAGATACCAGGTGTCAGGAGTCTGGCCCTGAGGGCAGACGAGGTGCAAGTGCAGATAAGGAACAGCTGGGAGAGACACCGCGGAGGAGAAAGTACAGAGATCCGGCTTCCCGGACACTGGTGTAATGAAGACACAGGGATCCAGGACACTCCACTGTTAAACCTGGGTGTGCAAATAGGAAGGGACCCAACTTTGGGGGGTAAGTCCATGAGTTTTGCTTTAGATCAAGGCAGAGCACCAGGGTGAAAATAACCGTTTCCCCTGTTGTACCTTACAGGACCTAGAGCCGCGGCTAGTCCTTTGTACAAATCAGAGAAAGCATCCCCACTTCTTGCCCCCGGTGGGTTCACAGGCAGAAACGATGAGTGGATAGCACCTTTCTGCACTTCTGAAAAAGGCAGCTCTTCCTCCAAGCAGCTGCAGCTCCAGGCCAGGGTCTCAGCCCCATTCGCACCTAAGCTGGGTGTCCTATGCAGGGCATGGCATGTGCCACCACATTAAATGGCCCTGACAGAGCACTGTTGAGTTTAAAAGATAACAGATGATATAAGAAACGAGTCAAGTATTCTTGGATAGAGCATAGTCAAAGAGCAAGAAGGTTAAGCACTCAGCAGCGTTTAACTCAGTGTGAGCGAGTTTACAGAGAGGAAACGACCCAGGCGGCTCCTAGACTGTCAGGTCATATTAAAGACAAGAGCCAGCTAAAGCTAGATGGACAGAGAAACTTCACAATACCCTCTCCTGGGATGGATGGTAAGGGGTGTGTGTGTGTGTGTTGCACATGCATGCACACCCGAGTAAGTGTCTGTAATTATGTACAGTACTGTGATGAGAATCCTCGAACCTTATCTAAGCTCAGGCCGGGCTCTCCAGGAAGAGTCCCCCGGAGGGCCTGCCTGCTGCTGGCCTCAGAACCATCCTCAACGCCGGCCGACAGAGCGCTGGGTGCCCGTCCACCACCACAGGGCAGAGAACCAAACCCCAGGTCAAATATCAATATCAACATCAGTACTGTGACAATAATGGAAGCCGTATCACAGATGCTGTTCCTCCTCCAGCCCCTTCAGAAATACCCTCTGCCCATGGCCGCGTTTCTTCAGAGCACCCACAACTACGATGCTCTTACACCCCTGCAGCTCCCTCTCAAGTCGGCTCTCAATAAAGCGGCGGTTGCTTCACCAACACAGAAAGGTCTCAATCTTGGCGTTTCTACCACAGCCCATTAGGTCAGTCACGCAAGGAGCAAACCATATGCTTGAGTGTTTGTTCACATGCAGAGGGCAAAATCTCAGCAACAATTTGCATAGACGCGTTGCTATAAGCCATGTTTACAGCGGTGGCTTATAGCAGTGCTTGTCAAACTTCTCTCTCACGTGCAATAAGTTTAAACTCCATTAAACAAAGTTTCCTGAGTCCTGTTCTCACAGATTCCCATTCAGCAGGTCCGGGTGAGGCCCACAACTTTGCATTTCTAACGAGTTCATAGGGGACCCCAGGGGAGGCTGATCCAAGAATCCCGCTTTGAAAAACACTAGTTGGTACCATTAGCAAAAATTTATGACATGCAGAAGAAATCCATTGAGCTGTGCAATCTCAATGGCTCTGTGAAACTAATAGAAAATCACATTTACAAAAGTAATTCTCATGAAATAAAAATGAATAATGATTCAGGGCATGCTTGGGAGCAAAACCATATTAGTCTGGCTGTAAATTAGCCTCAGAAGGAAGCATATTTCCGACATCTTTCAGGAGGCTAGCGGTTCAAAGTTAATGATCAAATTAGAGAGACTCAGTGTCACCAATATAAAGACAATTCAGCATAAATGCTCACATTTTACAGATGAGGAAACTGAGAACCAAAGAGAACATGCAGGAAGTTAGCAGCAGAAGTGAGACTAGAACCCCTGTCTCTGGACTCTCTGCCCAGGACTCCTTCTGTTCTGGACAATGTCCCCCACACTTGCAAGCCAAGTTTCCTATTCTTGAATGTTTTCATGGCAGAAACTATAAAGACGCCGGAGCATCATGAAGTTTTACTGTCCTTTGTAGCAGAACAACACAGATCACTCCTGCACAGTATCAGCATAAAAGATTTCATTCCTGGTGTCTCCTAAAATAAACCTTCATTCTGCACTGACACTCAGAACATTCATCAGAAAAGAGCACGCCCAGGCAAGCATACTTCTTGTCTCCCCTTCTTCCTTCTCTCCTTCCTACCCTACTTTCCAATGGACTCACAAAACATTGGAAAACAAACTCCAAGGTGAAGGAACCATCAGGGGACACTCATGCACCTCAGAAGGCTACAGCACCATCCCTTCCCGGGCAGGACAAGATGTGTCCGTTTATGGTTTTCTTGGCTCGAGATTGAAAGATGATGTTCTTGCCATCTTAGGCAAAACAACTGTCCAGATCTGGAAGTAGACACCCTTCTCCTCCCAGGCTTAGGGCTGCTGTGTGCAATGCAGTTAGTGTAGCTGGCTGTCTAGCCACTGGGAGCCTGGGAGATCCCCTTCCCCACCTCCAGACTGCTCATTGCTCTTGCGAAATTGAGTCAACGGTTAAAATTTTGTTTTTCCTTCTCATTTTGTTATCAGAGGAACAGTGAGTGTGTAGGAAAACCGAAGCAACTGTCAAGAAGAGAAGATAAGAAAAACAAAACGTCTACTTAAAAAGTCAAGGTCATGATGTGACCCATTTAAAGGAGATGCCTTAGTCTGATACTAATAACCCTCTCGCTTCGTCTTCCAAGTGGGCAGTTCCTCTTTGCCGTCATTGTTCCATCCACACCCTGCTTTTGCCTCCACTGGTGGTAGACGCTTTGGGGACTTCTGGTGAAGAATAATTTTAGGTTAGACGCACTAGCTGAGGTTGAAGAGATAAAGTGGGAATACCTGATGCCAGGTGGAGGATGCCCTCTCAGTAAGTTTGAACAAAAGTGTAAAAACCATTCAACAAACTAAGGCAGGTAGCCCAGTGCACAGAGCTCTACACAAACATGCAAAAGCCCCAGCATCGTTAGCGGCTTTCCCAGTTAGTGCAGGCCTGAGGATTCTTTTTTTTTTTTTTTTATTTCAGCAAATTATGGCTGTACATACGTTTAGGTTACGTGTGTTGTCCTTGGTTCCCTCCCCCACCGAAGTCCGTGTTTCAAATATGTCCATCCTTCGGGTAGTGCGCCTTACACACATAGCAATAACTGGAGAGTTAATATGATTTACAGTAGACTCATGCACAAAGATGTCTATTTAATAGTATTAAAATTATAATACTATTATAAAATTATAATATTTAAAAAAACCAACAATAATTATGAGCTATATATTCAATGGACTGCCAACCAGACTGAAATGATAATTTAAAAAAATACAGTTAAATTTATTTAAAATGTTATGCCACAAAAATGCAACATGGAACATCCTATTGGAAAGTCAAAAATGCTACATAAAACACTGAATTTATTTTATGATGTCCATCTCTTATTTTATGAAAGGATTATTCAACGTGTGAGAAATATTTACTACCTATGCAAAAAAAAATCTGATGTGACCAAATGCTAGAAAGGAACATGGAAAATTAATATTTTGATAGTGAAAGTCTCCATAATTTTAACTCAATTTCTTTTTTCTCTTAATTTCTGTTTTACTTAAATAGTTTGCAGCATTAAACCAAGGATGTAAATTAGGTTCCATTTAGTTGGATGATAATGTCACCTGGGAAGAAAGTAATAATCCAAAAAAAACATAATATCTATTGAGCTTCTCCTCCATACCAGGCACTGGGCACACATCAGCGAATGCACCAGACCCAGTTCCTGCTCTCAGGAAGCCAGCATTCTAGTTAGGGGAGGGAAACAACAAAATGAGCAAACAAAGGTAAAACCATCAAATGACGACACAGTAAATGTAATATAAACCCCCATGTGATGTGCACACGGCCACTCCAGGACTTCCTGTTCCTGCTGAGGGGAGTTGGACCACAGCCAATATTTGATACCCTGGGTGTCTGAGTTTCCTACTGCTGCCATCAAAAAATCACCACAAACTCAGTGGCTTTAAACACAGTCTCACAGTTCTGGGAGTCAGAATCCAAAAGGGATCTCACTGGGCTAAGTTCAACGTGTCAGCAGAGCTGCATTCCTTCTGGAAGCTCTGGGAATAATCTGTTTCCTGGCCTCCTCCAGCTCCTGGAGGCTGCCCCTGTGTCTTGGCTCACAGTCCCTTCCATCCCCAAGCCAGCGATGATGTCACTGTGACCGCCACTTCTGTTGTCACATCACCCTCTCTGGCTCTGATGCCACTGCCTCCTCTTTCTCTATGAGTACTCGCCCTGGCAGCTGGGAAGCTCTCCCCATCTCAGGGACAGCTGACTGGCAACCTTAACTCCATCAGCAACTTTAATTCACCCTGCCATGTAACATGGCAGATTCACACATTCCAGGGGTTAGGACATGAATTTCTCTAACGGGGGCATGACTCCACCTACCACACTGGGGTACCAGCATCCTGTCCAACTCCCTGGCAGAAATGTTCAATAACATCTCTTTCCTCAGAGATGTTCAGCACAGGGGAAACAGTGTAACAGTTTTTTCTCAGAAAATATAAATACAAAACTACCTTTGCCTACCTATGAGACTTTGAGCAAGTCACTTTAACTCAAATGAGGTTAATAACACCCAATGCATGCTTCTATGGAGAGAATTATGAAAGATAAATTATGAAAAAAGGTGTGAATCTGAAAAATGCAAAGACAAGCTAGTTAATATTAGATAAATTTAGTTGTTCCTGAATCCTTCTATTCACGAACAGAATTTCTTTTTCTTCGTAACAAACTGAAAATTTCAAGCTAAAATGTGAGCAGGCATTCCAGGATACTATGGTAATTAGCCAATGGCACATGAGTCACTCTTTCCCATGTTCCCACTGAAGGAAATAGAGAAATGCATAGAAAGAAGCTGAGTGTGGAAGAGCCCCTAGCACACAAGAATGGGAGGTGACAGGTGGGCCCTGGGAAGGCACACTGGTCTCCAGGTGTGATCCCAACCTCAGAAGCATGAGGGTTTTGCTGCCGTAAGGAACTGCAGTCAAAGGCATGCCCACCCCATCAATACATCTTTCTATATCCATCCATTCAGAGAACCCCATTCCTGGAAACCCAACTTACCCAGGCAAAAAGGTGGAAGGATGGTGGTATATTGGCTTCTGGAGATTAACAGAAAAGAGGAGAGATGGAAAGAACTATGAGAGGGACATAAACCAGGGTGGTAGATTTTCATGCACTGTCTCCAGATATAAGAACTAGGAAGAACCATCCACTGATCAAAACTATAATGAATAAAGCACTATTTAAATATTTAAACTACCAGGCAATGGGAGCATGAGATCCCCTCTTAGACAAGCTGAATCACCGTAGAAAAGTCAACATAAACATAGGAAAGTTGATCAAGGACCATGCACATCAGCCAGCCCTTCAGCTTAAGTGATGCTACTAGTAACCTGACACATGTGGCCGGGTGAGAGTGGCAAGGGTGCAGGAGGGACAGGAGGGTCTGTTCACAGGCACACACATGGCTGGAGCGTCTCTTTCCAGGGTGGGCAACTCAAGAACACTTTGAAAGTTCTCTGCAACATAAAAAAAGAACGCTATTCTTTCAAAAAGAATCTATAATAGGGAGTACAAATAAATTTTAGAATTTATTTTGTAATCCCAATATGCAAAGAAACATGGGATATATGAAAGAAAAACCAATAACTGGAGCTAAGATTTCAATGGGAGTTAGCTAATAGGTGGACAAGATACAAAACGGTTAAAAAACCATAAATGCAAACACAAAACACAAATGCGAAGAAGCTGTCCTCATAGTGCTGAAAATGAAATCATTGAGGAGAAAAAAATGTAGAGACTCTTATAGAGTAAAGATGAAAAGACAAAGAGGTAAAAATGATGGAAGAGAGGACGACAGATGTGGAAGATAGACGAACAGCTATCTAAGTTACATCCAGTTCACGCTCCAAAAGAAATGACCCAAACAAATGAAAAGCCACAATCAAAGCTCATAAAAAAATAAAGCTCCAATGCCAAGACTACTTGAAAAAATACTAATATTGTATGACATTTTAAAACTTCTACTGTGAATCTAAAACTGCCCTCAAAATCAAATGTATTATTAAGCAAGAAAGAATAAAAATAAATTAAAGCACTTAATTAAAGATATTAGAAAATAAAGGAATTAAGAGAAGATTTTAAAAAAATATTAAAGCTGTAATCAATGACTCAGAAAGGGGAGGAAGCAAAGCTGACAAAAAAATACAAGAGGTGGATCTTCAGAAACTGATAAAATAAATGAAATGCAGTCAGGTTTGATCAAGGAAAAAAAGGAAGAGAAACATCAATTAGTATTGAGAAAAGGTTACATAATCATTATTACAGAAAAAGTTAAAACAAAATAAAGGTAATGCATAATTTTATTCATCTCTAAAATCTTAATCAAATTGACACTTCTCTAGGAAAACATAAATTACTAACACAGAAAGGTATCAATGGAAAGAAACTGATGCAAAATTATCTTTAGAGAAGACTATAGGCCAGGCAGTACTATAAGTGCTTTTTCAAATTTTCAAGTTACAGATAATTCTAATGCCTCATAAAATATTACATAACATAGAGTAACATGGAAATCATCAATTCATTTTGTAAGTTAGTGTAATCCTAATACCAAAACCTGGCAAAGGAGCTACAGGAACTATCAATTTCTCCCATGACTATAATAGCAAAAATTTCCTAGAAAATACCAACAAATAAAATACAACATCATATTAAAAGAAAAAATATTTCATAGCTATCTAGAGTTTACTTCAGAAGTAGCTTAAAATGATCTCTCTCTCTCTCTCTCTCTCTCTCTCTCTCTCTCTCTCTCTGTGTGTGTATGTATATATATATAT
>NW_012151208.1:796061-819260 GCF_000956105.1 Propithecus coquereli | reverse complement strand
ATGTCATTTTTTCCACGTTATTCATAGATTTGTCAAAACCTAAAGGAATTTGGGGAAAATTTAATAGAGATTCTAAAGTTCACCTGGAAAGATAAAAGAGTGATAATAGCAAATGATTTTTTTTTAAAGCAAGAGGAAAGGAGTCTTGCCCTACCGGATAATTAACATGCTAATAAGCTACAACGATTAATTAATGAGTAAACAGAATAAAATAGATACCACAAAAACCACCTGTGGTACATAAAAGAATAAGCATGGAATAAAAGTGGTACCACAAATGTACAGATAAAGGAAAGATTATTCAATAAACAATGTTGGAATTAACTATTAAACCTGTTTATCTGTTTAAATTAAATCTTTATCTCAGGCTAAAATAAATTCCAAATGAGGAGTCAAATGTTTAAAAAATTAAACTATAAAAACAGGGAGGGAAAAGACATTAAAAAATGTGAAATAAATATATGATCAAGCTCATGGATCTAAGACTACAACAATGAAAAAAACACAAGGAAAAAGAGAGGTAGTTTTGAATAGGTAAGAATGAAAATCTTCTGTATACCAAAAAATAAGCAAAACTTTTTAAATAGGGTAAAATAAAATAAAATATATAAAGAGATCTTACAAATCATTAAGAAAAACACTACTATCCCATTATTAAAAAAAATGAAGACTGAACATGAACAAATCTTTCTCACAAGGAAGGGAATATAAATGTTCAGTAAACATCTGTAAAATATTCAGCCTCACTGATAAAAAAGGCAGGCAAACAAAAGCAATGAGACACCATCTTTATGCAATCAAATTGAATCTCAAACATGTAAAAATATTTCTGGCAGGAGAACATTGAATTGTGCACTCTCAAACACTGCTGCTGGGATTTCAAATTTGTTCCAATTCCTGGAAAGTTATATAGTAATATGCTTTAACCTTTACAATCAACACTATCTCTTTGACACTGAACCAATCTACAGAAATTGGCAGAGACTGTCAAAGACTTCTTTGTAAGAACACTCATTGCAGTGAAGGCATGGAAAATTCCAAAGTAACTCAAATGGAGGCCTGAATAAATAAGTTACAATATAATCAAAGGAAACAATATAATAGTTAAGATCATGGGATGTGGAATCAGACAGCCCGGATTCAAATCCTACTTGGCCACGCAGAAACTTTGTGACCTTGAGCAAGTTACTTAACTTCTTTGTGTGTTATTTTTCTTTGCATATAAAATGGAGATAATAAAGGTATCTAGTTTGTAGGGCTTTTGTGGAGATTAAAATAGTCAATACTGGTAAAGCACTTAGTGCCTCAAGTATTCTAAATGCTCAATAAACATCACTTGCTGTAATACTAAGAAAAATATTGTGATTATTATGACTATTATGAAGACATTGAAATTAGTTTGTAAGTTTAATGCCATAGAGAAATGCCTATGATAAGTTCAAAAGCAGGATCCACCAATTCTACACAATCTCTTTCTGAATATAGTAGACAGCACTCATTTTATGGGGCCAGCATTACCCCCTGATAGCAAAACCAGACAAAGATAGTTCAAAAAAAGGAAATTCCAGACCCTTATCTTTGTGATTATAGATGTGAAAGTCTTCAACAAAGTATGACCAAATCAAATCCAGAAAATACAAAATTAAAAACACACCATGATCAAAGGAGGCTTCTTCAGGGTGTACGAGGCTGATTCTGTATTCAAATATCAATCCATGCAATCTACCATCTTAACTGTCTAAAGAAGAAAAACCATGTAAGCAATAGCAATTGATGCAGGAAAAGCATTTGACAGACTTCAAGGATTAGAAGGGAACTTGCTCTCTTGATAAAGGACATTTATGAAAAACCTTCAGCAAACAATATACTTAGCAGTGAAGGACTAAATGCTTCCCCCCTAAGATCAGGGACAAAGCAAGGGTGTCCATTCAAACTCAACATTGTACTGAAAGTCCTAACCATTGCAATAAGGCAAGAAAAATAAATCACAATGTTTATAGCAACTGTATTCATAATTACCCTAACTAAAAATAACCCAAATGTTCTTCAATAGGTAAATGGATAAACAAACTGTTGCACTTCTGTATGATGGAATTCTACTCAGCCATGAAAAGGAATGAACTACTGATACAGAAAATAACTTAGATAAGTCTGAGAGGCATTATACTGAGTGAAAAAAGCCAGTCTCAAAAGATTCCAGACTGTAGGATTCCATTTGTATGACACCGTCAAAAAGAGAGTATCACTACAGTGACAGAGAACAGATCCAATATCAGGGATGCAGAAGGGTGTAACCATAAAGGGGTATCTTAAGGGAGCTTTTCAGAGTGATATACTGTTCTGCATCCTGATTGTCAATCAATTTCACTGTATTTTTGTTTAATTTTTAAAGCAGAATCCAGGAAATTATATACAGTACGATACCAATTTTAACATATGTAAAGGAGGAAATATACCACAATATTAGAAAATACTAGAATTGACCTACCCTCATGCCCAGATTTATTGAAAGTAGGTGTGATGAATTTTCTTTCTGCACACAGCCTAACAAACACCTGTGATTTGAAACAACCTAAGCGTGGCATCCCACTCAAGAGGTCCTTAACATCAAGTTTTCAAAACCTGGGTTCTTAAGGTCCTAGGAAACTTTTCTTTCTATGGAAATGATGTTCAAATCACAGCCCAGAATTGCAACAACAGGGATGAAAAAAAGTTGAAAACTTGAAAGCTCAAAGACCCCCAACCTGAAGAAATAATGACTACTCATTTTCAAAATAGCCAATCATTCTAACGGTCTTGTGAGGTGACTGCCCAGGTAGAAGAAGGTGAACCAATGGTGCAGACTATCCCCTAAAGCAAGCTAGGAGTGTTCCAACAGCCAGTGTTTCTGATTAAACAAATCTTTTGTTTGCTACAAAAAGTAGCTCACCCTGAAAATCCCTAATTTTTCCCATGTACTAACTCTATGGAATGCCAAAATATTCTCAAGAGAGATTCCAGCATTTCAGAAACATTTTAGAATTTGAAATAATTTTTACAAAGAAGTCGTTGGCATTAAATGTATTTTTTAACCTTAACCTTCTGCTGTTTTTCCTTAAGTATTTTTTAAGCAAGGAGTCAGAAACCCTGGTTTATGGCCACCAATTCCGATTTTCTTTTATGTCATTTTCCTCAAAGGTAAAATCAGATGTTAAGACACATGGTCCCCAAGAGCTTCTCCATCTCTAATACCTTGGGAAACAAATACTGGTGAAAGTAATATTGCAAGAGTCATGGCTAAACTGCTTGAATGAACAAACTACTTGAATAAACTATTTTCATGGACCATTCATTCAGAAATATTGTGCAAATGACAGAAAAAATTATTTATCAAAGAAACCATTAACAAGCCATGCATGGCCTTTATCTGGCACTCAGCTCAGGTTACCATACCTGAGAGTAATAAAACTGCGGTGATGGAGAAAACACTTGAAGTCCTAATTTTACTAACATAGATTGACCTACTGCTCATTTCCCTGCACAAACTTACAAGCAATCCTTTGGGTAGAGTGCAGTATTATTGGGGATAGAATTTCCTTAATTGTTAAAGTTATAATTTTTTAATTCACTTTATTTTTGGAAAAGGTGATATGAGTTACTTAACTTGACTGCTTCTTTTGTACTAAAAGGCACACATGGGTGTGGTATAAAAGAGCAACACAAGGGATCCCTGTGATATTGGATCTGTTCAGTATCTTGACTAGGATGATGAACATCCAACCCTACACAGGTGATGAAATTGCATATAACCCAATACACACATGCGCACATGCACACACACACAATGAATATAGCAGTCCACCCTTATCTGTGATTTCACTTCCCATGGTTTCAGTTACCCAAGGTCAACCATGGTTCAAAAAAATTAAATGGAAAATTCTAGAAATAAAGAATTCCTAAGTTTTAAGTTGCATGCCGATGTCAGTAGTATGATGAAATCTCACATTGTCCTGCTCTATCCCACCCTGTACATGAATCATTCCTGTGTCCAATGTCTCCACGCTGTCTACACTACCCCCTGTGACTCAATAGCCGGCTCATTTTCAGATCAATTGTTGCTGTATCACACTTGTGTGTTCAAGGTGAACAGTAGTAGCCTAAAACTATCTCACAATGCCTACTTCATTCACCACACGTCATCTCATCATGTGAGCATTTTATCATTTCACATCATCACAGGAAGAAGAGTAAGTACAGTACAATATTTTGAAAGGGAGAGAGAAAGACCACATCATATAATTTTTATTACAATATATTTTCATAATTGTTCTATTTTATTAGTAGTTATTGTTAATCTCTTATTGCTCCTCATTCATAAATTAGACTTTATCATGGGAATTACATATAGGAAAAAAAAAAGTGTACATAGGGTTCAGTACTATCCACCGTTTCAGGCATCCACTGGGAGTCTTGAAATGTATCCTCCACAGATGAGGGGACTACTATACAAATAAAACTGCAGAAATATGAATAAGATTGGTAGATTATATCAATGTTACTATCCTGGTTATGATGTTATGCTACAGTTTTGCAAAATGTTACCACTGGAGGAAACTGGTGAAAATGTACAAGGGATGTTTCTGTATTACTTCTTACAATAGCATGTGAATCTGCAATTCTCTCAGTAGAAATTTCAATTTTAAAAAAAGGATATGATGAAGATTAAGCCTTCTCCCATCCTCCCTTCCTTAACATTAGTTCTCCCAGGACGCAGCAGCTCTTACCAGTGTCATGTGTACAGTAGGTAAAAGCGAAAAGAAAGAAAGGAGGAAAGGAAGAAGGAAGGAAGGACAGTAAATAACTTGGGATGGCCCTGCTATATATCCAAATAAATTATTCAATCCTTATTCACACTCATAGTTGTGAGGGCTGAATATCCCTTGAGTCTAGGAGAGTGCTTCTACTGAACAAATCTCCCTCCACCCCAGCTTCCTCTCCATTGGATATCCAGAAGTAACCAGGTCTTTTCCATCAAGTGATCTTTCTCTGGGAAATCTGACCAGCCCTTGAAAAGGGCTAAAACTAGAGACATGGCACATTGCCTAGAGAAATGGCCCAGTCAGATCACCTTACAGGACACTTACAATCACCAAGACCCTCCTTTGCACAGTTTCCAATCAATGGCCCCATGTAAATATGAGTAGATGCCAAAGCTTCCCTGACCTTTGGAGAAAGCACTTAATATGAAAAACAGAACGAAATAAATGGACAACAGCAACTTGGAGAAACAGAGTCCACTCAGGGAAAAGAAAACTTCAAAGATGACTATGAATCTATTTAAGGATATATGAGATGATATTATATCGATAAAGAAGAATGGGATGCTGTTAAAAACAACTTTCGTAAGAAAAAAAAAGCGCTCCTGGAAATTAAAAACATAACAGCAGAAATTAAAAGCTCAGTATAGGAGTTGGAAGATACAGACTAGAAAATCTATAGAAAACCGAGCAAAAGGAAGAGAGAAATGGGAGAGAAGAGATAAGAAAATCAGAAGATCAATAAAGGAAGTCAAACATCCAAATAACAGGCAATCCAGAAAGACAGAGGAGAGTACTTAGGATGGAGGAAATCATAAAAGGAAAGTTCCCAGATCTGTAGAACATAAACTTCCAGATTAAAAGAACCTGTAAATCCAGAAAAATGGATGAAAACAGACTCACACCAGTCATATAATTACGACATGATTGAATATTAGGACAAAACAGACCATTAGGAGCAAAGCAAAGAACATACATGCTCTTAGAGGAAGAAAACAAGTTTCCAAAAAAATTTAAAAACCAGAACAGCATCAGACTTCTCATAGGCGAGCCTAGAAGCTGAAAGTCCTCCAAGCAATGCCTTCAAAATTTCAAGGCAAATGCACTCCAAACTAATTCTTAACCCAGCCCAACTATCTTCTAAGTGTGGAGGTAGAAGGAATATATTTTCAAACACACAAAGTCTCAAACCTTTACTTTCCACACTGCCTATGGTCAGAGGCACCTGGAGTGTGTGACTTCTACAAATGTACACCGCAAATGCAGGAATAAGCCAAGAAAGACACCTACCTGGCTTCCAAAAAGCAGGGCTTTCCACACACGAGAGAACTGAAAGAAATATGCAGGATGAAGCTAAAGGGAGATTGAAAGATGACAGCTGGGCAGCAGGCTTTATAAGGAACTTGTCCAGACTAGAACAGGCCAGAAGAATCTGGTAACGATTTCTCCCAAAAGCAAACTGGATAGAATACTTAATGTCACTGTGCATATTGACAGGAGATTGAGGCAACTAGAGGAAAGTTTGGGCTTAAGTTAGTGGTAAAGGCTTAGAAAACTAAGCAGACAAACACGTATTAATTCACATCCATCCAGGACAGGAAAATTAATTATGGTGTATTTTAGAGCTCAGCTATGGACAGGATTTATGTGGCTGTAATAAGGTAAATACTGACCATTAACCTAACCCAGTGGTGCTCAGCCCTGGATACACACTAGCACCATCTTCATCTCAAAAAAAAAAAAAAGGAAAAAAGGAAAAAAAAATGCCCAGGCCACACCCCTGAATGGAGCATCACATCAGAAATTCTGGGAGAAGGGACCCAGACATGTGTAATTTTTAAAGTTCCCCAGGTGATTACAATGTGCAGAGAAGATTGAGAACCATGGAGCTAACCAAAGATGCAATGTTCACCCTCATGTATACAACTCCCAGATCTTTATCTGCAGCCACAAGTGCTTATGATCTTGACTTTCAACTGTCGGCTATACATTCTACCTAAATGCTCTCAGAGTCAAAATATCCAAAAATGAATGTTTCATGTTCTGTCTTAAAAATGGCATATTGACTTAACAATGCAGAGTTGTGGTTCTCCCTTTCTCCTGGTCGCCCATGGCACCCATCATCCCCTTTGTTCTACTGTCAAAGTCCTGCTCAAGAAACCTGCTCATCATTCCCTGTCCTCCACAGGTTCAAATTCCGTGGCAGACTGGCTCACTAGAGTGAAAATGACTTTTGCTAAAATTAAACAGTGCACAAATACAAAGGGAAAAAGAAAGAGACATACTGAAAATGTTGCAAATGTGAAAGTCCCCAAACCAGGTCACAGATGAGCTGACTTTCTTTGTTCACCCTCTCCTAGAAATAAATAACTATTGACAAGCAAGAATGACTGCTAGGTTTCATGAGTTAAATAAACAATGCTTATTGGTTTGGACAGCTCCAGAAGTGACATAGGTCTTTCCCTGTTCCCTCAAGTTCCCACCTAAGCCCTAAACACTAGAGTTGAGAGGGTCATGACCAACATGCTCCCTGGCCCACAAGTGGATCCAGGTAAGTTGAGTTTTTAGGTACTGCCATTCTAATCCCACCCCTGCCCCCTTCCTGCACACCATTCTCATCAAAAGGCCAAGGCTTCATTTGGGGTCCATGACTAAAACCAGATCCCTGTGGCAGTCCCCCACAGTGTTTGGGGAGCCAGTTGACATCCTCGACAGAAGTGAATGAGAGAATTTGTTTCTCTTGCACCTTTATCAACCCTGGATAGGATCCCATGTTCTAATTTCTGCCAATCGGATATTGAAAAAATGGTATTTCATTATTTTTAAATTCAGATTTCCCTGTCAAGATTGCGATTAAGGTTGTAACTTGTGTCTACTGGCCATCTGCAATTGCTTTTGTGTAAACTGCCTGTCCGTTGTCATTTTGCCCATTTTTCTATGAGTCTGCCTTTTTATCTCCCATTCTCTATCGATCTAATTCCTTTTGTTTTTCAGGTTCCAGCTTCTGCTGACCACCACGACCTCCTGCACGGCATGCCATATCTCTCATTTGTGTTTCTCATAATACATGAAAATTACAATAGTTGTTCAGTGCCTCTCTTCTCACCCACGCTAGAGCACTGTAAGGAAGGATACTCGGGGCGTCCAGCACAGACACCGCTGTCACCCCGGCAACTAGCAAAAAGCCTGCCACATGTTTAATGAACAAATGGACTGGACGAGGTCCCTGTGTCTTACACTGTGGGGATCCAGGCAGGAATGCCCTCAAGAGGTTCCACTGAAGAGCGTTTCCTAACGGAACAGTCTACAGGGTGAGGGCAGGGCTGGGAAACCAACAAAGGATGGTGTAGCCCCCAGGACTAGCAATGACAAGGAGCACAGCCACCCCCAGGGGGAAGAGGAATGAGAAGGAAGCAGTAGGTCAAACCCTAGGAGACCTGTGGCCCATCACCGTGTGGCTCATGAAAAAACCTTCTTCCAAATCCTAATGCTTCAGGTTCTCAAATCCTACAGGATAACCCCATGTGTGAAATCACTGCAAACAATAAATAAAAATAAATATCAAACAAGCTCTCCAGAAACAGAAGGCAGGAATAGACCAGAAAAAACTCCAATTACCTTCCTGGCAGCATAACCCATTTGCTTTGCAACTTCAGGAACATTCTCTGCACTCCCCATACCCTGGTTCCCCATGATGAAAGTCTGTGTGCTGTTATTCCTCCCCAAAATTCTTTAGCTCAAGGAAATGAAACCTCCTTACAGAAAAAGAGAGTTGCCAAAATCTTATCCTATCAGCCAACTTCCACCAAGCCTTGGAATTCTCACCAAATAGCTGGTTTTGCAATTCTTTTGGCTTTGCCAACCCTCCAGGGTAAATAAAAAAAAAAAAAAAATAGCTTCCCACAAGGATTTGAGCCTTGCAAGTGGAGGAAACGTATGAGAAAAATCTGGGTTGATGAGAAGCTAAGAAAAGCCAGGAGGAAAGAGACACGTCTATATATGTTTATGCAGAAAATAGAAAGGTTGAAAAGCAATGTGTTTCTAAAATACTGCTTCCATGAAACCAACCTTCTGTTATTCCTTACTCCCCAGTGGACTGAAAAAGGCAGGGTGATTCCTCATCTTCTATTCACATCCTCCTCAGCTGAGGCTGGAAAATGCAGCCGCATGTAGCTCTGACGTGGGTGGGCTTGGGTTCAAATCCTGCCACTTAACGATCTGATGCCGGGCACGGCATTCCACTTTCTTCAGCTCAGTGCTATCCCATGAAAAATGGATAACAACACTGAGTTTGCTGGACTGGGGGCAGAATTATAAATCATGACAATAAAATCTGTGCCAGCTAGTGGTCTCCTAACACACAATAATTAGTTTTTTATCACCGGCACTGCAGTTCAGAAATCAAAAGAGGTCCTTTATTTAACAAATATCTTTTATTTTTGCCTCTAAATTTAAAAAGTATCTTCTGAGCTCCTACTATAGGCTGGGTGACTTGGGCGACAGAGGGGAGGAAAATTCATAGGGTCCCTGTCCTCCCGTGGAAGAACAGACACTACTCAAATCAAGACGAAATGCATACATAATTGCCAACTGTGATAAATGCTATGAAGGGAAAAGACAGTGTATTCAGAGAGCAAAATGAAGGCATGGGGTCTAGTCCGAGGTCTGGAGCTGGGAAGTGAAGGATTCACTCGCTGCGGTGGTGGACGAAGCAGTCCAGACAGTCATGGGACCAGCATGTGCTAGGGATCCTCAGATCCTGAGGCTGGAATAAATGTTGCTATTGTCAGGGGCAGAGGAAAAGCCAAAGTGGGGAAGGGTGAAAAGGGGCAGGGTCCAGGAAGGCCACGTGAAGGATCGAAGGTTGCTGTCATAGCCCTCTGAGGAGTGGGAAGCCACAAAGGCAACAACAAGCTCTCAAATCTGAAATTTAAATTCACAGTTCAAATCTTCACAGCTGTCCCCTCTGCAAAAACCACATCTAGACCCCACGTCACTTAAGATGAGCAACACCACTTTCATTAGCGGAAGACATTTCAAAGATACTTGACTCCTAAGTTACAACCCCTTCAAATCCTTGGATTTTCCAAAGGCAACCATCACAGTATCTCCCACCACAGAGGCTTTTATGTGACCCCACGCCCCTCCACTGAGTGAGTGGTGGTGTAGATGCCCTGCTCCTTGCAACTGGGCTGACATCTGTCACTGCCTCGACCAGCAGAAAATAGTGGAAATGACACTCTGTGACTTCTGAGGCCATGCATGTTCTCCGGGGACACTCGCCCTTGGAACTCAGCTGCCATGCTCTGAGGGAATTCAAACTGAGTCACGTGGAGAGGCCACATGTAGGTGTTCTGGCTGGCAGCTCAGCTGAGGGTCCAGTTAACATCATCAGCTCCAGACATGGGGAGCGATGCTGCCTCCAGTGGCTCCAGATCCAGCTGTGGAGTCAGCCAGCCTTGAGATCTTTCCAGCTGAGGTCTCAGACATAATGAAGCAGAGACACTCCAACTACCCCCTGTCCAAATACCTGGCCCTAAGTATCCATAAGCAAAAAATAATAATAATAGTAAAACAGCTATTTTACACCACTAAGTTTTGGGGTGATTTGTTACACAGCAATAGTAACTAGGACAGAAAGTATTTCAAAGTTTTATATATATACATACTTGTACGTATAAATATATGTGCCTCCTAGAGAGGCTGTCTTTAATTACTTCTGAGTTAGAATCCCTGGGCTTTATCTACACCACTTCTGGAAAAAGATGGCCAGGTTGTTTACATCAAAGAAAAATTAAACACTTTTGAACCACTCAAAATATACAAAAGTAATCCATTCTCACTGCAAAAAGAAAAGAAAACTCTCATTAGCAAATCTAACACTTTATTTCAATTGGCTTTGAAAACAGAGATCAAAAAATGAGCTCTTCATTCATAACAACTAAGTAGAGCACCTAGAGCTTGTCTTTCTCCACCACTGAAGGCTCACACGTCTGAAAAGACTGTTGGCAGATAAAACAAAGCATCGCTTATAAGGTGTACTTAGCATGATGCCTAGCGCTTAAGAGCCCACCAAATTCCAGTCATTGTTACTACTTTTGTTGTTGTTAGAATTAAATTTTTTCTTGATTCTACCACTAACCCTTCCTAACCTAAATTAAACAACCCTCATATTCTATCTCAGCAGAAAAAGATCAGTATAGATTATTCACTATACTGAATAACTTTTCAGTCTAAAACTAAACATTTTTAGTATATAACCAAATCTGAGTTTGGTTGGATGTTAAGAAAGGGATCTCGGATTCCATATGATTAGAAATGTTATACAACATTATATAACATTAACTGCCACATATCTCTATTTTGTTTTGGTAAAAGAATTCTCCTTTCTAGAAACAGAGAAAGAAAAAGAGAGGAAGAGAAGGAAGAAAGAAGGAGGGAGGGAAGGAAAGAAAGATCAATATGTATTAGAAAACAAGCTTCTGGGAAGTTACATTTAACAATCATGGCATGGCTTTCAATGTGGATAAATATAATATTACCTTTGATCATTATGAAGGTACTCCTGTGAGATTATATAAATATTACAAAGCTGCACCCAGACTGTGGCTTGAATATCAAGGAACAGAGGCAGGAACAAAAAGCCAGGTCACCTCAGGTTGTTTTCTTTCCCTCTACACTTGCATTGCTGTGTGACCTTAAGCCAATCACTCAGCCCCTCTAACTCATAAAGACTTCAAAACATGGCTAAATTCCAAACTTCAGTATCCATACTGAAAGGACCATCAAGTAGAGTGGCCTCCAAGTTTCCAGGGTAAAAGTCACCATTCCAATGCTTAGGTATGCTGAATGACAGTTCCTCAAGCAAAATAATCATTTTTAGATTCACACGCATTAATTAGTATGTTAATAATTATCTTGAAAAATCTGCGCCTTGCTGAAAACTACTGCTGTGCATCACATACTGAAACCATCAATATCTAATGGAAGAAAAAGTAATTGAGACAATTTCAACATGCATGTCATTCGGGGGAAATGAAGGAGGCCGGCTGGCATCCTCCTTAACATTGCTGACTTTTCGCTGTGGATTTTCCATTGCTAGGGTGGGGGGCTTCCTTGACAAGTATGGGAGGAGATGGAGAGGAAGTGAGAGGGGAAAGACAGAATGGGAATGGTAGGAAGGAGAAAGGCAGAGAGTAAGGGATGGGGGAGAGGGCTGTGCTATGGAACTGAATGTGAGTCAGTGGCACCTGAACAGAAATGTCACTGCCAGGGAAACCATTTCAAAATGACATTCTAGTCACCAGGTTTCAAGTTTGCAGAGTGTCTTACACCCCTCCCCCTCAAACATCCTGGCTTTCCAGGGCCCAGGCAGCCCCCTTCCGATGATCTACTTAACTGTATGGGTCACATTCTCCATCCAGAAAAACGTCTTTTAAATCCTGAAAAGTGGTGTGAACTCTATGACTCACAGAGCCCCAACACGCCGGGAAAATGGCTGGCATGTCATGGACTTGGAACGGCCCTCTCCAAAGGTGGCATGAACTACAAACTGGCTTTTCACTCATAAAAGCTGGGAAGATTGAAAGGGGGTTAATGAAAACCCTCTCCGTGAGACTCTTCAGTAGACTGATGTCTGGCAGGTCCAAACGTGCCCTTGGAGAGATGTCCGGCTTCCCTTCCACTGGCACAGCCCCCTTCCTTATGTCAGAGCCCATGGACAGAGGAGCTGGGATTCAGGAGCCCTGGAGAGAGCCATGCAGTCCTTACCGGCTTCACTGAAGATCAAGAGGGACTCTCTCCCATTACCATATAAGATGAAGTCTGTCAAGAGGTCTGCTGAGACCTGCAAGAAGACCGACCCACCATCCGGTTCCACCACGAAGGGACAGATCCACTAATCTGGGGGAGATCCCCTTTAAATTGACGGCATCTTTAAAAATATTTGACCATCACCATCAAAATGTCCTTATGCTGCACCTCATAACACCTTGAATTAGAGCTATGTCTGTCTTAACCCCGCAGCACACGTTTGTAACTGCTTTTACTCACAACCATTTACATAGCTGTTTTCCCAAGAACCCCACCGTTTGAAAGGCCAGGATATAAAACCATTTTACAACACTTGTTCTTCCAAGTCTTTCCTTAGTTTTTTAAACAGCTGCACCCCGGGGTCCAAATTGTTTTCAAAAGACAACTGTTCTGAGCACATTTCTCTACAAGATCTATTGCAGCTCAAGAAAGGCCAAGGACAAAGACAAAAGTAGGACGGACCCGTGCAGGGCACCCCGAAAGGAGCGGATGGGCAGTCGGCTCCAAATCATTTCTTCCACACAGCGATTCTGCAAAAGGGACCCTACGGGAAGGAGTCCATGTCTTCCCAGTGAGTGGGCAGTTTAAGAGAACAAGTCCATTCCTAACCCCTAGCTCGAGGGCCAACACTTTTTTCCTACCCGAAGTTCCCGGCACCTGTTCTGAAAAGAACGGTGAAGAGCTTTCTCCACGGTCCACCCCGCCTGTCCCATTGTGGAGAACTATGTGTCAACCAGTCAACCAACCCCATTCGATCCTTCAGCAAACCATGGAGTGTACAGGTGGTTACCTGCACAGGTACTGAATCTTGCCAGGACAACTTTATCGCTGGCTTTGGGGGGCTTGTTAAGGGAAAAACACTCCACGAACTCGCGGGTTAGAAGCGCACAGGTAAAGGTTCCCGGGGCACCTGGGCGCCCACGCGTGCCCGGCCGCTTCTCCGTCCCGCAGTCCGGGCGCTCGAGGTGTCCTCCTCCCGAGCCACAGCGGGGGATATGGGGAGTCCTCGTGCCTGGTGCCCCCACCCGCCCGCCGACCCAGCCTGCTTGAGCCGGGCCGCCCGGCCGGGCCGACCGCAGCAGCCCCGCGCCCAGCCCAGGAGCCCCGAGCCGCCGGAGCCGCAGCGCCCACTCGGGGCAGGCAGCGAGCACTCACCCTTCTGCTCTCGCAGGCTCGACAGCGACCAGAGCAGCAGCGCCACCGAAGCCAGGAAGCAGAGCTGGCTCAGCAGAAGGTCTCTCCGGCGGCGGCGGCGGCGGCGACGACGCGCGCGGTCCTCGTCGCCGGGCGGCGGCATCCTCGGGCGGCCGGGCGGTGGCCCGGGCAGGCGACGGCCGCTCCTGTAGCGGGCGGCCGCGGCGGGGACGGCGGCGGGAGGCAGCCCTGCGCGCAGCAGCCGCGCGTCCTCGCTGCGCTCCCACCCGGCCGCCGCCTCCGCCTCCTCTTCCTCCTCGCCGCTGCCCGTCTCCTCTTCGTCGCCCTCGTCGTCGCTATCGCTCAGTCCCTCCTCCCCTCCCTCCTCCTCCTCCTCCTCGCCGCTCGCCAGCGCCGCCGCCTCCCGGCGCTCGGGGTCCCTCTCCTCCTCGCGCGCCATGGCTCCCACGCTCCGCGCCCGAGCTGGGCCTGGGGCGGCGGCGCGGCGGGGGTGGCGGGGGCGGCCGGGAGGCGGGGGCGGCGGGGGCCTAGGAGGAGGAGGAGGAGGAGCGGGGCAGGACCGGCGGGAGGAGGGCCCGCCGCTGGCTAACTCCGCCGGCTGGTGAGGCCACCCCGGGCTGGCTCCGGCCTCCCCGGCTGCAGGAGCGCGTCGCGGAGCCTCACGCCTACTCCATAGTCCACGCGCGTGGCACGGGGCCGGAGCTGGGGCCAGAGAGCACTGGGAGCACGGAGCGAGCCGGGAGCACGAGCGGGCGCAGCTCTCCACAGCCTGCAGCGGCGCCGCCTGGGTGGCGGGGGTCGGGGCGCGGAGGGGCGGCCGGGATGCAGCCGGCGCTGGCCGGCACGGCGGGGAGGGGGCGCGCGGGGAGGAGACTGGGCTGGGGAGGGAGCCCCGTGTGCAATCTTTCAACCCTTCGGTACCAGGGCAGGGGAGGTGGCGCAGGGGACCTCTCTTGGGAAGCACACACGCCGCCTCCGAGAGGCGGGTCTCCACCACGAAAGATTCGCTGGAAACTTTTGGAGAAATCGAGGGTCTCTTCAGCCCCCTGCCCACCTGCTGACCAGAGTAGGGGCGCCATAAGTGCGCTTGGCTGCACGCGCCCAGCCACTGGCCTCGCCTCCTCCCGCGGGCCTCCGGGGTTTCCCTTGGCCCCCTTGTGGGGAATCCCCCTGCGCCCTAACAAGCCTCCCCAGAGGCTCTTGGCTCGCGCAGGGTGTCCTGGCTCCCCCCTCTGGCCCGGGCTCACACTTCGCTTTCTGATAGTGCTGGACCAAGCCCAGTGCTATGGCTGAGAGAAGGGGGGCAGTAGGCACCGTCCCTGGGGAAAGACGGCCTGAAGAGGCTCCTGGCCTTCTGCAAGGATCATCAGCCTGCCCCTACCCCGGAGATTAGAGCCCTACTCCTCCCATCCCCTCCCGCCCCCTTCCAGTTCTCCTGCCCCTACCTGCTGAAGGTGCTGGTGCCCATTTGGAGGGGACATCTAACGACCCCAGGCACAGCCCACTCTCCCTCGTTGGGCTTCCCTGGACTCTTCCCAGGTGCCTCCCTGGGGCTGCTGGCTGGGATGAGGAGGAGATGCCATTGTGGTGGGGCTGAGAACAAAAGCCTTGTTCAGAAAGGAAGCACCTAGAAACCAGATGTCTGCCTGGGTGACTGTATCCGTGGAATCCGCTCAGATCAGGGAATTTAGCTGCAGACCCTAGGGAGGTGGGAGGAAGGAGGGACCCTCTGTACAGGTGTCTCTTGCCTAGGTCTGGGAGGGCCCACAGAATCCAAATGAGTCCTAACGTATGAGTGACCTTCTCCCTCACCGCCTCCTGGGTGATCCCTAACAGATTCTGGGGAGATCAGGGTCACGGCAAAGGACAAAGTAAAGTGGTCACAGGTGGCTTCCTTTCTACAGAAGGTCCATTTTCACCCAGAAAGACTTTTGCTTCCTGGACATATCATTTATTTACTCCTGCTCTCAGCTTGGCATCTTCCCAGACATACAGAGTACCTTCCCTACAATGCCAGAGTGGTTGTCCCTTTAACTTTGGTTACCAGAGACTGAGGAGGATGTAAAAACAGGTAAGTTAATCCAGGCTAGAGCGAGTGTGGAGAATTCTCTGGTTGTGTTACCTCTATCAAGCATTCGGAGACACAGAAGAGGAAATTTAGGAGCTCAGAATAATTCAACCAACCAGGAAGGATGCTCAAATTAAGGCTTTCTAGTGAAAACTAGAAAAAATAAAAGGTGAGAGAGGGAACCTGGAACTAATTGTGTTAGAGAATGAGCACTAGCTCAAGGGGGAAGCTGCCAGAGGCACAAGGAGTTGTGTAATCTTGGGCGGTGGGAGGTATGTTGGCGAGGCAGCCAGGAGGAGAAGGGGAGAAACCCAGAACTGGCAAGTCCCTAGAAGTTATCTCAGCACAAGCAGTGACAGAAAGAAAGAGTGTGGGGGTGGGGGGAGATCACTCCTGTGGCACGCGGAAATGATTCTTTAAGTTTATATTCATTTTGACAGATTTCAGAGCAAAGGGAGCTGTTGAAGTAAAGCGGGGAGAACAAGCCCCTGAGTAGCTGACCACCACGCAGGGAAGAAAGGTGGGGCCCTCTGGTCCCCAGCCCGGCAGCATCTTGGACCTGCTGGGCTCCTCAGCCTGTCCGGTGGTGGCTCCTCTGTAGGAATTTGCCTGGGATCGGGGAAGTCCTTTTCCTTCTTCCCTCCATCAGGCAAGAGTAGGGGGAGCAGGCTCTCACACGTTCTGTCAGCGCTGGAGGAGGAGAGGGAAGACAGACCTCGGGGGGCTCCTCTACCAAAGGGAACAGTCGTTTTTACCCTGCCTGCCCCTCCCAGGTTTTGGAAGCTCCCCCAGGAAACTGAACTGTGCACTGAGCAGGAGCTGAAAGGAAGAATGTGCTTACGATCCTTCACTATCAGGATCCTCATCAATCCCAAGGTGGCTTTTGCCTTCTATTTCTTAATCTGTTTGCATTTGATCTTACGTTTTGTGCAGCCTCAAGGAGAAAATTCCAGACTCTGATACTTCAGTCTGAGAATTACTTTGCTTGGAAAAAGAGGCATCACTCCCAGATAGGCGGGGGTCTTCGCCCTTCCAGGAATAAGACAGGTGTATTTACAGAGCAGCTCTCCACCCTCGGCTGGGTGTGGGGGGCCCTGTCCATGTCCCCCATTTTGACGACCCATAAACATTCCAGTTTCAGTTCCACGCAGAGACATTGACCCGACATGGGGAACAAAAGTGGCTTGTCTTTCTCCTAGCTCTGCCTTTATAACAGAGAATAAAAAGCCTCCCACAGCCGTGCTCACTGACTCTTAGCTCAGGCCAAATCTTCCATCCTCCAGTTAGTGGGGCCTTGACTGTGCTCAGACCGGGTATAACTCTGTACCCCCACCAGCCTCCCCTTGCCCGCAGCACCCAGACGTGACAGAGCAGTTTTCAGAACAAAGCAAGTTTGCCTTCATAACACCAGACATTGCCAGTGGCGTCAGACAAGGGAAGAGCAGAGAGGAGGGAAAAATCGGAGAAGCCACTTTCTTGGTAAAGTGACAAGTCAGCTTCCTCGCCATGACTGCTCCTAACACAAGGAGACATGGCCCCAGCAGAGAGAGGAGAGACCACGGGATGTTCATAGAAAAACCTTTAAACATAAGAAGACCAAGTGTTGGTAGATGGGGGAATAAAAGGGAGAGAGTTCCCCACGGAACAGTCTTAGAACAATCCTCAGATGTAGCACCTCTTCATACCTGGTGACTTGAAGGTCCAGGCCTCCTGTCATGGCACGACTCACAGGCAGCCTCAGGACACTATTGTGTGAATAGCACTGATCACCTCCAGACGATCGCCTCCTGCACGTGCACTATCATGTAGATTTGGACAAAACCTCCACTTTACTAAGGAAGACCTAAAATATTATTTTCTTCCCCATTCCTGTCCACTGCCTTATCAAAAGGCCAGTATAACTGCTTTTTCAAACACTTCCTGAACTGGCAGCATTTTGAAGGACAAAAAATAATCATTTCTATGTGTGCAAGTCCACACTTCATACAGGAGGGCTCTGAGAGTGCTGTGTCTACAAGGTGGGCTCACATTATTTTAGGTGTTCAGTTATGACTGGAGTTAAAAGAGACTGCTTATTTGATTAATATAATAGTTTCTAATATTTAATTTTCTTTTTTCCCAAGTGTGTGCATTTGTTTGGTGATTTTAACTAACCACATGGAAATAACTATAGATTTTTTTTCCAAGTGGACTGTTGTTATATTCACAGCTGCCTTTTCTTAATTTGTTGAGTTATAATATACATACAGCAAAATGCACACAGCTTAAGCATTTAGCTGGTAACTTTATATATGTGCATACAGCCTACAGGGGTCCCAGACCAAGACATAGGACATTTCCTGCCCCCCCCACCCAAATCTCACTCGCCTTGTGCCAACCTCTCACCAGGCAATAATCCCCCAAAGATAACCCCTCTTCACACCCTTCTTGCCCTAGGTCATTGTTGCATGTCCTTGAACATCAGGCAAATGGAGGTTACTTTTGCTCGTTTGTTTCTGTGACATCTGTCCATATTAGTGTATGTAGCTGCGATTTGTCCTTTTTCATGCTGTGAAGGTGTAGGTTGTTTTTACCTACAGCTTCAGTTCCCTTCCAAGTTTAGTGTAAGCCAAGAATAATCAAACCACTGCATCTGGATCAGAGACAAATAACCTCCCAGACTGGCTAGTTTTATAGGAAACTTGTGCTGAAATCGAAACAGTCACTGACTGCTTCTCAAACCGGTTACACTACGTAAGGAGGGGCCCAAGGGTAACTGCAGGAGGACAGGCCCACTGACAAACCTATAGGCGTTGCTCTTAAAGACAAGCACAGAAGAATTCCTAAGATGTGCATAAAATTTTGAGGCACCTTTTAATGGAAAAAGTCAGTACAACCTATTTACCGTGCACTCTTTCTATCCCTTTTTCTTCTAAAGGAGAGAAAAGTAGAACAGGTACCATCAGGAAAGAACATAGAAGAATCTGTTCATGTGTAAGCATCCTTTCAATCCAATGTCGGCGGACATAAAAAGCATGTGGGAGCTTGTTAGTAATGTTTATTCCCAACCCCAGCCTGAGGAAACAGGATTCAGGAGGCCTGGCAAGCTGCATTTTTACAAACTCCCAGGGATTTTCATATTAAAGTTTGAGACCTGCTGTTCTAGAGACAGCTTGGCATATATGGTGAATCCTGGGGGGCAAATCTAAAAGGGAAAAATGTATTTATTACTCGGTTCCTATTTGTCAATACTTTTAATTGACTCGTTTTGGGTGTTGGGAAGAAATAAAGGCAGAGAATATGCAAACGCACCCATTAGCTACGTCTGTATCTATCTCCTGTTTCACATGAGTATTAGTAAAAAAAAAAAATGACTCCTATGAAACATAATTCAGAACTGTGGAAATAATAGGGAGATTAAAATTTTAAATCTTCAGAGGACAAAAATTAAATATTCACAATTTGAGCAATTTGCTCATTCTATCAAGATCCTTCAGAAAGTAAATAAGTAAATGCTACTAATTTGATTTTGCCCCTGTAAACTTGGGCAGACAAGATGCAGAGGAGCCTGGGGAGGGCCCTGGGGGCTTACTTTTGTTAATATACAAATATTACACTTAAGAATCCCATGTTTTTGGTTTTTTTTTATTTCAGCATGTTATGGGGGTACAGATGATTAGGTTACGTATGATGCCCTTACCCTCCCATCCCCCCCAGTCCGAGCTTCAAGTGTGTCCATTTCCCCGGAGGTGCGCATCGCACTCTTTGTGTATGCACATACCCGTCCTCTCCTCTCTCCTCCCCACTGTCCGACATCTGATAGATGTTATTCTTATATGTGCACTTAAATGTTGATCAGCTAATACCAGTTTGATGGTGAGTACATGTGGTGCTTGTTTTTCCATTCTTGGGATACGTCGCTTAGTAGAATGTGTTCCAGCGCTTTCCAGGAGTATATAAGAGGTGCAGTCATCAGAAGAATCCCATGTTTTTAATCAAGACAATAGATCTATAAAATGTCATAGCATTGTTAAATTTCAAAACCTCAGTCCTATAGCCATGATATAATACAGTACATCTGAAGTGAAAAAGAGAAGCCACAGTATGAATGATATAATCCCGTTTTTGTAAATTTAAGCAAAATCATCTGTGTGCATCTCTCTCTCTTTCCCTTTCTCTGTATGGATATATATGATTCCTTCTGGAGGTGGGATTTCAGGATCTGGAGTGGGGATCAGTGAATGAAGAGGGACTTTTGCTTTTTATTTTATATTGTTCTATAGCTTTAAAATTTCTTTTTCCATCAGTATGTCCTATTTTTTAATTTAAAAAAATAAAGATAAATTAAAAGAATCTGTTCATGTGTAAGCAGTTAAGACAAGTTGTCTTAAGTTAAAGGAATTGACATGGTTTGACTTTGGCAGGATTGAGCAAAGGGCTAGCTCGGCCTCCAGGCCTGCCCTCCACGAAGCCTTTCCTCCCAGCCTTGGCTGGCGTTCTGTGCCCTGTGGCTGCTCTCTCAGGAGCCCTTAGCTGGCAGGGGAGGAGCAGCTCACCCAGGTGGTCGGCCTTGGCTGGCTACAGCGGGAAGCTGGACTCCTGATTCTAACCTGGCCCCAGATCTAAGGTGCAGTAGTCCATGTCTTCCCCGGGCCTCAGTTTCCTCATTGATCATTAGAAAGACGATGACAACTCTTCCTCAGAAGGATGTTCTGCATCAATGAAGCATTTTGAAAATACAAAACATTCAAAGGAAAGAGATGGCCTTTTGCACCTTAGACAGCCCTAGTCATCGCCATGGAGATAATCGCAGCAAACCCCTCTTGCCCAAGGCCTGGAATCTGACTGCAGAATCCGCTTCAAGCCCAACTCAGCTGTTAAATGTAACAACCTAAGAGTTGTAAACACACAATCCATTGCCAAGTCCCGGTCATCAGAGAGAACAGAGGTCAGCGGGATGGCTCCACTCTGTACCCATCCGTTTTCCTCATTTTATCCAGCAGGTGCCCAGCCCGGTGACTCAGTCCAGATGCTGTCCTCCTGGAAAAGCTGTGGTTGTGCGCCCCCTGGCGGCAGTGGCAAACATCCTCCTGCGGGATCTCTGTACCCCTAAAAGGTGGTCCCTACCTGTCCTCAACTAGCTCAGCTTTATCTGTGACTGAATCCAGTCTCTTTTCTTTCCACGTTTCCACTCAAGCAATAGCTGACACTAAGATGAATGGTGTGTCTCTTGCAGCACATCCTGTCTCTGGAGTTTGTTTCATTGGTGATATTTCCTCAAATTTTATTATCAAGCCGTACTGCCTTCAGGTACTTAAATATTTCACTTGTTTAAAATTAAGTCCCTTATGACTGAGGTAGACAGGACTCATTGGTAGCATTTTTTTTTCCCAGTCATTTAAGTTCTTGCTGTGCAAAATATTGTCCCTGGACCAGCAAGGACCATCAGTAAATGGTGTCACCTGGGAGTTTGTTAGAAATGCAGAACCCCATCACAGACTTTGCATTTTAACAAAATCCACAGAAGATTCCTATGCGCATTAAAGATGGAAAAGCATGGATTTGGCTGATACTTCATCAAAGACAAGATGACTAGGACTTCATAACTACCCATATTTATGGCTAACTGTAAGTTATAACACTCAAGATTACACATACCATTTTGTTTTTTCAATTTCCATGTCTCACTTGCTTTTAAACATTTCTTAAATATAGAAAACCAACAATACCAAATTCCCAATGTTTAAGTATTTATAGTAATCTACAAGCAATAGATTCCAAAGTCCCTAAGGAATAGGAATTCCAGCTATAGCATCAAACATTTAGCTGTGAATAGCAAGGCACTACATTCCACATAATATTCAAAAGAAAAATTTCTAAGTTCAATCTCACATCTATTGTAAACTGTTAGTTTCACAACAACACCAGTGCACTTTAAACAGAAAACAAAGTATAACTTAAACTCTGAAAAAGTATCATGAGAATTTCATGGTATAATCCTTTTTATTTTTTCAAAGTGGTCCTATCATAGTCTGCATTAGTCATGTTTTCATTAAAATATCATGTCCAAAATTTTCAAGTTTTTGAGTAAAATGAAAAAAATTATTAAAGGAAAGAAAATAAAAAGTATTAAAGGAATGAAAAATTTAGATGTTAAAGATTGGGTGTAACAATTTTTGTTTAACTTTTTATTTTGAGTTAATTTTAGACTTATAGAAAGTTGTGCAGCTAGTACAGAGAGTTCCAGTAGGTCCCTCATGGGTCTCCTCCTAATGTTATCATCTTGGGAAAGATAATGAGAACTATGAAATTAAAATAAGCATACACTACTAACTAAGCTACCGATCTCATTCAAGTTTCATCATTTTTTTTCTAATGTCCTTTTTCTACTCCAGTATTGCGTATGGAGGATCCCACATTGCATTTGGATACTGTTTCTCCTTACTCTCCTCCAATCTGTGACAATTCTTCAGTCTTTCCTTGTCTTTCATGACTTTGACACTTTTGAAGAATACTGATAGCTTATTTCACAAAATGCCCCTCTGTTTAAGTTTGTCTGATCTATTCTCGTGATTTGCATGAGGTTATGCATTTTTGGCAATGAAACCATGCCATGTCTTTCTCAGTGCACCACACCAAAGCATGTATGATGTCAGTATGTCTTATTACAGGCGATGTTAACCTTGATCACTTGGAATTAATATTTTGGGGTGGATTTTTTGAAATAGTACGAATTTTCTTTCTCCTCAAAATTTCACCCACTAATTTCGGCATCTGTTGATAGATCTTGTCTACAGCAGTGATTACTGCAGTATTCGACTGTCTTACAAAAAGTTACTTGCCATTTTCCTGAAGCATTCAATGGCTACTAGAGGAGATTTGAATGGGTGTGAATGGGCTGGGAATTGGAGGAGGGAAGGAAGCTGTGTCCCCACAATAAACAGTGAGGGACAGGAGAAGAAAGCAGAAGAGACTCTCTGTAGACTCTCCTATCTTGGTGTTCCAGGGAACTGCTTGTATAAGGGCAGCACTCACCTTCAACGCCTTCTTATAGCCTATGGATAAGGTTTCCTATCCGTAGGTATGAATCTTCAGGCAAGGAATGGAAGATTATAGAACTTGATTATGTCTGTCTTTAAAAGAACCAGGGTGCCATTCAGAGTGGAAAAGCCATACAACTGTCTATGTATCAAACTTACTATTAGTAAAGAAAATAAATCAGACTGAGACAGTTATTTTTAATCAAACAGATTGCATTTTTTATTTTTAAATTATCCACATTTTATTAGTATTAATAAAATCTTTGGTAGTAAAGGAAATTAGAAATATTTTTCACCCCAAAATATGGCATTTTGACATGCTGGACTGACTGAAAAGCCTCAAGGTCTC
>NW_012151208.1:788211-793401 GCF_000956105.1 Propithecus coquereli | reverse complement strand
GATCAAAAATGTCCCAAATTTGATTAAAACATCAATCTATACTTCCAAGAACTCAAGATACTTCAAATAATATAAATACAAAGAGATCCACATCTAGGAACATTATAAACAAAGTGTTGAAAGATAGAGAGAGAATATTGAAAGCAGCAAGAGAAAAGAGATTCATTACATACAATGGGGCCTTAATAATATTAATAGCTGACTTCTCATCAGAAACCATAAAAGTTAGAAGGCAGTGAACATATTCAAAGAACTAAAAGAAAAGGACTTTCAACCAAGAATTCTATATCCAATAAAACTATCCTTCAGAATTAAAGATGTTAAGACATTCCCAGACTTCTTAAAATTGAGAGAATTCCTCACTAACAGACTTGTCAGCCGATGAATGGATAAAGAAAATATCACACACGTGTGCCCATGCACGTGCACACACACACACACACACACACACACACACACGCACGTATATTATTTAGCATTAAAAAGGGAGATCCTGCCATTTTTCACAACATGGGTGGACATTGAGAACACTAGGCTAAGTGAAATAAGCCGGAGACAGAAAGAAAAATATTGCATGATTTCACCTACGTATGGAAACTTTATTTTTTTAAAGAAAGCCAAATATACAGAGAGAATAAAGCAGTAGTTATGGGGCTAGGGAAAGAAATGAGAAGATATAGGTCAACTGATACAAAGTATCAGATATGTAGGATGAACAAGTCTAGAGATCTAATGTACTACATAAGGAATATAGTTTAAAAATTGTACTGTTTTTGGGATTTTTGTTAAATAAGTAGATTTTAGCTGTTCTTGTTATAAAAAAGTAAGTATGTGAGATGGTAGATATATTAATTTGCTTCACTGTAATAAGCATTTCACTATCTATGTATATCCCATAACATCATGCTGTAAACCTCAAATATACACAATACAATTTATTTTTTTCCTTAAAAAAAGAGATACTGAAGGGAGTCCTTTAGGTGAAATAAAACTAGAGAGTAACTCAAATCTACGTGAAGACATAAAGAACATTGATAAAGGTAATCACATAGATAAATATAAAAACAGTATAAATATATTTTTATTTGTGATTCTTTTTATGCTATCTGATTTAAAAGACAATTGCATAAAGCTATAATTACAAATCTGTGTTGATGAGTATACAGTGTATGAAGGTATAATTTGAATGACAATAACACCATAAAAGATGGGGAGGGAATGAAGTTATATAAGAGTGAAATTTTTATACACTACTGAAATTAAGGTGATGTTAATCAGAAACACATTGTTAAGATGTTAATTATAATCCCCAGAACAATCACTAAGAAAGTAACTTTAAAAATAGTAAAATAAATGACAATAGAATGAAAATAGTATGGTATGAAAATTTCTACTTAACACAAAATAAACCAGCAATGGAAAAATAGAAGAATAAAAATGACATAAAACATAGAAAATAAATAGCAAAATGGCAAATGTAAATTCTATCGTATCAATAATTACATTAAATTGAAATGGATTAAACTTAAATGCAGAAATTTGAAGAATGGATGAAAAAAGAGCATGATTCAAATATATGCTATCTATAAAAGTCACACTTTAGGTTCAAAGACGTAAATAGGTTGAGAGTGAAAAGCTGGAAAAATGTACTATGTAGACAGTAACCAAAAGAGAGTTATAATAATATCAAATAAAATAGACTTTAAGACAAAAATTGTTACCAAAGACAAAGGACATTTTATAATGATAAAATTATCAATCTATCAAGATAAGGTAATGATTCTAAACATATATGTACCTAACAACAGAGTCACAAAATACATGAAGCAAAAGCTGGCATGATTGAATGGAGCAATAGTCAAAATTAAAGCTGGAGACTCCTTTCAATAGTGGGCAGAACAACTAGGATGAAGATCAACAAGAAAATAAGACTTTTATGACATTGTAAACCAACTATTCTTAATAGACATCTATATAACACTCTACCCAACAATGGCAGAAAATATATTCTTCGCAAGTGCACATGGAACATTCTACAGGCCAAACCATATCTTAGACTGAAAAAAAAAATAGACAGAAAAATGTTAAAGGACTGAAATCATACAATGTATGTTCCTCAACCAGAATGGAATGATAATGGACATCAATATCAATATCAGAAGAAAAATGGGGAATTCACAAATCCATGAAAATTAAACAGCACACTGATAAATAAATGGGTCAAAGAAGAAATCAGACAAAAATATTAGAAAATATGTCAAGATGAAAAAACAAACACAATATATCACAACTTGGGAGATGTGATCAAAGCAATGCCAAGAGGAAAAATTACATCTATAAATATCTATTTTTTAAAAAATAAAGAAATCAAATAAATAACCTAACCTTCTACTTTAATAAGCTACAAAAAAAAAAAGGAGAACAAAGTACAAAAAAGCTAGCAGAGGAAGGAAAGAATAAAGATTGAAGTAGAAATAGTGAAATAGAAAATAGAAAAAAATAGGGAAAAAATCAATGAAACCAGAGGTTGATTCTTCAAAGAGATCAATGAAATTGACAAACCTTTAGCAAGACTGATGCAGAAAACAAGACAGAAGACTCAAATTAAGAATTTTAGCAACCACAAAAATAAGATAATAATGGAGTTGAAAAATTTGATAGATACCAAAAAAATAGATAACCTAGATGAAATGGACAAATTCATGAAAGACATGAATGACCAAAACTGAATCAAAAAGAAATATAATATCTGAATATACTTATAACAAGAGATTGAAGTAATTATCCCAAAACTTCTCACAACAGCTGAGGACTAGATGGCTTCACTGATGAATTATACCAAATGATTAAGGAAGTATTAACACCAATCCTTCACTAACTCTTCTAAAAATAGAAGAGGAGGGAATACCTTCCAACTCATTCTTTAGAACCAGTATTTTTCTGATTCTAAAACCAATGACCTCATAAGAAAGAAAACTACAGACCGATATCATTTATAAGTATAGATGAAAAATCCCCAACAAAATATTTACAAACTGAATTTAGCAACATGTAAAAAGGATTAAACACCATAAGCATGTGGAAATTAAATATACAGAAATAAACCAATTAGACAGTACATTAATAGAATAAGGGACAAAAACCACATGATGACCTTTAGTGATGCCCAAAAAGCATTCAACAAAATTCAACACCCAACATGATAAAAACACTGAACAGTCTGCAAATAGAGCAGAATATCCTCAATGAAAATACATGTAAGAAAGAAAGCACTTCCATTTACAATAGTGTAAAATTGAATTAAACATTTAGGAATAAATTTAACAAAAAGTGCACTGAAACCTGCAAAACATCATTGAAAGAAATTAAAGATCTAAAAAAAAATGGAAAGATACTGTCTTCATGGATTGGAATACTTGATATTGCTAAGATGGTAATAATCTTTCAATTGATCAACACAGATTAAATACAATATCTGTCAAAATTCTAGCTGCCCTTTTGCATATATTAACAAGTTGATCCTTAAGTTTGTATAGAAATGGACTTCTGGCCTGGCGCGGTGGCTCACGCTTATAATCCTAGCACTCTGGGAGGCTGAGGTGGGTGGATTGCTCAAAGTCAGGAGTTCGAGACCAGCCTGAGCAAGAGCAAGACCCCCATCTCTACTAAAAAATAGAAAGAAATGATCTGGACAACTAAAAATATATATATATAAAAAAATTAGCCGGGCATGGTGGCGCATGCCTGTAGTCCCAGCTACTGGGGAGGCTGAGGCAGAAGGATTGCTTGAGCCCAGGAGTTTGAGGTTGCTGTGAGCTAGGCTGACACCACAGCACTCTAGCCCAGGCAACAGAGCTAGACTCTGTCTCAAAAAAAAAAAGAAATGGACTTCCAGTTTGAGGTCTAGCATATAAGGAGCTTGGAAGTCATTATTCTGTCTTAATAAGTAAAAAGCTGAACCAACTGAAAAATTGACAACTCTTTCTTTAGAGGGCAAACTATTTTCTCCCAAATTAAAGGGACAGATAGGCAAATACAGAAAACCACAACTTCACCAGAGCAGAAACCTATGAGGTAACAAATACTGGGGTAGGAAAGACTGAACTGTGTAATTCACATATTGCTGAAATTGCTGGGGACTGAGAGTGGACGAGTCTGAGTTAAAAACTCAGGGTATGGAGGGTCGTAAGAACCACCCATATATACACTTCAATAAATTTTCTTCCCAGATGCTCTACCAGGGTTTCACAGTGAAAACTGGAGAAAAATCCCTTCGTACTTGCCACAGGAGATGGGGGAAAAGAACCGTTTTGAAACATGTCAATGCATTTTGTTCTTAACAATGTGTGTCCCAAAAAGAAACTGTTTTCTCAGAGCCTAAAATATTGGGGTTTTTATCAGAGGCTAACTGACCTGGAGAAAGAGAAATGCCAAACTCTAGCCATCTGTAGATATTTGGTCACACCTAAGGCACAGGGGGAGGGGAGACTGAGAAGCACTTGTGAAGTTCATAGGTGAGAGGGATTGGCTCACTACAATGCTGAGATCTCATCACAGAACTGCAGAATGCTTTCCTCTCACCCCACACCTTACCATCGTGCTACTGAAGACCTATCACTACAGTTCCATTTAACCAGTACCTAATGCCCACCTATCAAGAGGAAATTGGATAACATGCTAAAAGGCAAAAGTGAATGAATGAATTAATAAAATAAAACAGTTTGAAGAGACAGTGCATGCAACAAACCCAGACTTAGATATGGCAAAGATGTTAGAATTATCAGACTGGAAATTTAAAATCACTATAATTAATATGGTAAGAGTTCTAATGGATAAAGTAGAAAGCATGTAAGTAGAGATAGGTAATGCAAGCAGAGAGATAGAAATTCTAAGAAATGATCAAAAAAGAAAAGCTAGAGATCAAAAACACTGTAACCAAAATGAGGAATGCCTTTGACGAGCTCATTAATAGACTGGACTCACAGATGAAAGAATCTCTGAGCTTGAGGATATGTCAGTAGAATTTCCCAGAATGGAAAACCAAAAAGAAAAAAGACTGAAAGAAGATGGAACAGAATATTCAAGAACTGTGAACTGCAAAAGTTGTAATAAGCTTCTAATGGAAATATCAGAAAGAAAAGAAAAAGAGAAAGGAATAGCAAAAATATTTGAAGCAATAATGACTGAGAA
>NW_012151208.1:785853-788161 GCF_000956105.1 Propithecus coquereli | reverse complement strand
TCTGTGTGTTTAAGAGAATCCTCAGATACACTGAAGTTACAACAAAGGCTTCTTGTACATACAGCAAACCCCTTCTATTCCTTACTAAACAACAATCCCCAGTTTTACAACCGTGAGTGAACATTCTGCCAAACCAGAGCCCAAAAGAACCAGGAGCTAATTCCAGCTTTTCTTCTGATGTGCAGGATTAGGAGAAAGCCACAACTTCCAGGTGCCTTCATTATTTCACTTATAAAAAACACCAATTTCTTTTCTCTCTCTAAGGTAAAGAATTGCCGCATCATCATTCACACTGACATACAGTTATCAGGGAATTCCAGCTTTCTGGGAAGAACACATTGCTGACCCCTCCCATGCTGATCACAGGCCTGAAGGCTTTGGATCTTTGTGAGTTTCTCATTATGACAACCATTGCCATGGTTACATGATTACCCAGACGTTCTACTGTGCTGCAAAATCTTATATGGAGGATGTCTCACTGGCTGTTCAAACTTCCAAGAGCAGAGGGATGGTAAAGTGAGTATGTCCAAAAATCTTTCCCTTCATAACAGGAGTGAGAACATTGAGGAAAATGCTAAGAATCAATTTTTCAGGACTCTGAAAAAAAAATTATTTTTTGAACAGAATCTTGCTCTGTTGCCTGGGTAGAGTGCAGTGTCGTCATCATAGATCACTGCAACCTCAAACTCCTGGGCTCAAGCAGTCCTCCTGCCTCAGCCTTCCAAGTAGCTGGGACTACAGGAACACATCATGCCTGGCTAAGTTTTCTATTTTTGGTAGAGATAGGGTCTCACTCTGGCTCAGGCTGGTCTCAAACACCTGACCTCAAGTGATTCTCCCGTGTTGGCCTCCCAGAGTGCTAGGATTACAGGCATGAGCCACTGTGCCTGGCCAGGTCTCTGAAAATTAACCAAAGATTTTCATCAATCTGGGGAGTATTTATTCAAGAAAAATGGCTAAAACTGAGTAAGAACAAAGAACTTCATGCCTGAGGCAGTGAACAATAGATGGAATAAATAGCAGGTGAACCAAAAAGCTTAAATGTAAAAATTGGAGAATGAGATGTCCATAAGGAGCTTTGAAAACTCATAATGCTTATGGGAGTATAGAAAGCCACACACATATGTGGGGCTGTGTGCATGCCCAGAGTTATGTGCATGTAAGGAAAGACCTGAGAAGGCTCTGAGCTCTCACCTCTGACTGAATTGAGGCTCTGTGCAAATAGGAAGAGAAAGCTAAGACAGGTTGTGATCTGCCTAGCTGAGTGTTGAATGCCTGCTCCAACATACACACACTCAGTTCTGCGGCCAAAAAAAAAATGGCTCCAGGCATTTCAGAAAATCTCTTTTCAGTAATAGCAGACCAGTAAGCTGTATAAGCAGAGATTTCAGTGACCCCACATGACAAAGAATGCAGACATTAAAGAATTAGCTCAGAAAACTCACTGAAAAAAATAGCAGCAACAACAAATCCTAAGGAAGAGGAAGAATATGATTTTCAGACTTGTCGTGTTATGTTACTTAAGATGTTCAATTTTCAACAAAAAAATACAAGACATACAAAAAAATAAGAAAATATGGCCCATGACAACAAAGTTAATAATCACTGTCCCTGAAGAAGCCCAGACATTAGACATACTAGACAAAGGCTTTAAATCAGATATTTTAAATATGTCCAAAGAACTAAAGAAACCACATCTAAAAATGTATAAAAATGATTTCTTAGCAAATAGAAGCTATCAATAAAGAGGTAGAAACTAGTAAAAAATAAAATTAATAGAAATTCTGGATTTGATGAGACAATAACTAAAATTCTGAAGTTGATGAGACAATAACTAAAATTAGAATTTTTCAGAAGGAGATTAGAGCAGGCAGAAGAAAGCATCAATAACGTTGAAGATAGATCAATTGAGACTATGTGGTCTGAGAAATAGAAAGAAAAGAGGATGAAGGAAAATGAACACAGCCTCATAGACCTGTGGGACACCATCAAGCACAGCAACATATACACAATAGGAGTCCCAACTGGAGGCCAGAAAAATAACTGAAAAAAATATTTGAAGAAATAAAGATCAAAAATGTCCCAAATTTGATTAAAACATCAATCTATACTTCCAAGAACTCAAGATACTTCAAATAATATAAATACAAAGAGATCCACATCTGGGAACATTATAAACAAAGTGTTGAAAGATAGAGAGAGAATATTGAAAACAGCAAGAGAAAAGAGATTCATTACATACAATGGGGCCTTAATAATATTAATAGCTGACTTCTCATCAGAAACCATAAAAGTTAGAAGGCAGTGA
>NW_012151208.1:769561-773628 GCF_000956105.1 Propithecus coquereli | reverse complement strand
AAAAAACACCTTACCTATATAAGAGCAAAGAAAAAAATTACATAAAATTTCTCCTCAGAAATCATGTAAGCAAGACAAGAGTGGAATGAAATATTTAAAGTGCTGGTAAAAAAACAAAAACACCACAACTTACCAACCTAGGCTTCTTTACCCTGTGAAATTCTCCTTTAAAAGTAAAAGAGAAATAAAGACTTTCTCAGACAAACAAAAACTGACAGAATTTGTTGAAAGTAGAACTTCCTTGCAAGAAATCTTGAAGCCTTGTAAAAGAGAGAAGGAAAATGATACAGATCAGAAACTTGGATCTACATGAAAAACATCAAAGAAGGATGAGTGAAGGTAAAATCAAAACTTTTATTTTCTTATTTTTAATTGATCTAACATATAACAGTTTGTTCAAAATAATAGCAGTAACTCTCTGTGTATTGTTATATATATGCTTATACTTATGTGTAAGTGAAATAAATGACATCAGTGATACAAGGGACAGAAGGAAGAGTTAGGAATATTTTGTTATGTTAAGGTACTTGTACTGCCTATGAAGTAGTATAGTGTTATTTGAATATGGACTTGGATTAGTTGTAAACATACACTGCAAACTCTGAAGGCAACCACTAACAAAAGAAATATAACTGATATGCTTAGAATGGAGAGAAAATATAATTATATAAAATGCTTAACTATTAAAAAATCACAAAAGGAAGAAAAAGAGTAGAAGACAAAAATAGGAAAAGAGAATAAGAGTGATGAGTAGAGAACAGTAACAAGTATGGTAGACATTGATCTAACTATATCAGTAACCACTTCAAATGTCGATGATCTAGGTAAACCAATTGAAAGACAGAGATTTTCAGAGCAAATCAAAAAACAAGACCCAGATATTTGATGTCTACAAGAAACTGACTTTAAACAGAAAGACACATGCAGATTAAAAGTGAAGGGATGGAGAAACATATATCACACTAACACTAATCAAAACAAAGCTGGATTAACTATATGAATTTCAGATATATCAGACATCAGAGCAAGGAAAGTTATCAAGGATAAGGATTAAATAATGATAAAAAGTTCAGTTATCCAAGAAGACATAAAAACACTTAATGTGTATGCACTTAACAGAGTGTCAAAATATATGAGGCAAAATCTGATAGAACTTCAAGGAGAAAGAGATGAATTCATTATTATAGTTGGTGACTTCAACGCTCCTCTGAATGGACAGATACAATCAGCAAGGGCACAGGTGATCCCATCAGCACCATCAAACAATGGGATATAATTGACATCTATATTGAACAACAAAATAATATGCATTCTTGTCAAGCTCATACAAAACATTCACCCAAATAGATCATATTCTGGGCCATAAAATATGCCTTAAAAATTTAAAAAAATGGAAATCATACAGTGTCTACTCTTAGACTCCAGTGAAATTAAACTAGAAATCCATAACAGAATGATAGTTGGAAAATTCCCAAATACTTAGAGATTAAATAACACTCTTTCAAATATTAATAACATCTAGATCAAAGGAGAAATCTCAAGAGAAATTTTTAAATATTTTGAACTAAAGGAAAATAAAAATACAACATATCAAAATTTGTGGGATACAGCAAAATCAGTAATAAGAGGGAAATTTATAACATTGAATGCATTTATTAGAAAAGAAGAAAGATCTAAAATCAATAATCTAAGCTTCTTCCTTAGTAAACTAAAAAAAGAACAAATTAAATCCAAACTAAGCAGAAGGAAAGAAATAATAAAAATTAGGGCAGAAAATCAATGAAATTGAAAACAGGAAATCTATAGAGACGATCAATGAAACTCAAATTTAGTTCTTTAAAAAAATAAGTAAAATTGATAAGCCTCTAGCCTAGCTAATGAAGAAAAAAGAGAAGACACAGATTACTAATATCATAAATTAAAGAGAGGGCATCACCACAGATACCGTACCATTTAGATAGTACTCAAAAAAATAAAATACTTAAACATAAATTTAACAAAATATGTACAGGAACTATATGAGGAAAACTAAAAAACTGTGATGAAAGAGGTTAAAGAAGTACTAAATAAATGGAAATATATTTCATTTTCATGGATAGAAAGGCTCAATATTGTCAAGATGTCAGTTCTTTCCAGCTTGCTCTATAGTTTCAATGAAAACCCAATCTAAATCCCAGCAAGTTATTTTGTAGATATCAAGAAACCAATTCTAATAATTTCTAGAGAGACAAAAGACACAGAATAGCCAACACAATATTGGAGGACAACAAAGAGGACTGAAAATACCTGAATTTAAGATAATATAAGCCTAAGTAATCAAGACAATGTGATATTGGCAAAAGAATACACAAATAGATCAATGGAACAGAATATAGAGCTTAGGAACAGACCCACATAAACATAGTCAACTAACTGATCTTTGACAAAGAGCAAGGAGAATTCAATGGAGAAAGCATAGTCTTTTCAACAAATGATGCTAGAAGAACTGGACATTTACTTGCAAATAAATAAATCTAGTCATAGACCTTCCACGTTTCATAAAAATTAGCATAATGTCATTACCTAAATGTAAAATGCAAAACTGTAAAAATCCTAGAAGATAGCTGTAGGAGAAAATCTAGGGGACCTTGGGTATAGTGATGATTTTTTAGAATTACCAAAGGCACGATCCACGAAAGAAATAATTGATAAGTGGGAATTCATTAAAATTAAAAACGTCGGCTCTGCAAAAGGCATTGCCAAAAGAATAAGAAGACAAGCCACTGACTGGAATGACATATCTGATAAAGGAATGTTGTCCAAAATACATAAACAACCCTTAAAACTCAACAATAAGAAGCAACCCAATTTTAAAATGAGCAATAAACCTATATTTCACTAAAGAAGACACATAGATGGCAAATATGCATATGAAAATGCGTTCAACATCATTTGTCATTAGGGAATTTCAAATTAAAACAACAAGATACTGCTAAACTCCTATCAGAATGGCCAAAATCCAGAACACTGACAACACCAAATGCTGACAAAGATATGGACCAACAGGAACTCTCATTCACTGTTGGTGGGAATGCAAAATGGTACAGCCACTTTGTACGACAGTTTAGCAGTTTCTTATAAAATTAAATATACTTTTACCATATGACCCAGCAATTTCACTCCTTGGTATTTACCCAAGTAAGTTGAAAATTTATGTCCACACAAGGTGGACATAAAGGTTTTTACGCCCACCAGTACTTATGAAGCTTTATTCATAATTGCCAAAACTGGGAAGCAACCAAGATGTCCTTCAATACTGGTGAATGGGTAAATAAACTGTAGTACCTCCAGGCAATGGACTATTATTCAGCACTAAAAAGAAATGCGTGATTAAGCCATGGAAAGACATGAAGTAATGTCAGATACATGTTACTAAGTGAAATAAGCCAATCTGAAAAAGCTACATATGGTGTGATTCCAACCATGGCTTGGGGAAGGGAGGAATGAGTAAGTGGAACACAGAGAATTTTTAGGACAGATAAACTATTTTGTTTGATGCTGCAACACATGTCGTTATATATTTGTCAAAACCCATAAAACAAGTAACACCCAGAGTGAATCCTCATGTAAATTATGGACTTTGGGTGATAATGATGTGTCAACGTAGGTACACTGAATGTAACAAATGTACTACTCTGGTGTAAAATTTTAATGGGGGGGAGATTGCATGTGGGTGGGAACACTGGATATACAGGAACTCTCTGTGCCTTCTGCCCAATGTTGCTATGAACCTATAACTGCTCTAAAAATATAGTTTTTTTTTTTTTTTTAAGAAATTGACACTGTAATGAAAGGATTGAAATAGCCAAGGCAAACTGGAAAAAGAGCAAAGTTAGAGAACTCGTACTTCCTGGTTTCAAAACTTGCTACAAAAAAAATACCGTGTGGTAGTGACATAATGGCAGACTTTTCAATCAATGCAATATAATTTAGAGTCCAGAAATAAATTTGCGCATTTATAGTGAATTACTTTTTGACAAGGGTGCCAAGAAAATTCAATGGGTAAAGCATAGCCTTTGCAATACATG
>NW_012151208.1:764924-765996 GCF_000956105.1 Propithecus coquereli | reverse complement strand
TTTTCATATATACTTTATACAGTAGCCTGAAGGTAATTTTATACAATATTTTAAATAATTTTGTGCATGAAACAAAGTTTGTGCATATGAGGTCAGGTGTGGAATTTTCCACTCATGACATAGTGTCAGTACTCACAAAGTTTTTAATTTTGCAGCATTTCAGATTTTGGATTTTCAGATTAGAGATGCTAAAGCTGTATTATCAGTTGTATTTATATCATGTTTTATTTTCATAACGGGATAAGAAGGGGTTTTAATAAACATATTTTATAGCTTCGTCAGTTTTCTGAGAGCCCCCCTCATCCCTTGATATTAAAATCATCTTTTACTGCAGGGTACCTTCTGCCATCCTTCTGCCATACATCCAGTCCGTTTGCCATTCCTCAGCTATTAATGCGACACCTCTGCCAGGTCTTCATTTGTCAGTGGGCATCTAGACACCTGCAACAGCTGTCCAGCAGCACTTTCACTGACTTCTGAAAATTCTGCACCTTTGGCTAGGTTTGCAGTTTCACTTAGCAAATGAATTGTACCACATGTACATCAAATTGTTGGGAGTTTACAAAAATGAATCAATTAGCCAAAATCTGAACAAACTTAGAAGTTGGTCAGCTGGGCAAAGACAGATGCTAATTTTTAGTGGAGAGGGATGTTTAAGGGGAAACATAGTTTTAAAGCAGTCAATTCATTCATGGGTATTTTCCAACTTGTAAAGACTTTTGCTCTTTTAGCCAAACTCATGTCTCAGAGGATGTTAATAATAAACATGCAGATAACCGGAGCCCCTTATACCTCTTCACTTATCTTAGACTCTGAAGGTGTATGAAATGGATGGACATCAAATAAAACATCTGGCCAAATGCAGAATGTCTGGATACTAAATCAGTATTTGGATGAAACTAAGGCAAAAAGAAGAGATCACCGTCATTTAGAATGAACTACTGACTACAAAAGTAAATCTGATATGGTATTTAAAATTTTAACTATCAGCTGGGCACAGTGGCTCATGCCTGTGCTAGGATTCTAACACTTTGGGAGGTCAAGGTGGAAGGATTGCTTGAGCCCAGGAGTT
>NW_012151208.1:759569-760864 GCF_000956105.1 Propithecus coquereli | reverse complement strand
CAATCATCATTAGCACAACACTTTACTCTTGCAATAATAAATATACGTTTATACTTGAATAGAATTTCAACATTTGAAGACTTTTCACTCCAAGTTATTCTTGCCTACACAGTTAGCCCTTCATATCCGTTGGTTCTGCATCCATGGAACCAACCAAGCATGGATGAAAAATATTTGTAAAAAAAAATTTCACAAAGTTTCAAAAAGCAAAACTTGAATTTGTACATGCTGAGGACTACATTGAATCCATGCTAATGAAGAGACGTGTAGACACTGTATTAGGTATTATGACTAATAGAGATGATTAAAAGTATATGGACGGGTGTATGTAGGTTATATGCAAACCCTATGCCATTTTATATAGGGACTTGAGCATCGTGATTTTGGTATCTGTGCGGGAGGATGTCCTGGAACCAATTCCCCATGAATGAGGAGGGACAACTGTCTTTGGAAATAAATATTCAGATATTAAAAATAAATCTAAAGAACATATTTTATTCCTGGCACTGGCATTGTTTCTGACTAGATATAAGTGTTACTTATGAAACTACACGATCACTGATCAAATAAAATACAGGGTTGTTGCAAAATAGAGTGGTGAAAGGACAAATTAGGTTATTTGGACTTCCAAGGGTAAGGCAAAGCCAGACAGCAGATCAGAGCACAATATGGAGACCAAAGCTAAACTTTGATGCACCCCTAAATTTGGGGCCCACACTTCCTGTTAAGCCCAATTAAACTCAAAATGCCTAAGTGAACATCAAAGACTCAGATCTTGTTTAGGAATGCAATGTCAGTTTTTGAATAATTTTAATTTATGATCTGAAGACTTTTGCAGCTTTGTTGGGATGTCTATAATCACAACCAGACAGCGTTTGAACATTCTGCACAGGATGAGCTCTGTGGATGAGTTCCCTCACTCTCCAAGAGCTTATCCTCTGAAGCTTTCAATCACAGTGTGCCTGCCCCTCCAAGCTAATGAAGCCCATCTGAATGCTCCAGTGCCTGAGTGGAGCTCCTCATTTCAGCGATTAAGCCAGATCCTTACTTTGGAATCAGGCGATGGCTTTGCTGAAGAAGTACCTTCATTCCCAGAAGAGCACAAGCAACTCTCCAGCAGTCTGACTTGAAGGGTGTGTCCGTGAGAAGTATGTATTTAATAAGTTGTATTTTCTTTTTCATTTAGTTCAAAATATTTGTAAATTTCTCTTGAGACTTCTTCTTTGACCCATGTGTTACTTAGAAGTGTGTTTTTAATAGCCACATATTTCAGGATTTTCTAGCTCTGTTGTTAA
>NW_012151208.1:751903-753850 GCF_000956105.1 Propithecus coquereli | reverse complement strand
GGAACTCTCTGTGCCTTCTGCCCAATGTTGCTATGAACCTATAACTGCTCTAAAAATATAGTTTTTTTTTTTTTTTTAAGAAATTGACACTGTAATGAAAGGATTGAAATAGCCAAGGCAAACTGGAAAAAGAGCAAAGTTAGAGAACTCGTACTTCCTGGTTTCAAAACTTGCTACAAAAAAAATACCGTGTGGTAGTGACATAATGGCAGACTTTTCAATCAATGCAATATAATTTAGAGTCCAGAAATAAATTTGCGCATTTATAGTGAATTACTTTTTGACAAGGGTGCCAAGAAAATTCAATGGGTAAAGCATAGCCTTTGCAATACATGGTACTGGGACAACTGTATATCTCCTACCTGAAAAAGAGTGCATTTGGAGCCAAAGCTCACAGCATATACAAGAATTAGTTCAAAATGAAACAAAGACCTAAATGTAAAAACTAAAATGATAACAATTTTAGAAGACATCATAGTATTATTAGTATTATTAGTCAGTGGTTTCTTAAATACGACACCAAAAGCAGAAGCAATAAAAATCGATTAGATTTAATCAAAATGAAAAATAATAGTGTTTCAAAGGGCACTATCAATAATGTAAAAAGACAACCTACAGAATGGGAGAAAATATTTGCAAATCATATAGCTAATAAGAGGCCAGCATATACAATATATAAAGAGCTCACAAAAATCAACACTAAAAAGATAAATAACCCAATTTTAAAATGAGCACTTTTCTGAATTATTTTTACTCCAGAGAAAATATACTAATGGCCAATAAGCACACAAAAAAATTCTTAAGATCATTAGCTAAATTAGGAAAATGCAAATCAAAACCACAATGACACATCCACTTCATATCCCTATTATTATTATAGCCAATAATAAATATACAAACAATACCAAGTGTTGGTGAGGATGTAGAGAAATTGGAATCCTCTTATATTGCTGGTAGGAATGTTAGATGGTGAAGCAACTTTGGAAAACAGTTTGGAAGTTATCATATGACCCAGAAATTCCATTCCTAGGTACATATAAAAACTTGTTCATGAATATTCATAGCAGCCCTATCTTAATTGACAAAAAGAAGAAATAACCCATGAGCTGATGAATGGATAAACAAAACACGGTATATTTATACAATGGAATATTAATCAGCAATAAAAAAGTAATGAAGTATTTAGACATGCTACAACATAGGTAAACCTTGAAAACATTATTCTAAGTGAAAGACGATAGACACAAAAGGCCACATATTGTATGATTCAATTTATATAAAATGCACAGAAGGGGCAAATCCATGCAGACAGAAATTAGATTTACAGTTGCAAGGGGTTTGGCAAAGGGAGAATAAGAAGTGAGTGCTAATAAATAGGTTTTTTTGGGAGGATGACAGATTCTAGAATTAGATAGTAGTGATGCTGGCATGTCTTTTTGAATATACTAGAAACCACTAACATGTACACTTTACTAAAGTGAATTTTATTGTATGTGAACTACATTTCAATTTTTAAAATTATCTGAAAGACTATATAGTGCAAGATTAACCATTTGCTAGCTATGTAACCTTGGGAGGGTTGCTTAACCTACTTCATAGAATTGTTTTGAGAAAAAGTTAGCTTGATCTACTACTTTAAATACTTAACGCAGTGTCTTCCACATAATAAGTACTCAATAAATATTAGCTATTACAGGTTGAGTATCCCTTATCTGAAATGCTTGGAACTGGAGGTGTCTTGGATTTGGGGTATTTTCAGATTTTAGGATATTTGCATGTATATAATGAGATAAGACCTGAGCCTAAATGAAAAATTCATTTTTTTCATATATACTTTATACAGTAGCCTGAAGGTAATTTTATACAATATTTTAAATAATTTTGTGCATGAAACAAAGTTTGTGCATATGAGGTCAGGTGTGGAATTTTCCACTCATGACATAGTGT
>NW_012151208.1:749681-750836 GCF_000956105.1 Propithecus coquereli | reverse complement strand
ATAGCACCGGAACATCACCTTCTGGAGTACACTGTGTTTCCTGTATTATGCACTAGTGATATTAAATTGATGTTCACTGTTTATTTGTGAGTAAAAATTTTTTGGCCGGATTTACCAGTTGCCACCAAGTTATTAAGTTTTCTTTTCCCTTTCAACTCGTAGACTTGAAAATTGTATTAGTGGTGATAAAAATTTCACTGAGACAATTTAACAAACTTAAAGCTTTCTCTACTTTTAGAAGATGTGTTTTAAATATTTTCAGAGACAGAGTTAAGGTGGTGTCTATATCCACATATAAATAAAGCTACATATATATAGATACAGTATTGTTTTTACATGGATTTGCTATATCACATAATTACTTGAGAAAATTTTGTCCTTTAACATGAATACAGAAACATGGTAAAGGCGATATAATTGACTCAGGATAACAAAATTTTCTCTGAATTTCCATCAGCATCTTCCATTTCAGTATGTTGTTTGAACAAGAATAATATGGAGACCTGTACAACAGAATCATATTTTTTAAAAACTTACACTTTTAAGATGCAGCATTTTGATAACTTGAATCTTCAGCAGTTTCCAGCAAGTGAACTATTTTCTCCGAAAGTAACCATTGTTGTTAGTGATTCCTTCCATGTCAGTTTTATATACAACAAAATGCAGTGTTAAGTCTTTTTTTTTTTCATGCAAGCAGCCTTTTAAACATGTAACAGCTGGTGTGAATGTCTTGTGTAAGCACCTGACAAGGCAGGCCCAGAAGCTCTTACGTGTTTTGTAGTCTACCTGTGGCTGAATGTGGCTCACAATTTGTCTACTTTCTTCCATTACCCTCAGCATCATTACTTGTTGAACACACAACTGGAAGATGTGCGTAAAACACGGCATGCTTGTAAACTCCTCATTCATTCCTACCCTTCACAATGTATATTCTGTTGTCAGTTGCATGGGGATTTCCTTTACTGAATTCCCATTCCATAAATATTTCTTTAGCAGATTTGTGTCTTGTTAGCCAGGAGAAACTCAAAAATCTTTTAGTAAGTCATCCACTAAGCTATCAAAGGTAAAAAGTACCTCCTATTTTATATGTCTGAATGTCTGACTCAAGATACAGAAGCAGCACATTAAATGTTATGACCTTTTTTGAATGTAGCA
>NW_012151208.1:745551-747799 GCF_000956105.1 Propithecus coquereli | reverse complement strand
ATTTTTTAAATTGACACAAAATATATATATTTATCATGCACATGTTGTTTTGAAATATGTATACATTGTGGAAAGGCTAAATAGAGCTAATCATACAGGCCTACCTCATTTTATTGTGCTTCACTTTATTGTGCTTTGCAGGTATTGCATTCTTTACAAATTGAAGGTTCGTAGCAACGTTGCATCAAGCAAGTCTACCTGCCTCATTTTTCTAGCAGCATGTGCTCACTTTGTGTCTTTGTGTCACATTTTAGTAATCTCACAATATTGCAAATGTTTTCATTATTATTATATCTTTCGTGGTGATCTGTGATCAGTGATCTTTGATGTTACTATTGTAATTGTCTTGGGGCACCATGAACCGCACCCATACGAGATAGTGAACTTAATCAGTAAATGTTGTGTGTTCTGACTGCTCCGCTGACTGGATGTTCCCCCATTTCTCTCCCTCTCTTCAGGCCTCTTTCTTCTTTGAGACACAACAATATTGAAATTAGACTAATTAATAGTCATACATTGGTTCAAGTGTTCAAGTGAAGGAAAGAGTTGCACTTCTCTCGCATTAAATAAAAAACTAGAAATGATTAAGCTTAGTGAGGAAGGCATGTTGAAAGCTGAGATAGGCCAAAAGCTAGGCCTCTTATACCAAATGGTTAACCAACTTGTGAATGCAAAGGAAATATTCTTGAAGGAAATTAAAAGTGCTACTCCAGTGAACATATGAATGATAAGAAAGTGAATCAGGCTTGTTGCTGATATGGAGAAAGTTTGAGTGGTCTGGATAGAAGATCAAATCAGCCACAACATTCCCTTTAAGCCAAAGCCTAATCCAGAACAAGGCCCTAACTCTGTGAAAGTTGAGAGAGGTGAGGAAGCTGCAGAAGAAAAGTCTAACGCTAGTAGAGGTTGGTTCATGAAGTTTAAGGAAAGAAGCCACCTCTGTAACATAAAATACAAGGTGAAGCTGGAAGTACTGGTATAGAAGCTGCAGCAAGTTACCCAGAAGATCTAGCTAAGATCATTGATGAAGGTGGCCACACTAAACAACAGATTTTCTATGTAGATAAAACAGCCTTCTATTGGAAAAAGATGCCATCTAGAACTTTCATAGCTAGAGAGAAGTCAATGCCTGGCTTCAGAGCTTCAAAGAACAGGCTGAATCTCGTTAGGGGCTAATGCAGCTATTGACTTTAAATTGAAGCCGGAGTTTATTTGTCATTCTGAAAATCCTAGGGCCCTTGAGAACTATGCTAAATCTACTCTGCCTGTGCTCTATAAATGCAACAACGAACCCTAGATGACAACATATCCGTTTACAGCATAATTTACTGAATATTTTAAGCCCACTGTTCAGACCTACTGTTCAGAAAAGAAAGATTCCTTTTAAAATATTGCTGCTCATCAACAATACACCTGGTCACCCAAGAGCTCTGATGGAGATGTACAAGGAGATTATTGTTGTTTTCATGCCTGCTAACACAACATCCAATCTACATCCCATGGATCAAGGAGAAATTTCAATTTTCAAGGTTTATTATTTAAGAAGTACGTTTCATAAGGCTAGTGATTCCTCTGATGGATCTGGACAAAATACATCGAAAATTTTCTGGAAAGGATTCACCATTTTAGATGCCATTAAGAACATTCATGATTCATGGGAAGAGGTCAAAAAATCAACATTCACAGGAGTTGGAAGAAGTTGATTCCAACCTTCATGGATGACTTTGAGGGATTCAAAAATTCAGGGGAGGAAGTCACTGCAGATGTGGCGGAAATAGCAAGAGAACTAGAATTAGAAATGGAGTCTGAAGATGTGACTGAATTGCTGCAATCTCATGATAAAACTTGAATGGATGATGAGTTGCTTCTTATGGATGAGCAAAGAAAGTGGTTTCTTGAGATGGAATCCATGCCTGGTGAAGGTACTATGAATGTTGATGAAATAACAACAAATGATTTGAGATATTACATAAATTTAGTTCATAAAGCAGCAGCAAGGTTTGAGAAGAGACTTCAATTTTTAAAGAAGTTCTATTGTGGGGAAAATATTATCAAACAGTATTGCATGCTACAGAGAAAGCTTTCATGTAAGGAAAAGTCAATTGATGCAGCAAACACCATTGTTTTAAGAAATTGCCACAACCACCTCAACTTTTGGCAACCACCACACTGATGAATCAACAGCCATCAACACCCAGGCAAGCAAGACCCTCCACGGCAAAAAGATTACAACTTGCTGCAGGTTCAG
>NW_012151208.1:742379-744542 GCF_000956105.1 Propithecus coquereli | reverse complement strand
TTGTCTCTACACCACCGAGCCTGGAGGGCTCCCAGATGTAAATCCATGAAAGTATGGGGATTCCCCTAAGGCCACAGACCCCAAGAGTTTCTCACTCTTGAGTTAGTTCCTACTCAGTTTCCAGAAATTTATCAAAATTTCTATTTAAATATTTCAACCCATTTATGGCTCCAACAGCTTCTGCTCCAGGTAAGCAGATTCTCTCTCTTCTGTTCACCCTTCTCTCTAGATTTTGGGATGGTGGGTCACCCTCTAATCTTGAATTCTTGGTGGATCCAAGGAAATTTATTTGTTCAGCATTTTTCTTGTGGTAAAGACAAGAGTGATCATTTCTAAGCTCTCTATATGTTGGAACTGAAACCAGAAGTCTTCCATCTGTATGTTTGAAATAATGGAAAATCTAAATCACACGGATTTAAATGACTTAAATGCCTGTTTAACTGGCAATTTCAGAGTAGTCCCAGCCTTAATGTTTGATTTGATCCCATGACTCAACATCCATAAGAATACAGATTCTTTTCATTTCTCTGTTCTATCTTCTTAGTCTCATCTACAACCCAGGCAAAAATGGTTTCCCCAAACGTCCAGGCTATGCACTCCCTCAGAGAGAAAGAATAACTCTCCTAACACTGAAAATACATCTTTGGCTTCCATCTTGGTTAAACAATCTCAAGCCACATTTTCATTGTACCAGCTAACTATTGCCACAAAATGCTGCATGATACCCGCAGAATCCTGGTGCCATTTAACAGTAAGCATTCCTCATGTGTCTGAAGGTTGTCAAGACGCACCTCTGCTGATGTCATCTGGGCTCCCTCACATGTCTGAAGGTTGGGTGGGAGTTGGCTGATTCTGGCTGGGGTAGACTGGGAGGCTCTCCTTCAGGTTAGGGACCCTCTCCTCACATGTCTCTCATTCCCCTTGGATGTGGGGCTAGCTAGCTGAGTCATGTTCTTCTGACTGTCACAGAAATGATAGCAGTAGGCCGGGTATGGTGGCTCACACCTGTAATCCTAGCACTCTAAGAGTCCTAAGCAGGAGGATCACTTGAGGTCAAGAGTTCGAGACCAGCCTACACAAGAGCGAGACCCCATCTCTACTAAAAATAGAAAAAATTAGCTGGGTGTGGTGGCGCATGCCTGTAATCCCAGCTACTTGGGAGGCTAAGGCAAGAGGACTGCTTGAAACCAGGAGTTTGAGGTTTTTGTGAGCTAGGCTGACCCCACGGCACTCTAGCCCAGGCAACAGAGCAAGACCCTGTCTCCAAAAAAAAAAAAAGAAAGGAAAAAGAAACGACAGGGGTGCAAGAGGGGAACCAGAAACACAGAAATCCACTTAAGGTCTATGCTTGAAAGTGACACAATGTTAATTATGCCCACATGCCACTGGCGAAAGCAAGTCACACTCAAAGGAATCTCTTGCCTTTGAAACTCAGTTTGGCACATTAAAAGATGTTTCAAATATTTTCTCCCAGTATTTTTAGGTATGCCATACCCAAAAGCTTGCTTTTCTACATATGAATTGGAAAACCAAAAGAAGGCAGTTTGCAGAGAGACAAGATTGTAGAGAAGAAGAGGAGAAAGGAGAAAGAAAATAAGAAAATGAGAAGAAAAAGAAGAAAGAAAAAGCAAAGGGAATAAGGAGAAAGAGGAGGAAGGATAAAAGAAAGATACAAGGATGAATGAAGTAGAGCAGAGAAGAACACATGTGAGAGATAGAAGGTGAATTCTTGAGTTCTCCAGAGAATGCCAAGCTTTTACTCCTGGGACTGTTGCATTCCTGGCATTGGGATTTAGGAAGTGCCCTGGGTCCTTAGTTATTTTTCATTCATTTCAACTTAGTTTCCATTATTTCCCCCAAAGGGTCTTCTGGATATTCCATCAACTCACTTCTAAAACCGTGGACTGGCCTTCTCTTCGGGCATATGGTCTCTCTGCTCTGCCTGTTTGGACACACAGAACTGTATTCAGCAGGAAGTGTAGGAAGGCGGCTATCCAAGTCCTGGCCACAGGGTATAATCTCAAAGTTGTCAATAGCTCAATTGAAAAACAATATTCAGTGAAGATTGCTTAAAGGATGTCTACTCTCTCAGTTCTAAATTTTTACCCCTACATTAGGCTGCGTGTTGAATACATGCCAATGTGTCTTAAAAGTTGCAGTGCA
>NW_012151208.1:736830-739089 GCF_000956105.1 Propithecus coquereli | reverse complement strand
ACCAAGACAATTGTCACACTTGATCTATGGATAACATATAATTTACTAGGTAATGCATAGGTCAAAGAAAAAATGGAAATTAGGAAAGAGTTTAAAAGCAATGAAATGCTGCTTATTAAAACTCCGGGGTCATTGCAAAAGTGGTAGAATGGCATTTCTAAGGTTATGACTTTAAAAACACACACATTTCATATGAAGCAATTCTGAAAAGAAAGCATAGCATCCAATTTAAGAAGTCAGTAAAACAACAATAAACTTACGTGAAATAGAAGGAAATAATAAAGATAAGAACAAAAATGAATGAAATACAAAGCAAAGATACAATCAGGACAATCAATTATGCCAAAAGTAGGTTTTCCGAACTGACTAATAAAATTTAGAAACCTCTGGCAAGACTGATCAAAAAGAAAGGAAATTAGAATGAGAGAGGCAGGGGAGGAGGAAGGAAGGGTTGTAGACAGCGCAACTGACAGCAGAAATGAAAAACTGTACCTCACCGCGAGTGCTATAGACATTAAGAGGATGAGAAGATATTATGACTACGCCAACGCATTTGGATGAAATGGATAACTTCTTAAAAACATAGAATTTACCAAAACTGACTCAAAGAAGAACCAGAAAAATCTGAATGATGTAATAATAACTAATGAAGTGTAATCATTAATTTGAAATTTTCCACACGTAAAATATCAGGTCCAGACAGTTCTGCAGTTGAATTCACGGACACATTCAAGGAATAGACAATTCCACTCCTGCATGAACTCTTTTGGAGTCCAAAAGAAGCATAACCTTGATAGAAAAGCTGGACAAGGACAGGGAAGGGAAAATTAAAAACAACCTCAAACATGATCTGAAATGCACAAAGTCCTCAACAGAAGATTAGACATTGAAACCAGACATGAAAGTAATATATATAAGGGGGATTTATTCCTGGAACACAAGGTTAGACCAACATTAGAAACTCTATTAATGAAATTACTGAAGTGAGTCCAAGTTTATATAGAACTTTCCAACACAAATATTAATAATATTGAAATCAGATCTAGGGCCTGTGGGCATATGATCTGAGGCACCAGAAGCATCTTCTACAGTACAAAAAGTATTTAAACAAACACAAATAGGGGGAAAAAATATTAGGTCATTAAACATGAAACATTCGATTTCAAATAAAAAATGTAGTTTATTATATATCTCAAGCAAGAAGCAGTACAATTAATCAAAGTATGTGCCTAAACTGTGGACACAGTTTTGCCATCTTAACAGTAGCTCGTTTGTGCCAACAGCAAAGAAGCCTGGAAAGTGAGTGGTGATGAAATCGCGAAAGGTGTTTTCCACAGCTTGTTGAGAATTAATATTTTTTCTTGCAAGAAGTGGTCCAAGACCTGGAAGAAGTAGTAGTCAGTTGGTGCAAGGTCTGGTGAATGCAGTGGATGACAGAGAGTTTCCACGTCCAGCCTCTGTAGTTTGGGCAATGTTGTTTGTGCAACATGTGGTCGAGCATGGTCTTGCAAGAGGATTGGCCTGTCTCTATTGACCAATCTCAGCTGCTTAATCACAAGCATCCTCATCATTTCATCCAATTGGTTGCAGTAGACATCCACTGTAATCAGTTAACCAGGTTTTATGAAGCTGTAGTGGATAATACCAGCACTGGACCACCAAACAGACATCATTAGCTTTTTTTGATGAATATTCAGTTTTGGACTGTGTTTCGACACTTCATCGGTATCCAGCCATTGTGCTGAATGCTTGTGATTGTCAAAAAGAATCCAATTTTCATCACACGTAACAATACAGTGTGAAAATCATTAACCTTTATGTTGTGATAGCAAAGAAAGGCGAGCTTTGAGGCAATTTCTCTTCTGACGCTCATTTATTTCATGTGGTACCCATCTATCCAGCTTCTTTACCTTGGCCATTTGTTTCAAATGGTCCAATATTGTTGGAATAGTAGCATCAAACTCTGCTGCTAGTTCACACGTAGGTTGAGATGGATTCACTTCCACCACAGCTTTCAGCTCATTATCCACCTTGGTCTCAGATCGCCCACGTGGCTCATTTTCAAGATTAAAATAACCACAGTGGAACTTCTCAAACCATCAACATGCTGTGCCTTCATTAGCCACATCTTTCCCAAACACTTTGTTGATATTTCGAGCTGTCTGTGCTGCATTGGTTTCACAATGGAACTCATATTTGAAAATAACACAAATTTTTGACTTATCTGTGGTTTTACAAAAATTGCTTTAAAAAAAATTT
>NW_012151208.1:734547-736780 GCF_000956105.1 Propithecus coquereli | reverse complement strand
ACACACACACACACACACACACACACACACACACACAACTAAACCTAAAAGGGAACGAGCTCAGCAAGCGTCAACAAAACAAATCATAGAGTCAGACTCACAAAGGCTGGTGATGTTACAATTATCAGATACAAATATTGGATAAATATATTTAACATATTTAAAGATACAAAGGGGTGTTGTGATAGAATGGGAAAGAAATAAAAAACTATCAATATTGACCAGGAATTTTTAAAATAACTTAATAGTCCTGGGAGAATGAAAAAAGTGAATAAGGGAGACTTGAAACTCAATGATTAAACAGCAGCTTAGACATAGCAAAAAAGAAAATTAGATAAATGGGCAGAAGGATTGAAGAAATTATACAGACCGAAGCACAAAGAGGAAAACAGACTCAGGTAGCCCATTAAATCCCAAACATGACAGATAAAAAGAAACATAACCTAGAACCATAGTAGGGGAAAAGCAAAAACCAAACAGAAAATGTGAAGTGATCGGAGATAAAGTTGGAAACTTCAAAACACCACTTTCAATGCCAGATAGCACATCAAGACTGAAGACCAATAACAAAATAGAGGACCTGAATAGCACTATGAACCAACCAGACACAACAGACATGCATGGAGCACTCCACCAAACAGCAACAGAATGCACATTCTTTTCAGGTGCACTTGGAATATTCTCCAGGTTAGAAAATATAAGATCACCAAAATAACCTCAGTAAACCTTAAAAGATTAAAATGATACAAAGTGTCTCCTCTGAACACAATGGAAGGTAGCTAGAAATCAATAATGAAAGGAAAATTGGAAAATTCACAATGTGGAAATTAAGCAACACTCTTAAACCAGACAAAGGAAAAAAACACAAAAGGAAACTAGAACATAGTTAGAGGTGAATGAAACGAGTGAACAACAGGCCACAACTATGGGATGCGGTGAAGGTGATGCTCAGAGGAAACTTTGTGGCTAGAAATGCCCACATTGTAAAGGAAGAAAGATCTAAAATCAATAACCTAACTTTACAACTTGAGGAACTATAAAAAGAAAAACAAACTAAACCCAAAGCTAGAACAAATAAAATAATGAAGAATAGACTAAAGATAAATAAAATAGAGAACAAAAAAATAGAATCAATGAAACCAAAAGCAGTTTCTTGAAAAGATCAAGAAAACTGACAAACTTTTAGTTGAACTCATAAATAACTAAACAAATAACAAATAACTAGTTAGTCACAAATAACTAAAGGAAGAAATAAAAGTGAAGCTATTGTACCAACCCTACAAAAATAAAAAGAGTCATACAAGAATACTGTGAACAATTGTGCACCAACAAGTTAAATAATGTAGTTGAAATGGGAACATTCCTAGAATCACACAAATTACCTAAACTGACTTGAGAAGAAATAGAAAAATCTTAACAGATCTGTGAGAAGTAAGGAGATTCAATCAGTAATAGAAAAAAAAAAAAAACTTCCCAATGAAGAAAAGTCCAGGACAAGATAGCTTCACTACTAATAAATTCTACCAAATATTTAAAGAAGAACTAATACCAATTCCTCTCAAAAAAATTGAAGAGGAAGTAAAACTTCTTATTCATTCTATGGGGGTTACATTACCCTGATAACAAACCTAAGAAAAGACATCACAAATAAAGAAAATTACAAATCAGTATGTCTTATAAATATAGATGCAGAAAAATTCTCAACAAAATAATGGGGGAAAAATAGTCTTTTCAACAAATGGTGCTGGGAAACTGTATATCCCCATGCAAAAGAATCAAGTTGGACCTCTTCCTCGTACCATATACAGACAATAACTCAACATGGATCAACAGCATAAATATAAGAGCTAAAACTATAAAAACTCTTAGAATAAAACATAGGGACAAATATGCATGACATAGGATTTGGTGAGGGTTTCTTAAGTATGTCACCAAAAGCACAGACAAAAAAGAAAAAATAGATAAATTGGACTTCATCGAAATTAAAAATTTTTTGCATCAAATGTTATTATCAAGATACTGAAAAAACACACAGAATAGGAGAAAATAGAAATGCAAAGACCCATTTGGAGGGAAGAAATGAGGTTAAAGCATTTTGGGGTCATTGTATTGTCTGAGAAGAGCATAAAGATGCTTATTAACATTGATCATTATTAGGTTAAATATGGAGGTTAAAATTTCCAGTGTAGTCACAAAAAGAATGAAAACTGAATATGCTCCTTTCAATCTAGTG
>NW_012151208.1:729385-730689 GCF_000956105.1 Propithecus coquereli | reverse complement strand
CTGATCTTAAAAGGAAAATATCTAGTTTTTCACCATGAACTATGATGTTGGCTGTAGGTTTTTTTGTAGATATTCTTTCTCAAGGACGTTCCTTCTGTTTCTAGTTTTGTGAAAGTTTTTTTTAAATAGTAAATGAGTGTTGGGTTATGTCAAATCCTTTTCTGCATCTGTCAATATGATCATATAATTTTTCTTTTTTAGCCTTTTGTGATATATTGCATTAATTAATTTTAAAATGTTTAACCAGACTGGCAAACATGGGATAAGTCTCACCTGGTTGTGATGTATAATTCATTTTATGCATTTTGGATTATTGTGCTATAATTTTGTTGAGGATTTTTGCATCTGTGTTCATGAGAAATATTGGTCACTAGCTCTCCTTTCTTATAATATCTTTGTCTGGTTTTGGTATTAGGGTAAGGCTGGCCTCATAGAATGAGTTAAAAAGTAGTCCCTCTGCTTCTTTTTTCTGGAAGACATTGTAGAGAAATGGTATTTCCTTAAATATTTGGTAGAATTCACTAGTGAAGCCACCTAGGCCTGGTACTTTCTTGTTTCAGAAGGTTATTAATTATTGATTTAATTTCTTTAATACATATAGGCCTACAAAGATTACCTATTTCTCCTTGTGTGAGTTGTGGTAGGTTGTGTCTTTTAAAGAATTGGTCCATTTCAGTTAGGTTATTAAATTTGTGGGTACAGAATTGTTCATAATATTCCTTTATTTTCCTTTTAATGTCCCATAAGATCAGCAGTGATGGCCTCTCTTTTATTTATGATATTAGTAATTTTCATCTTCTCTCTTTCTTTCTTAGTTAACCTAGCTAGAGGTTTATCAATTTTATTGATGTTTTTCAAAGAACCAACTTTGAGTTTCATGATTTTCTGTGTTGGATTTCTATTTTCAATTTCACGGGTTTATACTCTAATTACTATTATTTCTTTTCTTCTGTTTGCTTTGGATTTAATTACTCTTCTTTTTCTAGTTTATTAAGGTAGAAGCTTAGATTATTGATTTTAGAGCTTTCTTCTTTCCTAAGACAAGCATTCAATGCTACAAATTTCCCTCTAAACATTACTTCACTGCATCCCATGAATTTTGATAAGTTACATTCTCTTTTTCATTTAAACTATTTTTTAATTGTTCTTGAGACTTTTTTTTTGACTCTTGTGTTATTTAGAAGTATGTTGTTTAATCTTCAAGGTTTGGGGGTTTTTCACCTATTATGTTCCAGCTATTTTTGCTGTTGATTTATAGGTTAATTCCATTGTTGTCTAAGAGAAGATATTGGTTTCTATTCTTT
>NW_012151208.1:697971-727900 GCF_000956105.1 Propithecus coquereli | reverse complement strand
TTTCACTCTCTTCTTGCTTATATGGTTTCTAAAGAGAAATCCAATATAATTCTTATCCTTGTTCTTCAATGGGTAAGGCGCTTTTGTTCTCTGGTTTCTTTTAAGACTTTCTCTTTATCCATGATTTTATGCAATTTTAATGAGATATGTCTAGGTATACATTTTTTGGTATTCTACTTGGTATTCTCTGAGCTTCCTGGGTCTGTTGTTTGGTATCTATCATCAATTTTGGAAAATTCTTAGTCATTATCGCTTCAAATATTTCTTCTGTTCCTTTCTCTCTTCTCCTTCTGGTATTCTCAGCACATGTATGTTATATCTTTTGTAATTGTAATTCTTGGATATTCCCTTATGTTTTTTTATTATTTTTTTTCTTTGCATCTCAGTTTTGAAGTTTGCATTGACATTTCTTCAAGCTCACAGATTCTTTCCTTGCAAATGTCCAGTCTACTGATGAGCCTATCAAAGGCATGTTTCACTGATGTTACAGCTTTTTCCCCACACCATTTCCTTTTGAGTTTTTCCTTAAGAATTTTACTCTCTCCGCTTAAATTACCCTTCTGTTCTTGCATGTTGTTTACTTTTTCCATTTCATCCATTAGCATATTAATCATAGTTGCTTTAAATTCTGGGTTCGATAATGCCAGTACATCTTTCATATATAAGTCTGATTCTGATGTTTGCTCCACCTGCTCAAACTGTGGGTTGGTTTGTTTGGTTGGTTGGTTTTTTGTTTTTGTTTTGTTTTGTTTTTTGTCTTTTACTATATCTTGCAATTTTTTTCTTGAAATCCAGACATGATGTACTGGGTAAAAGAAACTGAGGTAAATAAGCATCTAGTATGGTGTTTTATGATTTTATGGCTATGGGTTAGGCTGTGTTTACTGTTTGCTGTAGCTGGCAGTGTCAGAAGCTAAAATGTCTGGATGTCTGGTTTTGCCTCTCTTGATGTCTTTGAGTTTATCTAGAGATCTCTTCTTAAATAAGTTCTGATAGTTACAGTTCTTTTAGTTGCATTCCCTGTTGGAATCCTATTGATGTGGTGGTAGGGTGAGGGCGTAGGGGAAACAGTTGATTCTCCTACGATAAGGTCTCATGATCTTTCACTGAGCCTGTGCCCCTGGGCTGTGGCCTTCACAAGTGCTTCTCAGTTTTTGCCCCTTTAGGTGAGACAGGAAGACTAGAGGGAGCTGGAGTTGTGTGCTTCTCTTCCTCCAGATTACTTAGGTTCTGATAAAACCCCAGCTGGTTAGGCTCTGGTAAAATAGTTTCTCTTGAGAACAGGCCCTTGTCAATAAGAACATAATGCTCTTCCAGAAGCACAGAGAATTTCTCTGCAGGCTTCATGCGAGAACCTGTTAGGGATCCTGAAAGTAAAATTCAGCAAAGTCTGGGGGTCTCCCTAAGACCTAGAACTTTTAATTCTCGGACCCGTCCACACTGAGCCTTCGGCAATTCATCAATTACAGTTCAGGTTTTCCTGCCCTAGTCTTGGCTTCTGCGGAGTTCTCGGTTCCTGGGCTTTTGCCCAGTAAGTTGTGATTCTCTGTATCTGCCTATCTCTCCAATTTGGGGGGCAAGGGTTTGCCTTCTGGCTTCAATTCCCTGTTGGATCTTAGAAGAGTTGTTGACTTTCCGTTTTTTTAGCGTCTTTCCTTGTAGTGAGGACAGGTGTGATGACTTGAAAGTTCCTTATATGCCAGACTGGAAACCAGAAGTCTCACTATGAGGCTTTTAAAACTACACATGTCAATCTTATCTCTTATCTGGGTTGAAGCTCCATAATGGCAGTGACCACATCTTATTAATAATATTATATAATAGATTTGAGTGCTCATTATGTACCAAAAACTGTACTAATAAACACTTTGTACATATTACATTTTTGAACTAATAATATCAGCTAGACACCATGCTAAAAGCTTCTCAGAGTTATTCCACTTAATACTTATATTAAAAAAAGAGCAAAACCAAATCAAAACAAATAAGAAACAAACAAACAAAACCTGAGAGATAAAAACTATTGTTATAGATGCAGACCTGAGGTTCAGGGAGGTGATATAATTTGCCAAAATGCCACAGCTAGTGAATGGTGGTCCAGGGGTCCAAACCCACACCTGCCCGGCTAGAGCCCATATATCTAACCACCAGGCAATACTGCCTCCAGTTGGGTTGCGTTCTATGCCCAATGTGGTGTCTCTTGTATGACAAGCATCCTATAACTGTCTTGAGAGAATGACTCTTCAGAACAAAATACTTCCAGGTTTTCTATGAGTTTTAAATAGCACTAATTAGCATACCTCAGAGATCTGTGTTAAATTCAGGAATTTTCCTGCCACTGGTTAATAGCATCTGAGTGTGTGATATGCTACACTAAATGAGTTGCCACCGGGAATAAAAGAAAAGGAGTAGATATGGTTCCTACCTTCAGAAATATTGTGGTTGCAGTGCATAGTTACAACATCCAAAGAGAACAACAGATTCTGCTTTCATAGAGCAACTCATGAACACGGGCAAGTGAAAAGCAATAAGTTTACAGACATGGGCTTGGAAATCATTTCTGTCACAACTACTCATAAAATTTTGAAAACATTTCTTAACCTCTCTGAGCCTTGGTTTTCTAATCTATCTAATGCACATAATTAACGTCTGTTTCTTAAGACCCAAATTAAATAATACATGTGGAAAATCTGAGACACTAGGAACTGAATAAATATGTGTGTTCTGTTTTTATATGCATATACTATAATTTCAGGGCTTATACCTTATAGTGGAAAGTACATGACCTTCATTTTAGATAAATAGATCTCAGTTTAGATCCATATTGTCCCTCGATCCTGAGAAAGTCTTATAACCTCTCTGAACATCCTTTCTTCATTTGACAAATCCTGATTGAGAATCTACTATGTTTTAGGCACTGGATTAGGACGTAGCCTAAGGCAGCAGAGTTAAGACTGACACGATCCCCACCTTCCAAGGCCTTATAATACTTGTCTGCAGGAGGTATAATGAGCCCCCTTGTAGGGGCTGAAGAACAAGAGACACTGTATGTAGCACAATGTCTGGCACATAGTGGTTCAATTTACATCACAAATCCAGTCCACCAATGATAAAAAGATGTCAAATATAGGAATAGGGACCTATATTAGTTTTTTATTGCTGCTGTAACAAATGACCACAGAGTTCATGGCTAAATAGCACAACTTTGTTGTCTTACAGTTCTATAGGTCAGAATTCCAGCATGGATCTCACCAAGCTAAAATCAAGATGTTAGCTGGGCTTCATTTCTTTCTGGAGACTCTGTGGGAAAATCCATTTTCTTGCCTTTTCCAGCTTTTAGAAGTTGCCTGTATTCCTTGGCTCATGGCTCTTCTCTTGCAGCTTCAAAGCCAGCAATGCCACTTCTCTCTGACCACAGCTAGACAAGGTCCCCTGCTTTCAAGGGTCTGTGTGATTAGACTGATTCCACCTGTATAATCAGAGAAAATTTCCCCATGTCGAGGTTCTCTACCCTAATCACATCTGCAAAGTCCCTTTTGTCCTGTAAGATATTCACAGTCTCCAGGGTCTAGGTTGTGGGCATCTTTGAGGGGTCATTATTCTACCCACCAAAGAGTCCAATGGGGTCCGTTTGGAGGTTTGGAGTGGGGCACAGACTTTACGGTGGAACTTCTGAGAAGTGCACAGAGAGATGGTGATGGAGTGAGTCATGCCCTTTATTTTTGATCCACTTGTATAGTGGCTTCTCCTCTCGCAGAGAAAACACACTCAGACAAACAGAGAAAATGGAGGCGGTTTGGCCACACATTTCCCCCTCTCAACATGGTTGTGTAGCGCATGGTTCCAAAAACCTCCAGTTAATAACTCTGGTTTTCCAGTTTCCTTTCTATAGTATGCATTTGATTCTGTTCATTGGCAAAAGATTATAAAACGATTTTCAAAAATTCAGCTCCTCTACTTCCTCCTTTACCTCATTAACAAAAAAACATTACTTTTGTAATGAAGTCCTAATGTCATGGTGTGCTCCAGGGGAAAGGAAGGTTTTCTAAACAAATGTAACTAGATGGCCTCAAGCCCTCCAGCTTTCTGGAGTCACACTGTCCTTTAGTGTTCTCAGATCCTAAACCATGTGCACTGGGAATTCTAAGAATTCTCCTGCGATTTATCTTCCAGGCGTCACCTGCCCCTACACGGTCTCCTCTGCCTTCCTCATGGAGTTACCTGCCAAGGAAACTTTCGAAATGTCTACTTCTTTATTATCCATAACTGTAATTTTGAAAATACTTTACCTCTTTGTCTATTCTCAAGGGTTTCTCATCTTTCAAAGTCAAACACATTATATTTGTTTCCTAGGGAGGCTCTAACAAATTAGCATAAATTAGTTGGCTTAAAACAACAGAAATTTATTTTCTCACAGTTCTGAAGGCTAGAAATCCAAACTCAAGGTGTTGGCAGGGCCACGCTCCTTCCAGGTTCTAGGAGAGGATGGTTCCTTGCCTCTCCTAGCTTCCAGTGGTTGCTAGTAATCCATGGCATCCCTTGGTCTATAGTCACATCACTCCCATCTTTGCTTCCATCATCATATGGTGTCTCCCTGTGTGTCTCTGTTTTCCCTTCTCATAAGAGCTTTAGTCATTGGCGTAGGACCCACCCTAATCTGCAAAGATCTTATTTATTTATTTATTTATTTATTTATTTATTTTTTGAGGCAGAGTCTCACTCTGTTGCCCAGGCTAGAGTGTCGGGGCATCAGCCTAGCTCACAGCAACCTCAAACTCCTGGGCTCAAGCGATCCTCCTGCCTCAGCCTCCCGAGTAGCTGGGACTACAGGCACCTCATGCCACCACACCTGTCTAATCTTTTTTATTTTTAGTAGAGACAGGGTCTCCCTCTTTCTCAGGCTGGTCTTGAACTCCTGACCCCAAGCGATCCTCCCACCTCAGCCTCTCAGAGTGGTAAGATTACAGGTGTGAGCCACCTTGCCCAGCCGACCTTATTTTCAAATAAGGTCACATTTTGAGCTCTCCATGGACATGAATATTGGAGGGGAAGCTATTCAACCCAATACAAACCATCCATTGTGATCATTTAACTAAATTACAAAGTAGCTCTCCCCTGAAAGGAACTCTTCCTTTATCCTAGACTAAGTGGCTCAAATTGCAGCCAACCTTGAGAATAACATGTTTCTTCTCCCCATACCCCAAAAAACATGATTTAAAGATCTCAGTCACTCTCTAACTCAGAATTAGTATTTGATTGTACTCTCAGGAGAAAATCAACACAATGGCCCTTTAAATCAGGCATATATAAACCAAGGGCACACCCAGTGTTCTTGTGGGGAGGGTCGCTGTGAACTTCGGTGCTGTCGTAGGGAGTGAGGGCTGTGTTTTTAGGGGGAATATAAAGTTGACATGTGGTCCAGCAGGGTTATGCCTGTAGGATTTGTTGCTTAATTGTGATAAACGTATTATGTTCCCAGTATGGATTTGAACTGCCCCCATATTGATGCTTATATTTGTGGAGTTATGTATAGTTTCCTATGAGCAGATAAGGAGTAACTGATGTGGAGGGGGAGGCCTATTTGTGGCTCATACTGAGGATAAAATTAAAATTAATTTTATTTTTATTAAATAATTAAATACTTAATTTTTAATTAATAATTAAAATTAATTTTATTCTTTCTACATTTTATGCCTGAGCTGGGGAACCTGACATATTCTAGGTGGTCTGTCCATCCCTCAGTAGTACAAAGCCTGAATGGCCCAGTGTGTCCAGATGCTGGTCTGCTTTATTCTAGTTTAATTGTCTTGTGAGAGGCAGGCAGTAAACTCACACTCCTGTAGGTAGAGATAGTGTTTTATCTGGAAAGTTTTTACCTTCGAAACCACTGGGAAGAGGTCTATATTTAATGGAATATATATTGCCTGGGAAGACAGGCCTTACACTGGGATGAGTAAAAGAACGTCTTCTCTTTCTGGGGTCGTGTGCTTGTTTTGCCCAAGGGGACATTCCCACAAGGGAGAAATGAGCCAGCCCCTTAAAGATAGCAGCGGGTGGGGAGCAATGCAGGGAAGCACCTGTCAGAAGCCCCTAACGATGGACACACAGTGGGGCAGATGGCTCCAGGCAGAGATGCAGGCCGGGTTGGGGGCACAAGCAATTCTGCATTGCTCACCCCTCCTTTGCCTCTGAATGCTCATCCCATCGGTCATGGCCTAGGCAGGAGATAGAAATCAGACTGACGCCCACCAAAAGCAGAATTTAGTAGAAAGAATCATTACCTGGGTACTGAGGAGTGAAAGAAAAAAAGGAAACACTAAAGTATTGTGGAGGGAGCAACTGCAGGAAGCAGGAGAAACACAGAGAAGAGTTGGAATTACTAAAACACAGATACTTAGAAGGAGGGGTCTCATGCATGTGACACTCATACCACTGAGAAGGTGACATCAGGCAGCTGGTGTTGGTGTCTCTGAATTCAGGGGAGTGTCCCTGTGGGGTTGGATAAAGACCTCTGAGGAGAGGACCCTGGCCAGCTGGTGCTGGTGTCTGGGGAGGGGTGGATCAGGCTGGCTTGGTTAGTGTTGGGAAAACTGCAAACTAGACTCAGCTGCTGCTATAGGAACAAATGGTTGCCACCAGCGTGGAGAAGCGAGGTGGGGGTACTGCCCATAGGAACAAGAAGCAAATGGGAAAGACCAGGCCTTCCCCTCCTTTTGGTCTTCCTCTCCTACCCCTACTGATGAAGGCCAACAGAGAGCAGAAAAGAGCCCAGCCCCACCCCCCAAAGCAGAGTACTGAAGGGGGAATTGGGAGCTAAGAGACGACAGCTTTGCCATGGTCAAGTCTGCCTATGTAGCTATTCAGCATCCATATTCATCCTCCTACACATATTCCACACACCAACTAAATAATGTGACGGCTCCACCCAGGAAGATGCAGCTACTCTTCATACAACCCATATGTTCTAACCTTCTCCCCAGACGAGGAGATCCAAAGTTGCAATAGTCCTTGTGTCCATCTCTGAGTAGCTGGGAAGCTGGGCCTTGACAGTCCCCAGAGCTCAGGGCAACCTGGGCGAGAAAGCAGGGGGTTGTTGGCACTTGCCAAGTGGTCTCTTTGATCTTGAGAGCCTCTCCTACACAGTTCTAATATTTTTCTTAGTGATTCTCTTTCTGCTTTTTATTGTATTCAGGGATCAACAGGGAACACTCTAATTTAATACCTGTAAAAAAGTCCCGCAGCCCATGTCTCCTGGTGAATGAAAATGCTGGACTGGAATTTCAGAATGTGAACTCACCTCTCTTTCAGCTGCACTTTCAATATTGACTGACTCTTTCCTGAAGTAATCTGAAGTTCTTATGGCCCCCAAGTCCCTTGGAGCTTCAAAATGGTTCATAAAAGGACAAATGTGAAAAGAAGTAGTTCCCTAACAGCAAATCGTTTTTAAAATTATTTCTATATTTAATGCCTTAAAAATTCTGAAATACCAGCTGTTAAAGTGAGGCTGCAAATTGGCAGCCTGAATAAAGAAAGTGTGGCTTTCTTATTAACAATAAAAATGTTCATCTTTGAAGGAGGCTCCCCACTGCCACCTAACAAGGTAAATGGGAAACATCCTTGACAATAAACAATAATTCTATCTCTCTGGGCTTACGTGGACTCCTTTTAGTTTCCTCCTTTTAGTTAGTTCATAGTCTGTTTCAGATAAATCCTTGGGTCTTTCAAATTCTGCTCCTCTTCCTTCTAAGATGGCACCTAGGAGCATGAAAGTGGGCAGGGAGTCCTGCGCTGTTGTTCTCTGGAGTTCCCCCACCTGAGAGGTTGACCATGTCCCTGGGGGACATCCCTGTTGAGGTCTGCAGCTGCTGACTCTATCCGGCCTGGTGGGCCCCCACCCTTACCTTGCCCCACCCCAGCTCTTGCTGGCGCTACACATCATCCTGAGATCTGTCTGTGCAGCCAAAACAATGTTACATATTCATGAAGCATTTTGTTTTCCTCCAGGGCAGCAGTCCCCAACCTTTTTGGCACCAGGGATTGGTTTCATGGAAGACAATTTTTCCACTCACTGGAGTCGGGGGGCGATGAGGTGGCAGGAGGTGAAGTTCAGGCAGTGATGTGAGTGATGGGGAGCAGCTGTAAATACAGATGAAGCCTCATTCGCTGCCTGCCACTCACCTCCTGCTGTGTGGCCTGGTTCCTAACAGGCCACAGATGGGTACCAGTCCTCAGCCTGGGGTTTGGCTGAGAGAGCAGCTCCAGAGCACATAGGAAGTCTGCATTTCCCAGTCTCCTTTGCATCCAGGTATGGTCATGTGACTAGTTCTGGCCAATGGGATGTGTACAGAGTGAAGTTTGCCTCTTCTGGGATTGGCCCCTCAGCTACTGGGTCACTTTATTCCCACCAGGGTGACCCCCATGGCAAGCTCATTGCCAGTGCCATCAGCTTCTTTCCACATTGCTCCAGGAGATGTGGAACTTTCGCATCACTTCCTTGCACGAGGAGAGTCTGGGAGCTAAGGGTAAGCTCTCTTTCTGTCTAAACATGTCTCTGAATTTTTGCTGTGTTGTCCTCTGTGGAGCAGCCTCCTTCCATACTTCCAAAGGGAAATGGGGCAAATGCCCCTCACTTTTCAGTCTTGCCCTCAGCCTACTCAAGAACTTGACCTAGAGAGCAGGGGTCAGGACACTAGCTAGCATCCCATCACTTGCTTTCCCTTATAACAGGGTCACGAGTTCACACTTTTTAAAAAATGGAGCTTCCACATGATCCCACCGCCCCATGTTACCAGGTCTGGGTTATATAAAATGTAGCCTAATCTAGTCAACTTTACTTGAACCAATACATTGAAAAATTCTCCTAGTTAACTCTGTATATTTTGGATGAAAGCTTAGTCTTCTAATGCTCTCCTCCTTTAGAGGTGGTATGTGGTATTTGAGGTGGGGGCTTCTTGCTGGTGGAGGAGATGGGATCTCAGATCCATGCACAGAGGTGCAGGTACAGCTGTGGCTCCTCTGGCCTCCTAGGAGAGGCCTAGTCCATCTGTTCTCCAGGTGCCCTGTTTTCACAGGAGGCTGCAGCTGTGGCTGGTGAACTCGTGGTCCAGCTCCTTGGCCCCATTAGAGCCTGGAGTCCTCTCCCTTGAGTTGACCTCCCAACCTAATGCTCTCTGGTGCAGTAATCTGCTTGGGACTTACATCCACTCCCCAGACTGGTGACCTTCCCTGCAGCTCTTGGCTACAAGTCACTTTGCCCCAACACGGTGACCCTTCTGTCAGCTTCCCAGGGCTTGACCACCGATTCTCTCCCCACAGCAACCCTGGGGTCTGCCTGAATCCTTACCATGCCACATGGGAGCCAAAAGACCATGGAAGTGCTAACTTCAATTCTCCTCTCCTTCTTTGCCTAAGTAGAGGACTTAAAACTCCAAGTGGATCACATGGCCAATGTCCCTCTGTTTCTAGTTTCCCTCTGACCAAGGACAGGGGGAGGATTGGGACATACAGGTCGCCATCTTCCCCCCACCCCTTCTCTTTCTCACAGTTCCCTAGGGGCTTGCATTCACTTCCAGTCAGCCAGTACTTCCCTTTCATCAAAGCCTCTTTCCCAGTGGGGCATCTCCCCTCCCCCTCCACCTGGCTATGTTTGCAAGATGGATGTTGAGTAACATTCAAGGAACAGAAATAAAAATTGTATTGGCTTTTTTTACTTTCAAATCATTATTCTTCCAGAAGCATATAGATGACAATAAATCTTGGTTGAAATACTCTGATTATTTCACTATGGAACGAATTATTTATTTTTCTCAATGTTTTTATTTTGATAAATATAACATTTCTTGGCACATCCCCACGACACACATTGACCCCTAACACATTCACTACTCCCCCAGACCAGGCAGTGCTACAGGAACATTGCAACTGTGCGGCCACTTCAGGTGGCCCTGCCGTTCCCAGCAACTGCGCACTCCCTCCTCAGATGGCCCCGCTCTACTGCCCTCAGAGACACTGGCACAGAGCTGGGCAGGAGTCAGGCCAGTGGTGTTCCCAGAGTGGTGGCTAATGCCTACGATGGGGACAGAGTAAACCAGAGAAACTGCAGGGCAGTACACTGAAGTGTTTCAGACACTTTCCAGGTGTTTCTAAAGCCCAGAGCTTCTAATGGGTCTAAAGATCTGCATTCTTTGAGCACAATTAAATCCATCTGATGCTCAACTGTACCTTAGTTCATGTTGTCACTGAGGCCACCCCTCAGTAATACTGAATTTCCACCCTTGCCTGTTTGACTGTGTTCCATTTTCCCAGCCTACAATTTTTAAAAATGTATTTTTTGTAAGACTGAAACTGAATAAATATTTGCCCTCCCTTTCTCTCCCTAGCCACAGTGTGTGCCTGTAGAACGTTCCGGTGGTCGTTGCTTGCCTGGAGAAGCATCACGCTATGTAGCGCCAAGTTCAATCGTTTGTATTTTCTCCCCACAGGCCATTGTGCCCTGAGCCTGCCTGCCTTCCAGTGTAATTACACATTAAAAAAGCACTAAGTCAAAGATTTCTGAACTGCAAACTCCTTCTTAACTCCGAGTGTTTCTAGCCTATTACATAAGGTGTGGGGGGGGAGGGGGAAGAGTGTGGACGTTGGGAGGAGGCAGACCTGAGTTTAAATTCTGGCTTCACTCTTTGCCAGCTGTGCAACCTCAGGCAAGTCACTTAACCTCTCTCAGTCTCAGGTCTTGGCTGTATGGGGAGACAGACAGAACTCTTCTCTTTTTGCAAGGAGGAAAGAGTTTCATGGAGGCTGGGACTTCAGATCCCATGTGGATGAGCCACTGCTATGGCTAGTGTGGGAGCCTGGACAACGTGAGTCAGTCTCAGAGAAGAGTCAAGTGAGCCTGAGCCCAGTGATGCTGGCAATGTTGGTAAAAAGGGAGGAGCTGGAATCTGACAAGGGAAGGAGATAGGACTGTGCCGTTTGACTGCTTTGACCAGTGGGGCTGCAGGGAGGGGAGGGAGGTTAGGAGAGAGGCAGCCACATGGGCAGCCCTCACTTGAAGGCTGAGACTGCAAGGCCCTCGTGCAGGACGAGAGAGGGACGAAGCCTGCTCTGTCCTCCTGCACTGCCCTGTCATAGTGTCTTTCCAGCCCTTCCATTAATAATGTCACACAATTGCAGTGTGACCCACTGTGAGTTTCTCTAAGGAAAACAGACAAAGGGTGAAGAACTGGGGAAGGAAATGTCAATTCATGGGGCCTCCAGCAAAGCGAGGTGAATCACGGCCCCACCACCCTAAGGTTACTATGTGGAGTCACCGTCTCAGCAGCAGCAGAGGTACCTGGACCTGCAAAGATAGAAAATGACGTGAGGGAATGACACTGAATCATTCATTGTCCCCAGTAGATTGGTGAGAAATACCTTCACAGACAGAAATGCAGGACTCCTCCTGCACCTGAGTGATAGGATTGAAAGATGAGGATGGGAAGGAGTGGAGAGCTCTGTGTGATCACTAGCACAGTTCAAGGTTAATTGGAGCTGGTTCATTTCTCAATCCCTAGTGAACTAACGGATCTAAGCAATGACCTTCAGTGGCCACCAATATAACTTAAATAGAGGTGCCAGATAGCAGACTACCCCCAAGGGAGTGCATACCACCACATACGAAGTAGCCTTGCCCAAGCCAATGGAACATGAATCTAACTGAGTCTCTAGAACCAGCTGCCAATTTACAAGAAATACAGGGGACAGAGGAACATATTAAACCACACCATGGGGAGGAAGTCAGTGAAATACAGATTGTGGCAAATTCTACAGGATAAACAACTAGTTTCTTCAACAAAATAAATGACAGGAAAAAAGCATGGAGGGAAAACCTATAGAAAAAGAGACTTTGAATATACAGCAACCAATACATATACTTATTTGGATTCTGATTCAAACAAACAAAAAACTGTTAGCCATTATGACACTTATGAAATAAGTGAAAATTTGAACATTGACTAGATATTTGATGATATTAAGGAATTAATGTAAATGTTTTAGGTGTGATAATTGTATTCTAGTTATGCTTTTAAAAATGGTTCTATTTATTTAGAGATATTGTATAGTAAACAATTAAGAAAGGGCTGGCTTTTGCCCTAAGCTTCTGGGAGGTAATCTCTAAACCCTTGGAATGTCATGCCTGATAGGAGCGTCTTTGTTTGAAGCTGAGGCTGGCCACACCAAGAAGTCTAAAACTGTAACCTGTGGTGGAGGCTTTGAGTCATATGTTATCAATTCTACCTCCAGACGGGCTGAGACTGGAGTTGGCCACATGGGCGGTTGACCATGGAGCCCCAATAAAGAAGCTGGACACCAAGGCTCAGGTGAGCTTCTCTGGTTGTCCATACTCGGTGCTTATTGTTCCACATTGTGTTAGTATGCTTGGGCTTCTGTAACAAAATATCATAGATTGGGTAGCTTACACAACAGAAATTTATTCCTCACAGTTCGGGGTGACTGGAAGTCTTAGATTCAGTTGCCAGCACGGTCGAGTTCTGGTGAGGGCTCTCTTCCTGGCTTTGCAGACAGCTGCCTTCTTGCTGTGTCTTACATGGTGGAGAGAGAGTGATTTCTCTTCCTCTTCTTATAAGGACACTAATTCTATCATGGAGGCTTCACCCTTACGACCTCACCTAACTTAATTACCTCCCAAAGGCCATACCTCCTAATGCCATCGTGTTGGGAGTTAGGGCTTCAACATATTAATTGGTGGCGGGGGGAGGGGTGTCACTAACATTTAGTCCATAAAATACATCAATTCCAGGAAAGTGGTGACTTTCATGGGGATAAGACAGCAGAAGCTCTGTGTTTGAAGCTCTCCTGGACTCTGCCCAATGTGCTCCTTCCCTTAGTCTGTATCCTTTGCCTATAATAAATCGTAAACTATAGCTAGCAGTGAGTTCTTTGAGTCCTTCCAATGAATTCTCAAACCTGAGAGTGGTTTTTGAGAATGCCTCACTCTAATTTTGCAGTAGGTGCCAGAAATGAGGGCGGTCTTGTGTGTACTGTGTGCCATCAAACACCAGAGACACATACTGAACTATTTATAAATACAATGAAATGATATGTTGCCTGGGGTATGCAGATGGGGGTATATAGGGAGCAGAATTATCCATGGATTGGACGCCATTGCATGTTCAATATTCTCTATAGTAAACTGTTATAAACTTTAGCTAGTCTATTCAGGCAAACCTGCCCAGTTCAGATGGCAGAGATTTCCCTTCCCATCACCACCACTCCATTAGGAGTGGGCACCATCACCTTCTCTCAGGTTTACAGGTGGAGAAGGGTCCATGTGGTGGCCTAGGTCAGATGGGCACTAAGCAAAGCTTTAGGCACAAGCAGTCATCAGTCCCTACTAGCAGGCATTCGGCGGCTGCTGTTGAAGAAAAGCCATTGCTGGATATCCAAGGAGAGTTAACAAAGCCCCAGGCAGGTGACAGATAGTGCCTGTTGAATGGAGTCGGGCATGTGGTCACTGAGGTGGCAGCAACTGGCTCCCAGTGCTTGAACAAGCCTACTCAGTGTGACGGTGCTGGCCATCGGGGTGTTTTACTCTGACCAATATCTGCATTTTACTCATTCTATTTGGGAATTGCATGGTGTGAGCCTCGTGCAGAGACTGCACTGGTCTCCACTAGATAAATTACAGAAGATCAGATGCTCACTCTCTCTGGTAAGTGGAGTGTGAGCCTGACCTCAGAAAAACCTGTCATAGAATCTAGAGCTGGTCACTCAGGAGGCAGGGAGGAGCTGTTTAGAAGCTGTTCTGGCAGCAGGGAAGGGGATGGTGTTCAATGTTATTCCAGTGACAATTCCAGATGATAACTCCAGCATCCAGAGTCCCAAGGTGGCTCTAAGATGCAACCTGGCCTTGGTGGTACCAGCCTCAGTGCTCAGAGTTTGGAGATGGCAGTGAACCTAATATCAGCTCTTATGTCCAGGGACCACACACATGACAAGGTGACAATGTCAGCTTCTGCATCTAGTCTCCAGGGTGGCAACAGTGGAGGTGTCAGCTGCAGTATTCATGGTCTAGGGTGGCCCTAGCTGTGGCATCAACTACAGCATTTAAAGCCTACAGTGGCCATGCTGTGGTGTTGGCTGCAGCATTCAAGGTCTAGAGTGGCCCTGGCTGTGGCAAAGGCTGCAGCATCAGAACTTTTATGGTGATGAAAATGTTTGTTATCTTGATAGAGGTGTGAGTTACCGAGGTGTACACATTTGTGCATGGGCGTGCACTAACACACATACATACACACACACACGTTCATTTATCTGGCAGCCTAGTTTAAAACTAGCTCAGCCTGGGGAAGTTTTCCCTGGTAACTGTCTTGAGAGCTTATCTCAAGGTTAGACCTTGCAGTATGCTTCAGTGCACACGCAGCACTGCGGGAATCCAGGTGGGAGGATTCCCTGGCATTATTACTGCTACTTTTTAAATGGACAAGTTCTATTTTTAGAAGGAACTGGAAGGCGCTGATTGAAGGCTATTATATATTTCAAAGTCATGAGGGTTTCCCTGTGTACCCCACAGAGACAGAGCTCTGCTCTTTAGCCCAGTGAAAGCTTTTAGCCGTTCTTGGGTTTGCTAACTATTAGTAACTACTAAATACCGCAAAGTGGGTTGGGGAGGGGGAATGGTATACTCTCGTTGGCAGAACATTAAAATAATGGAAATTTTTAATCTCTCTGGAAGCATTTCAATGTGATCAGAAAGGGGAAAATATACTGGGCAACCTCCCAAATTTCCCACTATTTCTAAATGATTTCCCTACAAAGGTACAGTCCCATAAAGCCCTGCAACTAAGCCTAAGGTTTGCTTGTTTGGTGAAGATGTTTTTGTGCCTTAAACACACACATTTTTAAGAATCTTGTACTTTTATACGCCGTGCCCACACCACCTTCTGTGGGGATTGCTGCTCCCAGGCCTTGGGACTGGGACTGCCTAACACCACTTCCCTTCACCCCAGTTGGAATGGTACACACACACACACGGTGTTGGGTGCCATTCGTGGAATGGGGAAAGTCTAAGGCCAGGCTGAAGCATGAGGAGGTGGGTTGCATTTCTGGGTATAGGATGCATTCAGTTTACATCTGAACCAAACCATCCCCCTCGGCTGATGCCCACTACCCTCCTTGCCTTCCCTGGGACTCCTGTTTGATTGTATGAGGTTGCAACTTGGCAAGAAAGCAGAGCTCTAGCTGTGGAGGGTAACTGACACATGGCAAGGGAGTGGGGGTGGGAGAAAATAAGACACGCTGATAAAATAGTATCACTGGCTTCTCTCCACATGAGTTGTATGAGTTGTATCAGCAACCAGGACGATGTTCTCAGGTCTAGTTTTCTACCTTCTACCTGAGTTCGTTAACAAAAGGTGGAGCATGCCACTCAGGGTCATATAAATGCTTCCATCAGCAGAAGACCAAGGGTCCCCACGCCCTTAACATGCTTTGCCATCTTAAATAAACAACACGAGAACAAAGTGGTTTTACTTTAGCTCTCATGAACACATGTCTTTGTCTTCAACTGAAAAGCTGGTACAAATAGTCTAAAGCAAACAGAATTGTTAAAGAAAAGCAGTTCCTATTGGCATTCACATTGGAAAACTCCCCGCAGGTCCTCCTAATAGCAAGACATCTGTGTGCCAGGGTCAGCTGGTGCCCAGCTGGTGATGGTGCTGGCAGTGCTGACAGAGGCTGGCCGTCTGGCTCAGTGGGGCACCTCATCTCTCTTCTCTATCCCTAGGCCAGAGTGAATTCATCTTCTCTGAAAGAAGATGAGTTCTCCATATTTCAAGTTCTGCTCATCCTTCAAAAGAAGGGGAACAGGCAGGTTGCCCAGTGAAGGCTTCTTAAAGGAAAGAAAAACAAAAGAAGCAGAAAAGCAAGATAAACATTTTTTTTTCATAGCCCAAAGATGAAACCTAAAATTCATGGGGAAAGCAAAAATAAAATGGAAACAATGGCAATGTAAGACGCTAACCATGGATAGTGAGGGAAACATGGGGACTTATCTCCACTGCTTTTCTACTCTTTTAAAATTATTTCAGAGCAAGTTCGCAGTATAGAAAGTTCCAGAGCTCATCTCCTCACAGAAACATTGATTTGAACAACTACTCAAGCACCTGGATGAAGCAAACAAATAAGAAAAGACACAGTGAAGAGGGCAGGAAGGACAGTTTCATGTTACCTGAACTACTCCTCCCCGAAGCCTGCCCAGGGCAGAAAGAGATATTTTCACTGAGATATTTTTCAATGAAATGGTACACATCCAACTTCACACAGACTCGAGCACCAGGCCTGCCCCAGGGAACCCAGACATTAGGTCATCCTCCACAGACCCAGACTCTAGGTCATCCTCCAAAGACCCAGGTTCTAGGCCCACCTCAGCACTTGGCCAGCCCCAGTGACCCCTTCAGATCCACTCCTGAAAACACTCTTAAACAGCCAACGAGTCAAATAGGAATTCAAAAAGAACATTAAAAGCAAATCTTGAGACAAATGAAAACAAAAACTTATAAGATGCAGCAAAAGCAGTCCTAAGAGGAAAGTTTATAGTAATCTACATTAAGAACATTGACACTAAGAAACATCAACATCTACATTAAGAAAAAAGAAAGATCTCAAATAAACAACTTAATGTTACACCACAAGGAACTAGAAAAAGCAGGACAAACTAACCCCAAAGTTAGCAGAAGGAAGGAAATAATAACGATTAGAGCAGAAATAAATGAAATAGAGACTAGAAAAACAATAGAAAAGATCAATGAAACTAAGAGCTGTTTTTTGAAAATATAAACAAAATTGACAAACTTTTAACTAGACTAAGAAAAAAAGAGAGAAGACTCCAATAAATAAAATTATAAATGAAAGAAGAGACATTTCAACTGCCACAATAGAAATACAAAGGACCATAAGACACTACTATGAACAATTATATGTCAACCAATTGGATGACCTAGAAGAAATGGATAATTTCCTAGAAACATAAAACCTACCAATACTGAATCTTAAAAAAATAAAAAATCTGAACAGAAAGTTAATAAGTAAGGAGATTGAATCAGTAAGCAAAAGTCTCCCAACAAAGAAAAACTCAGGACCTGATAACTTCACCTGTCAAAAGAATAATTAATGTCAATCCTTCTCAAACTTCCAAAAAATCAAAGAGGAGAGCATACTTCCAATCCCATTTTACAATGCCAGCATTACACTGATACCAAAGTCAGACAAGGACACCACTAGAAAACAAAATTACAGGCCAATATCCCTGATGAACAAATGCAAAAATGCAAAAATTCTCAGAAAAAAAACAAATCAAATTCAGCAGCACATTGGAAGGATCATACACCATGATCATGTGGGATTTATCCCTGACATACAAGGATGGCTCAACATAAACAAATCGATAAATGCATTTAATCACATTATGGAATGAAGGGTAAAAATTATATCATCTTCTCAATAGATACAGAAAAGACATTTGACAGAATTTAACTCTCAACAAATTAAGTAGAGAAGGAATGTACCTCAACATAATAAAGCCCATATATGATAAGATAACAGCTAACATCATACTCAATAATAAAAGTTGAAAGCTTTTCCTCTAAGTTCAGGAACAAGATAAGGGTGCCCATTCTCATTATTTCTGTTTAACAGAGTGCTCTAGCCAGAGCAACTCAGCAAGAAAGAGAAATAAAAAGCATCCAAATTGCAAAGGAAGAAGTAAAATTATCTCTGTTTACAGATGACATGATCTCATATACAGAAAACTCTGAAAATTCCACCAAAAAACTTTTAAAACTAATAAATGAATTCAGTAGAGTTGCAGAATATAAAATCAACATTCAAAAATCAGTTGTTTTTTTTCCCCAAGATGACAGACTAGGGGCTTTTCCAGTGCACCTCATCCACTTAGAAAAGCTAAAATAGTGTGTAGACAATCACACTTTGAATACTTATTCAAGAAGGAATGTGGGAGATCAAGAGAAAAGCTAAAGGAACCTCCAGAGTCTAGGAAGGAGAAGGAAGGCAGGCATCCCATGTGGTTGGGACTGTGAAAAACTGGGAGTGAATCCCGGATATGGGAGAGGTGAGTGAGTGTCTCTCTGTGGTCTACTTTCCCACTGGGGAATCATGCAATACAGGCCATAGGAGAGCACCTTGCCCCTCCCAAGCCTTTGACTTAAGTTGGGGAACAGCAGGGAAACTGTGAGAAGGAGTTACTCTGAGAAGTATCCCATGCACTCCTCTAGACCTGACTGCCCTCAGTAGGATACCATTCTCAATCCTAGCTCTTAGCAAGCAGCATGGGGGCTTGGGAGATAGCAGTAATGGTAGCCTTTGATATCAGAGAGACTCAGGCTGGGGCTTGGAGAACTGGGGCTCAAGTGGGGGAGAAGCTCCTACAGCAGGAATTGAGAAAGGAATGTAGCGCAGGCTCCAGCCACTGACACTGAAACCAGGGTACCCCCACTTGACACTGGAGTGGGAGGAGAGTTACCAGGAAGGTGCGGTATTGACCCAGGTAGTGACTCCTGTGGCCTGGGGCTGCATCATGGATTAGAAGCAAACTGCAGTGATTAACTGGATATTTTGAATGGCTGCCACAGTTGGGATGGAGGAATGAGCCCCACAGGAACCAGGTGATGAGAGAAAATATGCCCCACTCCCATTGGCCAAGGCTGTGGTGCTGGGACTGCCCCTCCTTCCACATGCTAAGACCTCAGAACAGCATCAGTTGCCCTCATCCAGGCATTTTGCTAGGGGCCTGAGAACTGCCCCACCATCCCTTTTGGGGCTAGTGCTTGTACCCACAACTGGGGTGCCTGAATGCAGGCTTGCCTCGTTCAGCTTCACCACGCTTCACCCACCCCACCTAAATGAAGGCCCCTGGGCATTCCATTGCCCAACCCATCATCTGGGACACCTCACCTAAGAATTTCTCCTGGTTAACAGAGGGTGGGCATAAACCATACTATTTACCCCTGCAGCTGGATCTTACCTGCAAGTTCCACCTACAGGCCTGGAGGTTAGCCCCCATAGCCCATTACAATAACTGCTGACATAAGAGCACAGCACTCGAGAATGAGAAAAGTGTCTTGTGATCACTGCTACCTCCATCACTCATGCCACTTCAGCCGCTCAGGAGGTTGTGAGACCACTCATCCACCTGGTACACCACTAATTCAACTGGCATTTGAGAAATCCACCAGAGTAAGGCTATTTATGGCCAAGGAAATAATATAAAGTCTTCATCACTGCATACACCCAGAAGCAAAGCCAAATGACCCTACACAAAATATATATCATAGACACATTTTCAAGAAAAAAAGCCCCCCTCCAATAAAAGTAAATGCACAGAAATCAGCCTTAAAGATACAGGAATCATAGAAAAAAAAAAGGTATTATGACAGCCTCAAAGGAACACAATAATTCTCTAGCAATAGATCCTAACCAAAAAGATATCCTCAAATGCCAGATAAAGAATGCAAAATATTGATTTAAATAAACTCAATGAGATGTAAGAGAAATATGAAAACCAATACAAAGAAATCAGAAAATCAATTCAAGATATGAATGAGAAATTTATCAAGAGATAGATACCTTTAAAAAACACCAAACAGAACTTCTGGAACTAAAAAATTCATTGAAGGAATTATAAAACACATCTGAAAGCTTCAACAATAAATTAGACCAAGAAAGAATCTCAGAACTTGAAGACAGGTCTTTTGAAATAATCCAGTCAGACGAATATAAATAAAAAAGAATGAACAAAGCCTTCGAGACATATGGAGCTAGATAAATCAATCAAACTTACAAAGAATCAGTATTCCTGAGGGAAAAGAAAAGGCAAACATTTTGGAAAACATATTTAAGGAAATAATTGATGAAAACTTCCCAAGTCTAGCAAGAGATTTAGATATCCAAGTACAGGAGGCCCTATGAGCCCCAGGAAAAGACATTGGTGTAGGGCAGGCATGGAAGGTAAGCTAACACTGGGCTTAAAATTCCCCTAGAAGCGAGAGCACAGAGCCAGATAGGAAAACAAAACCACACAAGGCCTAGGGAGGGGATGAACAGGAAACCGTGTTTGTTGGTCGTGAATCTGTTGTTCTTGTTGATGGTGATGATGCTGATGATGAAGATAGGTAGACAGATAGATAGATAGACAGATAGATAGATAGACAGATAGATATAGATAGATAAATAAATAATATCTACTGAATACATACTACATTCTGGGTAGTGCTCTATGTGCTTTTTCTATTTTATTCTAATTAGTCCATCCAAGAAATAAAAAGGCAATGAAAATTATTGCAATTTTACAAATGAATGCATGGAGGCTGAGAATAGTTATTTTCTTGGTTTAATAATGTACAAGTTCTCAGCCCAGTTTGCACAGGCACTGCCAAAGCACAAGCTGCAAATTATCTGCCCACCTCGTCCTTGCCTGGTGCTAAATCCCTGCCATCCTCCACAAGCCAGCATGTAGCCCTAGCACGATGTACTTTGACGTCAGCTGACATTCTCCTTGAATCCTAAAATGTCCCTCTTTCCTTCTGAACATTAAATCCCTAATGAACTAAACCTCACCACAGGAGGATTTTCTCACATACATTCTTTAATTTATCATCAAAATTACCCCATTGGGATGGGAAGTGGACCAGGCCTGAGAACTTATGTGTGCTGGCTCCCAGCCATCTCTTCTCTCCCTCTGTCCTCAAGATCCCAAAATATTATATAAGGAACCCATAATGACTTATTCTAGCTGATTGGCAATATTTTTTTTTTTTTGAGACAGAGTCTCGCTTTGTTGCCCGGGCTAGAGTGAGTGCCGTGGCGTCAGCCTAGCTCACAGCAACCTCAGACTCCTGGGCTTAAGCAATCCTGTGATTGACAATATTCTTAAGTAATCCATCAGTCTTTTCTGAAGGAGAAAATCCTGACCAATCTGGAATCTAAGAAACTAAAAGGCCCAAGAAATCTATAAAGGGTGAAATTACCACCAAGCATTCAGTAGCCAATGAGAAGGAGATTCCATCAAATTCCACCACAGGGGGCCTAATCTGACAATTAGCATGAATCACTGAATTAGAATCAGTATCATTTAGCAGCCAACCAGAATGGGTCACCAATCGGCCCTTACGCATAGGCTACTTCATGGGAGGAGACGGTGGAGTGTCACTCCAGTTCCACCTTGAACTAGCTAAGTGACCTGAATCCTCAGTTTCTTCAACCACACAATGAAAAGTTTGTGATTCTAGTTCTAAAAGTCTGTGTTCCTTCTAGAGCTTCTGAAGTCCAGAACTCTGTTGGTACCTGCTTGGTACCAATAAATAAACATTGATTTGCTCTGGTCTACTGATATTTCTAGCAAACAGTGGTCACAGGTCTCCAAGAAGTTAGCAATTCTATTTTGGGGATGATAATCCCCAGCTGAGGTGTCAAAAAGAAAGGACAAATCATCAACAAATAGCGGAGGGATTTCAAACACATCATAAAACAATTTGTGATGGATTTTATAGGCTTGTCTCGGGTTTATGGAATTCTGCCTTGTATGCAGAAGAGCTCAAACGCATCATAAAAAATAAAAAGACCTTGCCAAACCCATAAATAAACAGCTCTGAGTTCTGATACCGTTTTCATGGTACATTCTTCAATTCTGTTGGCCATAGTGGGTTAATGTTGAAACCTGGATTTCACATCTTTTGTTTTGAATATTCCCAGAGTCATCAGGGCAGGTCAGCTTCCTAAATAAACACTCAATCATTTGGGAGGTGACAGAGTAGCACCAAGCCCAGTCATGGCATTTCCCTTGGACCTACTATATCTCAACCATTCCTGCTCCCTTTCTGACACAGTCCCAGCCCCACCAGGACAGAATTGTGGGTAAGACCCGATGGGGTGGTGCTTAATAAGAAAGGCAGAACACCGTGGCAACGGGTGCTGTTGGTACCTGGCCCGTATCTCCTTGACACTCACCATTCTTGTGGATGTCAACCCAGTGCCTTCCACCTGCAAATTGTGAGTCTTTGCCAAGCCAAAGACCTTCTCTCGTCCCTGGAGCCTGCTCTGCCTGGGCACATGGAGGCTGGAAGTGTCAGGGATTTAATGCCCTCTGGGAGCGGTCTTGAAGCAAAAGCAGATGGGAATGGTGGACAAATACCCCAGGTCCCTCACTCCTTAGGGAAAATAACACTGAGGCATCTTCCTCTTTCTCTCAGAGGTCCCAGAGGGATAAAGTCCCAGTTGCCCCAGTAGTGTGCTCAATAGCACACACGCTGTTGGCTTTCTTCCACTCTCTGTCTCACGTCTCTGCTCTCAGATCAGTGCTTCCTGGGTTTATTTCTCGAATAAACTACTGCCTCCTAGGGAGCTCAACCTAAGCAAGCCTTTCAATGTGGTGCAACGGGTAATCACGTTTCTACACGGCCACACATGCAGGCATACACATCTATGTATTTACACAGAACCTTTCTACATAGGGTTTAAAGAGGTCCACAATTATTTATTGAGTCTCTTATACATGCTTAGTGCAGTGGGATCAAAAAAAGAAATTTATAGCCTTGTATTACATTCAGGGCTTTTTTAAAATAGCATTTCTTTCTTTTCTTTTATTAAAAAAGTGATAGATGCTTATTGCAAAAAATTTTTAAATTGTAACTCAGCAAATATTATAAAATTTACATCATCAATAACCTTACCACCCAGGTTGTACCCTTGCTGATATTTTGGTGAGCATCTTTCCAAACAGGAGGATGAATGTGTGTGTACCTGTGTGTGTCTGTGTACACATGTATGCTCACAAAAGGAATCCTAATGTGTATGCTGTTTGGAATTCACTTTTTCCATTTAACAATGTCTTAAACATCTCAACACATAAATATTCTATAGCAACTGCATTTTAACAATGGAATAGTGCTCCATTGTACAGTTACGTCATAATTTATTTAATCAATTACCCATTGCTGGACACGTAGGCTAACATTTAATAGTCAAAGCACCATCACAGACATCAGTTCTTTTGATCCTCCCAACAAGTTGTTTTTGGAGAAGGCAGGTCAAACAGGAACTATTTGACAGATGGGCCAACAGGGGCCTATCTCATAAAAAAGACAACATTCAGACATATGAAGCATCACAAGGACAATAAAGTATTACACTCTGTGAAACTGAACATAAGTTATATTAAAGGTGCCAATATTTCCTTTGTCCTGCACACATGCCTTTAGTGAGGCCTCCATTCATGCACCCCAGATGAATGGACATGTCACCATGTCACCCTACATAATCTTTTGGGTCACGGTTGATTGAGCCATGATGGACACCTGACCGAAGGAGAGCTCATCCACTGGTGGGCCAGACCTATGTTTCATGTGTCACAGTTCAAAGGGTGATCTTGGTCAACCAAAGTCTTCTTGTTTCAAGTACTAGAACTAAGAGACAGGGAAGTTGTTGGTCAGTTGTGGGCTACAGGTATGTGTAGATGGGATGTGTCAGTATGTGCCAGAATAGTCAGGGAATATTCACAGAGGAAGTGAGAAGGTTCCAGACCTCATACGATGTGCAGGATTTGGATGGTAGTGGTGCAAGGAAGATGATGAGGGATGATGGAGTAAGCTTGGCAAGTCCTAGGGAAGATCCTTATAAATTCCCATATCATGTCCGTTTCTGAAGAAGGAGGGACATTGACTGTTGAGGAATAAAAGCCTCAAGGAAGACCAAGAGGAACTTCCACTTCATCACATAATCGCTAAACAGGTGCCACAGAATATGAAGAAATGAAATGCCCGAGGAAGAGCCTGTCGGTACCACCACTGCCTCTCTTGGACTGACAGCTAAGGCCTGGAGGGCACTGGCCTCCCTAAGGTTAGGTATGGAGTAGCCAAGGAAGTGAGGTGGTGAGAGAAAAGAGCAGGGGTAATACATTGTGCATGAGCCATATGGGGACACCTGGAGCTCTGAGTGTGCCCTACCCCTTGCCTCAGTTTCCTCCCGGGTAGAACAGAGCCGCTGTTATTTCCCTTCAGCCATTGGCAGGTCAAGGAGAGTCCGTCTACTACTTACACATCAGCCCTGTTAAAACCTCATCCTGGCACCAAGAGAAGACTTCCCAGAATGGCTGAGGAATCAAAGGGACATCAAAGAGGGCATCACCACTTTGTGCTCGGGAACATTAGAAAGCCAAGAATGCAAATATTTCTGAGTAGCAGTCATGTCACTAGAATGGAAAATGTCCAGTGTGCAGGCAAAGAAGCTCATAGCACTTGCGAACAGACATTGGTAGGGAAAAAGATGGTTTCTTCAAGTCCTTTCCATGTGGGTGTTATTACATATCTAAGAATGTAAAGCATCGCTCCCCAAGAAATTGAAAACGTGTGCTTTCATCCACTGCCAATCAATTAATCACAAATGAGACTTGGTTTCCAGTCCCAGCTTCGCCACTAGGAGCATATTCCCATGCAACATAACAGGACACATTGCAAGGCAATACTCTCCTCTCAGGGCGGAGGTGGGGCGAGAGAGTGGTGAGGATGCCTTCCAGGACTAACAACAGCACATTTCAGCCTCTGAGCTCTGAGCCCTGGTGCAACTCGAAAGAAGCGAATTTAAATCCTTGGGGGAAACTTATTTCCCATCCTTGCGCTTACCTGGGGGACATGCGCGCACCGGCCTGCAGGGGGCAGCATTGGCGAGAACGCAGCTGGTCTGTCTCTCCCCCCTCAAGGAGGTGATGCTGTATTTCACTCCATCCAAGCTCCCTACTGTCAGGCCCCCCGGCTGAGTAGACTTCATTGCTGTCTCTCCCCCTGTCCCCTTCTGTCCCTCTGCCATGCTTCAGGTGGTCACATGGTTCCTGGGACACATGACTCCTTTCTGCCTTTGGGGTGGTGCGCTCACTCCAAAATCTTCACCAGGTCTTGTAGTCAGTTCTTCTGTCACCAGCCTATGTATGTGTTCCTAAAAATCACCGTGCCGTAAAACCACAGGCTCACGAGGAAAATGAGGGTAGGAGCCCAGCATTCAAAACCGTCAGTGACACATTGTAAAAAAAAGATGAGAACCAAATAAAAATAACAGCAGAGTTTTACACAGGTTAAATGGATAAGAAATAGATAAATATGACAATGTGTCACTTGGCTTTGAACAAGGCCTCCAGTTTGCTTGTGGAAGTGGACCTCGGAGGGGTTGCAGCTGGTGAATTATTGCTAATGGAATAGGAGGAGGTTATCTGAAGTCAGACAAAAGTTATGTCACTAGACGTGCACGGGTGCGTCTCGTAACACTAGTAGTGAGCGGAGGCAGCCGGTAGATGTCCAAGGCCCCTGCGTGTGCCTTTCCTGTATTCCTGAGCAGCTCAGTTCAACTGGGTGAAGTTTTCTGTTTACCTAGAGTGTTTATGGATGAAATCATGCATAAGCAAATGAGAAACTTGTTTCCTAATATAGCAGTCACATTGGAATAAATTCACATTTTTGAAACAAGCATGAGAGCAGAACTGACTGTAATTTGAGTTTCAGCTGCTACCTCTTCAGACAGCCCTTCACCTGCAGCCCAGTCAGATTCTCCTCCACCTCAAGGCTCCAACACACTACCCTGTTTTATTTTCCTTGTAAGAGTTATCATTGTCTAAAATTATCTTGCATATTTACATGTTTGAATTTCCCCCTCGTTAGCCTCTAAGCTCCATGAGGGGAGGGGCATTGTCCCCTTATTCAGCACCTATGTCCCCAGCATTCCTCCTATTGTCTGACACAGAGCAAGGGTAAATAATAAATATTTTAAAGATTGATTTGGTTCCTTGTGTTTTCATCACATGTTAGAACTCCTAGGGAAGGAGTGTATGATGAGCAATCCCCCCTCCACCACCCACAAGACCTTCAATAAAGGTCAGTGAGAAAATTTTAATTCTTTTCCACCTCCAGATTTGTCCCAGATACAATGCTCCATAGCAAATTACCTCCAAATGTAGAGACCTAGATAATCATATTTTTATGTTCTCCAATTCATGGGTCAGGAAATTGAACAAGGAAGGCACAGTGGAAATGCCTTGCTTATGCTCTGTTATGTCTGGGACCTCGGCTGGGAAGACTCGAAGACTGGGAGTGACTCAACAGCTGGGGCTAGAACCATCTAAGGCCAGTTAACCCTGAGGTCTGGACCCTGGTCTCAGCTGACTCAGAAGTTAGGATTAACAACCAGAGTGCTTGGCTGTGACCACTATTTGAGGCTGGGTTTCCTCATCACGTGGTGGCCTCTGAGCAGTTGACTTCTTACATGGCAGGGTAGGGTTCTAAGCAGTAGTGTTCCAGTGCAAAGGATGTGTCACCTATTATGACCTAGCCTCAGAACCTACAGAGTCATACTCTGTCAAACTGCCACAAGACGTGGTGCAGTTTCTAAAATGATACCCCAAAGGTACTCCACCCTAATCCATGGAACCCGTGAGTATCCATGGTTATGATCTGCTCTATGGCATGGTTGCCTGTAAGATCAGATTATCTGGATGGGCATGATCTAATTACATGAATCCTTCAAAGCAGAGAGCCTTCTGGGGCTGATGGAAGAAGAGAAGGTCACAGAAATTTGAAGAACAAGGGGGTTTCAATGCACCGTTGCTGGCTTGAAGGTGGAAGAAGCCACATGAAAAGGAATGTGAGTGGCCTTTAGTAGCTGAGAGAAGTCCCCAGCTCATAGCCAGTAAGGAAACAGGTACCCCAGTCCTACAACTGCTAAGAACTGAATTCTGTCAACAGTCTGAAGGAGCTTGGAGGCAGCTTTCTCCCTGGAACCTCCAGACAAAAATTGATTTGGGCTGACATCTTGATTTTAGCCTTGTGGATACCCTGAGCAGAGAACCCATCCAGGCAGGAGTGGACTTCTGACCTACGGAACTAGCAGCTAACAAACGGGTGTTGTTTTAAGTTGCTGAGCTGGGCGTAATTTGTTACATAGCAACAGAAAATTCACACAGGAGCCCACCCAGATTCAAGGCAGGGTGGATTCGGGGGCAGCGCTGGGGGAGACACATGTCCTCATCTCTCAATGGGAGGAGTAGCAATGAATTTTGCAGCTCTCTTTTAAAACCACCACAGGATAATTTCCAGAGCCTATGCCTCTTCTTTTAATCTGTCTATACAATAAAAGAAATCTAGTGCCTCAAGAAACCCAGGTCTGAATTCAGTTATCTGTATCAGCAAACCCAGACACTGGCTCTCTTCCCCTCCCATCCCCTCATGCCCGACAGAGCTGAGGACACTGCAGCTGCTTGGCACCTACTGCCATCCCTGGATGCCCCGCTGCCAACTGGCAGGACTTACTGTGGCTATTTACATAGAACCAAACACAGGGACTTGGACATTCATCCAACACCATCCAAACTCGCTGTAGGATGTATTCCACAACAAAGAGAAATCCTAGAGACGCTAAAGTTACGATTTTCGCCAAAGCAGTAAAAATGCCAAAGTTGCAGCAGAGCGTCAGGGACTTTTGGGTGACAGACCCAGAGAAATAAAAGATATAATAATAACTTAGTAAGAGAATATATGTTATAATATATAAAGAGACCATCGTAACTTTATTATATGAAGATATAGTAACAACTTAGTAAGAGCCTGAAGCCAGAAAATCAAAACTTCAGGAATATTGTTTCCACTGCCTGAAACAGGCAGAAATATCAGGTGCATTGAGACCAGTGCTGTGCCACAGGACCTTACGTGGTGATGTCCTTTCCCTATCTGCGCAGTCCAACACGGCAGGTACTGGCTACGAGAGACAGCTGAGACCTCAGGAACTGAATGTCTAATTACACTTAAATTGAAATAGCCTTATGTGGCTAGTGACCACAGTATTGGAGAACACATATCTAGACATTTTTTTTATGGAACGTTTTATTTAGAAAACCTAGCTCTTAATGTGGCAAGCGTTAGGTATGGTAGACTAAGAAAGTTAAGTGGACCCGTTTTCAGTGCTGGAGTGAACAGCATCCCTTGGCATCCTATCATCTTGCCTAAAGGTCCAATGAGGAGACCTGGATATGAATTACAACAGCCGTTTGGAGCACACATCACTGGTAAATTCTCCCAGTCACTTTCCTACTAGGGGCTGCAGGTTAACTTTTCAAGGAGTAACAGTCCAGAAATTCTCGAAAGCAACTGCTGCCACAAGTGGTTTTTCTCTTCTGAGCAAAGCAGGAGAGTGAAAGGGAAATTAGTTTGCTTATTTTTAACCAACAATATAAAGACTCAGACTGTGGGAGCTTATTTGGAAGACCATAGAAACAACAGGAGGGGTAGACTGGAGCAGGATTCACAATAGTTTGTCTGAAACTTGGCCATCTGTTCAGGGAGAGGGTTTTTTTGTTTTGTTTTGGTTTGCTTTTTTTACCATTGTCTGATTTTCTTCTGTGTAGTAATACCTTCCTCTCTCCACCTCAACTGGCTTATGAATTCTTAATGCATCCAACGCATCTCAGAAAGCATTAATCTCTCAAGGAAAAAAAGAAAAAGATAAAGTATTATCCTTGGTCTTGGGGTTAGTGGGGCTTTCTTTCCAGATAGGTCATAAAATGGTTGACTACTTCCTAGTCCAAGCAAATTCTAGTTCTCTGTGGCACATACAGCAGTGACCACAAAGGACACAGCTGAGGATGGCATGTGAGCCACGGTTCACATGACTTCCCAGTATGGGAGGAGCATTCCTGCAGAATTAAGGGCCAAGAAGTCTAAGATTAATAGTTGACCACTTTGTACCATCATCTCTGAAGTCTTGAAAAGGGAGTCGAGATTGTGCAAAGTTGACTGGCCCCCAACCATCATACACATACACACACACACATACACACACACACACACACACACACACACACACACACACACAGCCCGATAAATTTGGCAGCCAAGAAATAACAGACAGTTGCTATTCTGAGACCACACAAAAGATTTTATGGGAACATGAGCTCCAGGAATCTCGTTTCCACTGAAGCAGGAGGCAAAGCTGCTTTGCTTCTCATCCAGGAGTTAAGCTTTAGGAGATACCCGGCAATCGATTTCAAGCTAAGCCTCCAGGGAACTCCAGCTAGACCAGGCATTTAGCTACTAAAACAAAATAATAAGACTCACAGAAAAAAAACATAAATGAATGGATAGTATTCTCTCAATTTTAGGGTTTTGTCTTAGCAATGGTTCTTAAAACTTATGGTATATGTCATATTTATTTAAACTGGAGTCTAGTATAAGATGGTATTGGATTTAGCACCAAAGTATAAAGATCCAGCCATCTTCATACTAATATTTCAACATGTCATAGGGACCCACAAAGACTGGTCCAGATTCCTGGTGCTATGCCCCTTGATGAGTCTGAGAACCACTGGCCTGGCATAAACACAATGCCCGGTTGCACCCCTACTTAGCAGTTTCACTCTGGTGGGCACAGCACTTCTCCAACACTTGATCAGCATAAGGGTCCTGATGTGGCCTCAACTCCTATGGAGATTTTGGTCACAATGTGAGAATATTGGTTTCAGTAAGAGGGATATAATTGGAGAAAACCTCTGCTCAGAAGTAAGAGATCAGGATTCTAGGTCTGACTCTGCCTATAAACAGCTCAAGAGTTTTGGGCAAATCATCTAACTGTACCTCATCATCATCACCATCATTATTTATTATTTAAAAATATGTAACTATGTTATTTAAAAATATAACCTTCAACGAACAAGTAACACTGGACAGAGGTCATACAGTCTGGAAGAGAAAAATGTGCACCCATATACAGATTTTTCTGAATTTTTCATGATTAATAGCTTTACTGAAAATATTTTTGATGAGTTATCTTCCATTAGAGCTATAAAGGTAAACTTACAATAAATTCTAGCTTTGGAAAAATAAAATATTTA
>NW_012151208.1:681577-697616 GCF_000956105.1 Propithecus coquereli | reverse complement strand
AAGCTACAGAACCATCAAAGACATAGAGAAGAAAGTTACCCATTCAGTAAGAAAAGACAGATCACCTATAAAGATGATTAGACTGATGTTTAACTTCATATCAACTATACAAAGCAAAAAGATAAGGAAAAAAGCTTTTCAATATGCTGAGGAATAATAAATGTCAGCCTAAAACTGTATGTATAGTGAAACTATACTTCAAGAATAAAGTCCAAAATAAAGACATTTTCAGAACCACACACATACATACTAATAAACATAAACTAAAAGAAATTCTAGGCCAGGCGCAGTAGCTCATGCCTGTAATCCTAGCACTCTGGGAGGCTGAGGTGGTAGTATTATTTGAGCTCAGGAGTTCGAGACCAGCCTGAGCAAGAGTGAGACTTTGTTTCTACTAAATACAGAAAAAAAAAAAATTAGCCAGGCATCATGGCAAGTGATTGTGGTTGCAGGAGGATTGCTTGAGCCCAGGAGTTCGAGGTTACAGTGAGTGGTGATGATGATGCCACTACATTCTACCCAGGGTGACACAGTGAGACTTTGTCCTCCCGCCCAAAAAAAAAGAAAGAAATTCTAAAAGATATACTTTAGGCAGAAGGTTTTTAAAGGAAGGTCTGGAATATAAAAAGGAATAGTTGGCAAAGGTGATGAAAATGTGGGTAAATCAAAGCAGACATTGCATAAAATATTGTATTTTTTTCAAATCTCCAATTTTGGAGGACTAACAACCAAGACTGAATTAATTAAATGTATCTGAGAGAAAGAGGGATAAGCAGAGTCAACATGTTCAAGTCTGGTGTTGTTCCAGAAGTTAAAGACCCTGATTAATTGCAGACATTCTTAGGTACATTACGTATGTTAACATTTCCATGGTATGCACTAAAATGGTAAAAATAGAGTGCAAAACTTTCAAACAAATTGAAGGAATTAAAAAAGGAAAAGAAAAAACAATCCAGAAAAAATGCAAGAAAGACCAAAATAGAGAAATCAGACAAATAGAAACCATGCAATTAAATGGTAGATGGAATAGTCACAGACGAACAACCGCACAGCCACACAAACGAGAGAACTGCAGCAACTCAAAACAAAACGGAGAATCTCAAACACAATGTTGAGGGGAAAAGCAAGTCCCAGAAGAATACGTAGAGTATGGATCAAAATTTAAAGTTAAAAAGCATGCAGAATGGAAAGTTGATGAGAATGCATACGTATGTAATAAAACTATAAATAAAAGCAATTGGCAATAAACACAAAGTTCAAGATGGTGGTGAACTCTGGGCTGAAGTAGGAGGGGGCTGGCATTGGGGAGGGGCTCACAGGGGCTTCAGAGGATTTGGTGATATTCCAATTCTTAAGCTGGGTGGTGAGTGTAGGATCTCACGCGTTTGTCATTCTTCTCATTGTAAAAATTATTTTACATTTATTTAATTTTAAAATGGACATTGAACAACAAGTGCCTCCAAGCCCCTCCTGTTAACCAGGTTCAGAGGCCTCCTTTGTCTCTCCCAAGGACACCCAGGAAATAAATTGCCACCACAACCAGCACTTGGGTACCCTACTTCCCAGAACAGTATGTAGTTATGCACGGTACTCCATGGTGAATCCTAAATATCTGTGACGTGTTTGTGAGGGGCATGAGGCCAATTAAAATCAAAAGTGTTTAAAGTTTATTTTTAATATCTAAAGACTTATTACTTTTGAGTAAAATAGTTAGGATTCCTCGTTCAGGTTTTTCAGCACCTCAGAGTTGCAAAATTCTCCACATATATTAATATTTTAGTGGAATCATCTCACTCCTTATAGTAATGAAGCACTGTGTGTGCCAGTGAGGGAGCAGGAGGGTGAGATGGACGTGCAGAGGGTATTTACTAGGGTGGGGAAACGTCTGCAGCCATATGTAGACTGAGAGTGGGGACCGGCCTGCTCTTCTGGTCACAGCACGACCTCATGGAGGGTAGTCCACATACTGTAGGGCCAGCCCTCTGGGAGTGTGGTTAGGGTGCATCGGCACTAATACCCCACACTACAGTGGCTCCATGCCCACGTTTCCCAGCTCTGCAGAAAGTCTAGTCTTTTTCCAGGATTTTTCCTTCCAGAATTTTTGAGACTTCTCAGTGGTCTTCACATACCTCTCAGATCAGGGTTCTGTCTCCCATGAAACTTTTGGAGGTGCAGAAGACACTGCTGGTGCCCTGCCCACATCCTCTCAGTGTGCCCCATGCCCATGTGCACTTAGCAACAGCAGGTCACTCTGCCTGAGGGTCCTCTGGCTCCCAGGCCTGCTCACACCCAAGCATGCTGCAGAAACAACAGTCTTGGCAACAGTGACTACACCACAGGTTTTATCTCATGGGTCATCTCATTTTAAACCCCCTGTGAGGCAGGTACTACAATAGTCCCAACTGACAGATAGAAAAACTGAGGCTCGTAAAGGTTGAGTCATTGCTTCAAGTCACCCAGCCATAAAGGGTGATGCTAGAACTGCAACCGGATTATCTGAATCTGGAGGCCCAGCTCTTAAGCATGAGGCCAAAGAATGTCTTCCGGATTTGAATGGGTGAGTTCTCTGGAAGTGGAACATTGACCCAGCAGCCAGGTGCTGCCGCACGGCACAACTTGCTGAGTTTGAAATAACTCTGAGTAAACCAAACTCAGCCCAATCTTTTATATACTCCACCACAACAAGAAGATCTTCAGAACTCTCTTCTCACTGTGGTAGAGTGGGAAGAGATTAAGATTTGGGGTAAAGCACCAGGGTTTTGATTCTGGCTCTGCCTCACCCCAGGTACCTCCAAATGGACAAGACACACAACCCACCTAAAGCTCAGTTTCCTCGCCTGTACCATGGAGTTAAAGATACCTACGCAACAGGGTGAGTTTGAGTATGCATATGACTAAATCAGATGATGTAAATGTTAAACAATAAAGACTATATGAACAATAATGGTTTATAGTATTTTTGTTCCTTAATAACTGTTACGCAGCATGAAAGTTAAAAATGCAAGCTTTGGAGTACAACAAACATTACTGGAAGATCTTGGGAAATATCTTTACCTATGAGCCTGCATTTTCATATGAAGTAATCCTCAGCCTCTATTAAGGGAGATGATGTATGTAAAGGCACATTTCACACATGTCCCAGAAAAAAGTAGTCTTAGTAGCAGTAGCAGCAGCAGTAGGATTTGCTCCACATTAAAACACATCTGTGTACCTCTGTGACTTTATACACGTTTGATGACCGACATTTAGAGGCATTATAGAAGCATAATTTCTAGCAGCCAGGGACCCAGGAATGATACTTCTACTAAGTGACAAAAGCCAACTTGCCCCCTCCCATGTTCAGATGCCACTGCACTGGGATTCTGGTCCCCAGTCTGAGAGATTGTGTCATTCCTACCCATCCCACCCTGCCATCCAGCCTGGTAATTAGCACACTGACTTCATCATCACAAATCTCAATAAATGCTTTTAAATAATTATGGCATAAAGAAATAATTCTGTCCCACATTGCCATGACTCTGAATCCAGAGGATAAAGCAACTTCAGCTCCAGCTCCCTGTCCCAGGCTGACCCCGCATCTGTATGTATTTGGACACCCACAGAGTTCTATTAGCTGTTGGTACATTGCAAAGCACTGCATGCCATTCTATCCCCCACCTTTGATGATGCTGCATCCCAGATGTGCTGTGAATAGATCGAGTCTGGCTCTTTCATTGTCCTGGTGATTTAATTTAAAGAGGTGTCTACTGATACATAAATCTGATCTGGAACAATTATTCATGCATAACCCTGAAGGCTTGACCCTGACAGAGACAGGTAAAGACCACGAAGCGCACAGCTGTCAAGCTGATGAGGACTCGGCTGAGTATTGCGGGGACACCTTCTGAGGATCACTCAAGTGTTCGCTCTGAGCAGCTCTCTGTTCTCTGACAGTGTGCTGTGATGCTATAGCCACTTTGGTCTCTCCAGACTTCCAGCTCCATCCTTCAATTCTGGGAGTCTACCAGGTTGTCTGTCCCTCAGCCTCCCAACTGACCCCCTCCTCTCTTTTGCTGCCTTGTAAAGTTTTTCAGGCAGTAAGCTGGGGTAATAATGAATCTCACCTTGTTTATTTCTTATCTTTCCTGGTGTTCCAATGTCTTGAGAACCATTTTTCATATATTCTATCCATTTTTTGACTTGTTTTAAGTGGAAGGGTAAATCTGGTTCCTGTTATTCCATCTTGGCTGAAAACAAAAGTTGCTTTCATTGATTTTTGTCTAACTCTTGTAGCCAACCTATGGTTGCAATTAACAAATGAGTGTAGTTCCATCATGAATGTTAGTTGATGTTTTGTTTACATGAACAAGAAAGACAAAAGTGATACAAAGATGTATGTTGGAATGTTACTTGCTCATCAATGATCGGAGGGAGTTCTTTGCTCAATTGAATAATAGTTTTCAAATATTGGAAAAATGTTTCTGTAGGTTATGTGCCATTTACAACATAATGAATACTGACATGGCACGCTTTTAAGTTTAACCTGCCTTATTAACATTTTCTTCATTACTTTCCTAAGTGTAGCTAATCAACAAAACAGTAAATCAAACCCTGCTTTATAGCATTTGCTGATTTCCCTGGTATAAATATTCCCACCATGGACGATTTCAAACCTCCAATGTGATGTCACTGAACATGGACTTGGGAAGAGATGCTTGGAGCCACTATCACACGGATATTTCCACTATACAGATGCCATAGACATTAATAACCCCAAGAGCATAGATCTTGGTAAAATAACAAATGATGAGAGATGAGCATTTATTCCCTTTATTTTAAATATGTAGACTTAGTTGTAAGTTTTACAATTTAACTTTTAATAATGATGCGCAAAATTCCTGAAGATTTGCCAGATCGTTCTCATTAATTGGAACAAGCCGGGTTGCTCATCTCTGGATGGAGGCTCTGGCTGGGGCCTCAGGTGTGAGCACAGGTAGGCAGGACACACTCAGCTGTGGGAAATGTAATGCTAGTTCCTGTATCTTGCAGAAGTGTTCATTTGCCAAATGGAGAGTGTGGGCAAGAGCAACCGGATGGAGGGAGCAGGAGTTATCAGTTCTGATACCCCAGGTTCTCAGTGGGTGTCAGGATAGTTTCATGACTTCAAACAAGGACCCTGGGCCAAAACGTCTGTGTTGGAATCTCAGTCTCACTATTTAACTAGTGTGGCGCAAAGCATGCCACTTAACTATTCATGCCAGTAGAACCTACCGTATAGAGTTTCAGTAAGGAGTAGTTATGTTAATGCATGATAAGTACCAAAAGAAGTGCCTAGTGTGCAGTAACCCGGGAGGGGGGAAGTAGCTAATGTTATTACTTTTAAACAACACCCTCCCAAAGAAAGTCCTTTCTGTCAGCGCTCTAGATTCATCCTGATGGATCCAGGGCTGACTTTATCTTCTGAGAAAGTCTATATAACACACAAATGCTGCCTCCTCTCCCTCTAGGAACACCTGGCAAACCTATTTTTTCCATCTCAGCATCACAGCAGTATAGACAACGGTGTGGCAGAGCAGACTCATACAGGTGCACCTCTTCCAAATCTTTGTTCAGAAACATCAACACATTGGCAGCTTAAAATCAGCCATGGTGGGAGCATTTGCACTGCAGAAATTGGCAAATACTACAAATCAGGGTTTTTTCTTCCGGAGATCTGGCAGTTAAACATTTATCAGCACACCACTGCTCTTTCTCATAGCCTTCCCGACCTAAGCAGTTTAATTTGTTTAATGGAAGGGATGCATCGTACTTCGTATCGAGAAAATCAATCTTTCTCTAGCAAAGCATTAAAGGAAATAGCGTAGCCTGTCCAATCCTATTACCAGAAAATACTCCTACGAAAGGAATGAGCAAAATTAGCCTGATACAAACAGTTTCTCAGGGTGGTTTTGGGAACAAGTACACAAATTCAAGATACCCTCATACCTAATGCATTACCATTAAAATTGGCTTCTCTGGACTTGGCAATTTGTCGAGAGGAACTTGGAGTGATGGAGGCCTTGCCTGCAGAGGGCCCAGGATAATAGCACATCATAAAGGTACCAACTCCAGCTTTCCAGGCCCTTCCATCGACAGATGGCTCCTGCAGTGCACCGCGTTTGAGGAAAGTGAGGCCCAAGAGGAGAAAGCCGTGGCAAGATCTCCAAGTTCAGCTGAGCAACCCAGAGCGGAAGTAGAAGCCATCGTTAAGTAAGTGATTCTCTCTCGTGGTTAGCTAGTGTGGCCTTCTAGAAGGTAGACCTAAGACCAGGGAATGACGTAAGGGATGCATTATTGGTTCCAATTCTTCACCCCTCTCGGTATTCATGTCCTTTGCTATGTGACTTTGCGATCTCTCTCAGCAAAGAAGCCATTATTTCCATGCCCCCTTGATTTTGGACTTATCCATGTGACTTGCTTTAGCCAAAGAATGAGGTGGAAATGAGCCTGTGCCTTAGGAGGTCTCAAATATTTCCTGTTGCTGTGCTGCAGCTCTACTATCAGTAGGAGAACAACACCCCTGCGTAGCCCACTGGTCTAAGGAATTTGAGAATAACACGGAACAAAAGTGCCAGCCGTTGCAGTCTGATGCCGAACCATCCAGCCAACCTGCATACACGAAGCAAGATGGTGAGCTGCCCACCCAAGCCCAGTCTAGATCAGCCAAAGCCCGGCTGGCCCCACATCTAAGAGTGAGCCCAGCTGACACCCTCAGAGCCACCCACGTGCATGCTATTGTATGCCACCGAGACTTTTTGGTTATTTTCTTTAATGCATTATTATTATAACAATAGCTAAAGTGAAACAAGCAGTAAGAAGAAAATTATTTTTCTCCTGTTATAAGGAACAATTTCTTAAAATTTGAAAAGAGTTTAAACCATGAAATCTTTGGAGGTTTAGACTGTTGTATTCACTTGTAATCACCGAAGCCCACTCAGTGCCCGAGACACGGTTTGTGCTCAGCAAATGTTTCTGTGTGTCTGTGTATCAGGCAGGGGTTTCATAAAGTCTGTCTGATGTAAAATGTCTCATTGCACAGAGAGCTTCTTGTCATTGGAAATAAAGCAGCAGCAGTTGTATTTCATTTCTAGAATGCTATAAAAGGCATTTTTGATTAAATGGATAAAGTAATCAGGACTCATTCACAGGGACATGGCAAAAGGTGACTCAAACCGGCTTGATTTGCTGGCTCATGAATTTAGACTGTCCAAGGGTAGATCAGAGTTGGGCCACATTGTCAGGACTCAGACTTCTGCCCACCCCATCCCCACCACCCTGCCTCCAACTCTGGATTGCTCTGTGTTGGAATCAGAGGCTTGTAGGATCTTATCCCCGTATTTCCTCCAGGAGCAATGGTTTAGTAATTCAGTACTTGCAGTGAGTGTATAGGACAAAAGTACCTTGGATAATAAGAATCAACTCGGGCGGCGGGGAGGGGGGGTATGCGTGCACGCCTGCGAGTGGTGTGTGTACAGACTCAATTGTGGTTTTGATGTCTTGCCTATGGCAATTTTGAAGACACAAATTAGAAGCCATCAATAAGAGCAATAAGAATTGACAAGACAACTTGCAGCAACACAATGAGGGAAGCTGCTAAAAGCCCTAGACACCAACTCAAAGACCCAAAACATACAGCATTAGAGGGAGCACATGTTGACCCACACATTGTTGACTTCCTACTGCTTGCAAGGCCCTTAGCTAAGTCCCTTAGTGCTGTCACAGCAAACATCTGCCCTTGAGGAGTGTGTAGTCTGACAGAAAACATAAGACACCCACACAGATACTTACTGCTGGGAAGAGAGGCCAACGCCACAGAATAACAACCTGAAATTAAGTGCTATCAGGGAACAGAGAGAGGGAGAGGACCACTTTGCTATTTCACTGTGTGACCCCAGGAGAGTCACTTGTTACCTCTAGACTTCATTCATTCATTCACTCATCATTCACTTATTTATTCAACTATTTTTCAAGCACCTGCTATGTGTCAGATAGGCCATTCACTTGGTACTGTGGGTCTTAAAAATCTGGATTCATGATTAAAATTTGAATTAGAGTTGCATGGCAAAATCTCCAAAATTCAGGTATAGGGGCTAAGTTTGCCGGTGGTGACCTGAGGTTTGAGCTCTTCAAGACCCAGGTAAAGCTCCAAAGTACAATGCCAGTGGAACCTCCGCAGAGCTGTCCAGCGGGGGATCCTGACCAGCCTCTCACTCAAGGTCAACAACAACCTCTCTGACAGGAAGCACCACACTCAATGGGATTTTTACTTAGGAAAGTTTGAAATATATCCAGGTTTTGTTTCTGGTTTCGTTGGAGAGACTGGACATGCACTAAAAGTTTAAATGCCTTTTATTGGGAAATGGTGATTGAGCTATGAATGATTTTTGTGCTCCTGAAAATATTCCTCTAGTGAAGAACACATCTCTGGTCTGCCCAGGGGGATAACTCAGAAATCGTAGTTGTGCCTCGAGCTGCTTTTTTTCGTGCTCATGGCTGGACCTTCTGGCCCTGCTCGAGGTCTGAGGGCAAGTAGGCTGACCTTATGTTATCTGGTCTGCTTAGCTCAGGGTTTCTTAACAGTGGTACTAATGACATTTAGGGCTGGATAATTCCTTGTTGTGGGGCCACTAAGTGCATTACAAGATGTTTATTGACACCCCTGGCCTCTACCCACAAGATGCCAGTAGCACCCCCAGCATGACAACAAAGATACCTTCAGATGTTTTCAAATGTGTTCTGGAAAGCAAAATCATACCCAGTTGAAAACCACTGGCTTAGGGCAACACAAAGAGGCCAGGGCAGTGGGTATCATCCTAATGGGTAAGGACAAGTTAAAAGTGTTCGAAGAGCACATGGGGCCCAGCTGGCTGAGGACGGCCATGTGGAATGGCCACAGACTCTTCTCTTGACATAACTGCCCTCCTGCTGGACTTACTGTGTGCAGTTTCCGTGGCTGTTTTCATCATTCCCACAAGCCAAGGACACTTTGAGCTGTTGGACATGGAGGTTTGTGATTCAGGAGTCCCAGCTCTTCCTCTGCAAATGGCATCTCCTGTCTGAGGCCCAGTTCTCCCATCTCTAGAGTGCAGCTGCCTTGTCGTTGGTGTAGGAGATTACCAGGAGGCGTCCCCAAAACCCAATTTATTGGAACCTCAGTTTCTTCTTTGTCGTATAGGCAAAATAAGGACCACTGTCAATGGTTTTAAGTGAGGACTCAGTGATATAATGTACAGGGAAGTGCTTAGCAAAAAGCTGGACATGTAGACTCCAGGCCCCCATAGGGGTTGCAGGAGCAAGGACCACGGAGGAGAGGGGACTGGGTTACAAATGCAAACTCTGCCACTTCCTAGCTGCCTAACCCTGACCTCTAAGCCTCAGTTTCCTCATCCATAACATAGAAATAAAGATATTACCTACCTTCCTGTTTCATTGAATGAGATGATTCAAGTAAAGCATGCAGCAGCTCACCTGGCCCATGCAAAGGCACATTCCCACCAGGAAGTAGAAATGTTCCTGGAAGTTACATGTAATTCAAGTCTATGCTCTGTCTCCTGCCAAGCCCCACATTTCTGGATGCCCTCCTTGGACCTCTGGCAGCTCCCTTAGCAGTTTCTCTGGTCGCAGCAACCACCGTCAATCAAAGGAGCTCAAGCCAAACTCATCCAAGGATTATCCCCTCCCCACCTCCCAGGGAAGGCCACTCTGGAAAGTTCTGAAAGCTGCCTCTGCATGATTCTTCCCAGGAAATGAGGACTTTTCTTGCAGGTAGCAGAAGACAGAAGGTTATAAAATCTCAGGCCACAGGCAATGTGGAACTTCTCTTAATTTGATTTTAAATCACTTGAAAGTCAGGAAACACTGTCACTGGAACTCCAGGCTTCAGGGGAGCTACTGTTTATGACATTCTGTGAGCACTTGGTCAGTGGTCATTCAGTCAGCATCTGATGGGCACTGCCCCTGAGCTGTGACCAGTGCTGGACAGAAAAGCGAGGTGTGGTCCCTGCCCTCAGTGAGCTCAGAGACTAGCTGGCAGCAAGCAGAAAATACTTTCCAAGGACCCTTGCTTCAGCCAGCCTCGAGGGGCTCTAACACACAGCTATCACGCCAGAAGGCGGCAGGCACTGGCTGGTCGGAGACCTGCGTGAACCACCTCTGTGAACTCATCGTCTCTCAGAACTCAAAGGTGTTGGAAGGGCCACTCAGCAAGGGGTCAAAGACCAGGTTTAGGTCCTGTCTCTGCTGCAGCCACCTGTGCAACCCTCAGCCCTCAAGGCCTCGGTGTCCTCCTCTGTAAATGGGAGGCCACACTGACCCTGCTCACTGCAGGGATGTTGTAAGGGTTAAATAAGGTGGTAGAGGAGAGATGATTTTGCATACTGTGAAGATCCAGGCCAATGTCAAAGCTTCTAAAATAGTAATTTTTTTTAAAACTACAGGCAGTTCAAAGCTCAAAAGAAAGAAAGAGAGAAATGATTGCTGAAAGCCTATTATAAAAAGTGCTGAGGTGCTTCCTTCCTGCCTACTTACAAATTGGCACAAATGGAAGTTTCACAGGGTGACATGAACCAGTGCCTGAGGTTTGTCAAAATCTGTGATGTCTCATGGGTGTGGCACCCCAGGAATGGGAACGTGGATGTCGTCCATGCAGGGGGATTGAAAGGTCACCAGAAGCTCCACTTGTGGCCCAAAGTATCTCTTCTCGCCTCTCTCACCCACTACCTGCAAGCCTCAGATTCCATATTACATAGCGATTTCTTTAATTTTTAAACTGAATTGGAAATAGAGTGTATGTGGAGCATTTGTCAGTTGTTAGCACCGTTGACCACTCTCACTGCATTAGGGGAATTCGTTAAGTGCCCCTGCCTCCCCAGGAGAAGTTCTGAATCCCAATTTTCCAGCTTCCCTTGCAGCTAAGATACAGTTACGTGATTGGGCTCCGCAGACCAGACTTGCTTTCCTGGGACTCTGGCTGGAAAACAGCCATGGAGACAACCAGGCTCTGCTTGGAACCGTGTTTGGGAGAGCAAGACAGATATGTCCCATTTCCAGAAGCGTCAGCAGAGGAGGTCTACAGGTGGATCCCAGGGCCTGGCATTGACAAGAACTGCTGCAGAGTGCTTGTCTCTATGGGAGCATTCTCTGGTGTCACTTGAGTGCCCCCCTAATGGAGGTGCCCCGAGCCTGCCTTGCTGGTCTGCGTGTGGACTATGGGAACCAGCCACTTTCTCTAATAAATTCCTTTGCTGCTGAAGTCAGCTGGAGTGGGCTTCCGAAGTATTTGCAGTCCCGGGCACTCCCTGATGGAGCATGGGATGCCTCTACCACCTCGGTGTGCAAGGACCACTGGGGTGGCTTTCCTGACTGACAAGAGGAGTGGAAAAGAATGCAAGGCTTTGTAGGGCAATGCAAACAGAAACAAGAGACAAAACTGCAGCAGCAAAAGAGAATGGGAGGCGATGGGGACCTGAGAAAAGGCAGGGGTTTTCGGCTGTGTCTCTGTGGGAGGAAAGGGACCGCATGCCGGCTACTGCCCCATTCCCCTCATGCCTGCCCTGATCCACCCTGCACTGCTGGGAACTGTCCATCAGGTGGATTTTCTAATGGACACCCTGGTGGGAGATTAGATGAGCAGGAAGGGAGAGGACAGAGCAGGGTTTCTCTCCCTCTCCCCTCTTTCTCCCTCTCCCCTCTTTCTCTCTTCCTCCCCCTTCACCTTCTTATCTTTCTTCTTCTCCTCTCTCCCCCTCCTCTCTCTGTCCCTCTCGTCTCTTTCTCCTTCTCTCTCTCTTCCTCTCTCTTCCCCCATCCTCTCTCTTAGTAGCTCCATGGCCCCACCAACCATGGACAGCCCCAGCTTCAGGCCTCTGATCTCCTCCTCTCTCCTGCAGCCCCAGGGTGCTGCCGCCTTCCCAGCCCCCTTTTTTTCTTTGACTTCACCCCTCTGTGTACTTCCTGACTGCCTGGTTTCTGATCCAGTGCACGGCATGGACCTCCTGCTACCTGCTTCTGTAGTTTATTCCAGGCTGCCCTGCAGACCCATCTTCTCTCTTCGCCTCAATCACGTGTGTCACTAATTCCCTGCAGTAAATGTTCTTTCACTGAAAGACCTAGAATAGTTTCTGGTTTGGGGACTGACCCTCGACTGGTATGAGTTTAGACTAGTTGTCACAGACAGTTTTGCTTCAGGCTGGCTCTGGTTACTTAAATGGCATTATTGTTTCTACTATCAATGGTAACGACATTAAATTTATTTATATCCCAACTACATCCAAAAATAATGCATGCAGGTATATGACACAAAAAGACAGCGACAATAAATCTTCAAACCATGAAAAGAATCATAAAATGAGAGCGTGGATGGGAACACACACTAGGACATTTTGTGGAGTCACCGTGCCCAGAATGTTCCCATCAGCCATCGTCAGCAAGTTAGCTTTGGTCCTGGAGCTGTGGGACCAGGCCCCGCAGAACTGCTCAGGAAAACTGACAGACTGCTATGGCAACAATCCATTGAGGTGCACTATTTTTCACTTGTACTTCCAATTAAATTTTAAAAATGTATACATACATATTCACACTCTAATATATACACGTGTATGTGTATATACAATAAGAAGATGAAAACATAGCATCTCTGGGCCTGTGTTTACCCATTTTCTATGTTTAATTATTGAATTCTTGTGACAATTAGGAGATCCTTAATTTATAGAAACCCGATGCCTCTGCAGGGGATGAACAGAACACTCAGATCTTTTCGAAGGGCTCTTTCTCTAAATACACAGCCAGGCACCAGTCAGCAACACTGTGAACTGCTGAAACAGCCAAAGAATCAAATAATTGTTCAGAGCTCTGAAGAGGGGAGAGTGATCCCAGGTTAGGCAAACAGGAGGGTAGAGTGGTGCCTTTACCTCTCAGAGAACTGAAAACCCACCATCGGCCACGATTGCAAGATGGGCCCCTCCACCACTTAGCACTTGGGTCGCCCCACAGGGCACAGTCTGGAGAACTGCACCCCCCAGGTGAGCAAAGTTCTGCCTAGAACACAGGGCAGGGTCAGGGAGGTTTGCCTCAGGGCACTTCTGTGGCGGGATCTCATCCTGCTTCCTCTCCCAGCATGGTCAGAAGCTCAGCCCTGCGTCTGCTAGCCAGCCGCACCAGGACGTGTGCCCTGACCACAGCAGGAGCAGGTGACCTTTCCTGGTTCCGTTGGAGGTGCTGTCTTGGGCTGAATTCCACCCCCACCCCACTCCAAGCATATCCTGAAATGAAGATCTGAGTGCAAATGGTTTATTTGAGAAATAACCCCAGGAAACACCAATAGGCGAGTAGGAAGTGAGACAAGAAGGAGAAAATCAGTCAAAGGTATATCGAGAGCAGGTTATAGCAGTGGACAAGGGGAGCTCTCTCCTTCTGGGGAACTCTGGAAGATATGTTAATAGCATGAAAAGGGGTGTTTCTCCTCCAACTTCTGTCCGTCACTGGCCACTACCAGGACCACTAACTTCCTGGCACTTCCTGGTGAGGGCTGCAGGTGTTCACAGCAGGACGCAGTCAGCACCTACAGGACAGTGAGTGTTCGACAGACACAGGAAGGGCACCAACAGCCCTGCCTTGGTAGGTCGGCCTCCTGGCTGCTAATGCTTCTGGTTGGATGTCCTTATGGCTTGTTTTTGATCTCTTTTTTCTTTGACTTCACACCTCTGTGTACTTCCTGACTACCTGGTTTCCGATCCAGTGCCCGGCATGGACATCGCTGCTACCCACCTCTGTGGCCTCTGACTGCACGTGAGGTCCGAGCTCCATTCTGGCCTAGTTAGAGGCACTTCCTAAGTATGTACTAATGACCCCAACTCAGAGTTATCCAGGATCAGTGATGTGCTGGTAAAACCTTTGTAGCATTTCCTGTTTCCACATGTAAATACTCTCACCATGGCTGATTTCAGGCTGCAGAAGTGATGTCCCAGTTGGGAAGAGGTGTCGTGGCACACTGGTATACCGCATAGGACTTCCACCATACAGATGCAATGGACAATAAATAATCATGGAAAACAGGAAAATGTAGTAAAATAATAAGGAAGTGATGGGTGATGATATTTATTATCTTTGTTTTTAATATAATGTACTTAATTATAACTTTACATAATTGAATGTATAATAATGCCTGTGTTTTACAACTGGCTCACAAATTCCTGAATATTTAACAGTGGGTTCTCCCTAGCTGGTACACACCCACTTCAGCCAGTTAGAATCACGCTCAACAGCTGGGTTACAAGATGGTGAGCGTATAGGTAAGCCCCACACAGTCCATGCCAATGAGCTGGGAAGCAGGGCAAGCATGAAAACCACAGCTCCTAGTCCAAGGTAGCATCCTAAACCTATTAATACTGAGACTGGGTTTGCCTTTAGGAGACCCTATCCCCAGCTCTCACCCTTTGCCTTACTCGAAGGAGGCAGCATTATTAGCTTTCAATGACAGAGAACCAAGCTTAATATCTAGGTTGTGTTGGGATTTTAGATCTTCTGTGTCCAGATCCTGCCTTTCAAGAAATGGGATAAAGTATGAAACAAGGGTAGAACAGAAAACATTCATCGTTCTCTGACAGCACTGTCCTGATAGCAACGTCTTGAGGCAATATTTATTACTTTAAAAACTCATTCTTAAATCAGAGTCGAATATCAGGCATTTACAAACTGGGAAAACTTAGAACACCTACATTTCCTCTTCCAGGGATATATGCTACGATTGCCTGGGTTTGTGGGTCTTCTGGCTGCTAATACTTTGGGTCCAGCCATGACTTCTTTGTCACCTGCCTTTAGCTATGTGGGAGGCCAAGGCAGAGTCTATTCTGAAAACTGGGCCACCGTGGGCGTCTCTCCTTTTGTACTAATTCCTGTAGCTGGTGCAGAATGGAAAATCTTAAGTTGATCTGGTGAGAGAAGGGTTAGGGGGATGTGGTAGGTGCCCCTAGAAACTCAAAGCTAAGCCATTTCCTCCAGGGCAATGATGCTCACACCTTGGTGTCCATGACCCTTGACAGCTATTAATAAAGTGGAACTGCGATTCCCACGTGGCTGAAGTCTCTCCTCTCCTAGAGTTAAAAGCAGCCTTGAAAACAATTTAGCACAGCAAGTCCCACTTCTAAAACTATCCCATGAGCTCTCCTTAAAATCATAAAATTCTAAGCCCTGGCCAACCCCTAGACTGTTCAAATCACAACCCTGGGGGTGGAGCGCAGCATCAGACCTTTCTGAGGACCCCTGGTACAGCCAAATGTGGGAACCATGGACTAGCAATATTAAGGCTTTAAAGAGATCCCTGCCTGCCCCAACCCCACAGCCAGTAATTCTACCATTCTGAGATGAACATTAAGATTTATGTATAAGGGTGGTCATCACAACAATATTTACACTAGTAAAAAATTGGAAGCAACATAATTGTCCAATAGGAGATTAATTCAGTGAATTATGATCCATCCTGTAATGAAATATTATGTAGCATGTCAGTTGTATACTTGAAGCATGCTTTAGGGCATGAGGAAATGTTCATGGTATATAATCTGTAACCTCAATTTTGTAACATATATACATATAGGTATATATGTTATTTTTTAAAAGTTAATGGATTCTGTAGTACTATTTCTGGGTCCTAGAAATATGTGGGTATTTTTTCCTTCATGTTGGTCTTTGTACTTGTTAAGCTTTGTCAGGTTGTGAGGAACACAGTTATGTTGTGGAGGAAGGGTTCTGTGAAGACGTACAAAGATAAGAGGACAGAAAATGGTTTCAGCCTCCCCACAGCCAGGCCTCCATAGACCGGAAGCACAGGCAGGAACGAGGCCATTCGGGGTAAAATAAGCTCGAATAATGTAAGGCTTGTCCCTTGCCCCACTGACCAGTGGCTCACTAGTCTAACGCTTCACCCTTTAGTGAGACAACTGGTCTTCATTGCTGCTTCTGGTTTTCCTGGGACTACCAACTCATTGTGTCCAATTTGAATTGTGCAAGAGGGGGTATGACTGGG
>NW_012151208.1:667703-680937 GCF_000956105.1 Propithecus coquereli | reverse complement strand
CCTCGGCCTCCCAGAGTGCTAGGGTTACTGATGTGAGCCGCTGTGCCCAGCATCCTTTGACAGCCTGGGGCAGTCTCCCAGGAGAGAGGCACCAATGCTGGCTGCTGAGAGTGAAAGCCCCTCATGACCAAGGGCATGTGGCCAAAGTGCCACCTCTGTGCTTCCAGGGCCCCAGCCCAACCGAACTTGAGCCGATCATAATGGCCACGGTGGAGCCTTTCACAGAATTAACCTTAATTCGTTGCCTTGGGACTCCGGATGCTCACTGGGCTTGCCTTACTGTGTTGAGGCTGTTTTATCCTGATCTTTGACAAAGAAGCACTCTGAACACCAATGGGAGTCCAGAAGGGGAAATAACGGCGCAATTGCTCAAGGATGTCCCATCCCAATGGTATGGACAAGAGAGACCTGGTGCCCAGGCCACGCCTCTGAAGTCTCGCTCACACATCCCGCAACTCCCCCTCGCTCCCTCCTCTCCTAAGGAGGTTCCAGTACCAAGCTTCCTTCCCTTCTCCCTAGATCCTCCCCCTCAACTTTTGTTTCTGTTGGAACAACATTATTCACAATGCACAGGTGGCTGTCCATTGAACCTTTTCTTCCATTTTCTGTTCTCAGCACAGATAATTATGCACGTCAAGTTAACACGTGGAGGTAAATATTGTGTTTTGGCTTCAGGGATATTACACATAATGTGGTTTTTTGTTTCCTTTGCCTCACCAGCTAAACAGAGAACATTATGTCTCCTCCTGGAGGGGCTTGGAATGTTCTAGAGGATACATAAATACGGTTTTTAATTAAAAAAAAAAAAAAAAACACTTCTGAGTCCTGCCGCTAGCGTCCCTCCTCTTTTGAACAGCAGTATTATTTGTGACATCCGGTGGCAGGCAGAGCCGGCTGTGAGTCATGCCAGCAAGACACACGCTCCAATGCCATTATGAAATGACAAGCACCTCCACAATCAAATGTGGGACGCTGTATTTGCAGATTAAACAGGAAGCTTTCTCCCAAGGCTACTAAATCGGTACAGCAACTGGTTATTGCAGATTAGCATTTATGTTTGAAAAATGCTAGGGATCACGTGTAAATCCTCACCTTGCCCTGGGAGGAGAGAAAGCAGGTTGCAACAGACCGGCCCTGGCTAGCTAGAGGACAGCAACTGTCAGACCCAGCGAGTTAGTGGAGTTGCCTAACACAACACTGCAAGTGACTTGGAAAGAGAATTCGAATCCGGGGCCTGCCCTGTGCTTCACATACATTTCCCGAAAAACCGGTTATTAATATAAACGAGGGTCGAGCTCCCATACCATAAGAATGGCCCCGACTCTCTCTGGCTCTGAAATGCAACATGTGAGTCCCACTCAATATTACTCAGAAAGTAACCCTGCATAGAACCCTAGAACTATGAATAATTCAAAAATTGGCTTCAGTTCCCTACACACCTGCCAAGGAACTGGGGTGAGTAACTTAGCAGCCTGGAACTGTGGGCGAATTTTATGACAAATAAATATTCATTCACTGGAACATTTACTGAGCGCCCAGGAGCTGCACACACACGAGGGTAATCTACCCACACACAACTGGAAATGAGAAATAAGAAGCGTACCCAGTCCTGTTGACATTGAAGATTAGTTTCTTGGGGGCACAGCAGAGAGGGGACCCCAGCAGGGAACCAGGGCTTGCTTGTGCCTTTGCCACAGCCCAGCCACGTGCCTCAGGCCAATGACCTCTCTTCAATTCCAAGTCCTGCCCTTGGGAATGAAGCCGAGGATGCCTTTCTCCAGGAACTGGCTCCATACAGAGCAGAGGACATTTCCATTGGAGTTTAAGGAGCACTATAATTTTAAAAGAAAAAAAAAGTGGGAGGAGAAATAAATGAATTGTTTTAAAGCCAATTGAACATGTTTTATTTAGTGCCTGCCTAGTGGAATATATCAAAGGCAATGTAAAGTTTAACAAATCCTTAATTTCAGGGAGTTTGTGATCCCAGAGGGCAAAGAAATTTGCAAACAAGCAAATAAAAGGTAGAATGTGGGAGGTGAACCAAGACACCCAAACACAGCCACAGCTACACAGTTATGGAGCATGGTCACCCACCGGGAGACTGACAGGCTATGCGAGGAGGAAGCATTTGAGTGACAGCATAGAGCAGTAAGAACAAATGCTTCTACAGCACTTCCTACGTGCCCAGTGTGGTTGAAAGTACTTTACTTCTGGTAACTCAAATAATCTTGACTTCAGCACCATCCTGCATCACCTTGTTGTTTATTATTATTATTATTTTAGAGACAGTCTTGCTATCTTTCCCAGGCTGGTCTCAAACTCCTGGCCTCAAGGGATCCTCCCACCTCAGCCTCCCGAGTAGCTGGGATTACAGGTGTGCACCACTGTACCTGGCTCTGGACATTGCCTTCTTTAGGATGACTTCACCACTCTTTTTCTCCTCTTCATTTATCTTCCTGCTGTGGCCCATAATGTCAGACCCAGGCAGCATGCTGCAATTCAGCTCAATAAGTACACATCAGGTTCCAAGCATGTCCAACACAGGACATCGTGGGTCAGAAAGGACCAAGATTTGGGCTCCACCACCAAGGAGCCCAGTCCAGCAACAGATAAATCTGGATGGGCTCTACTCCAGCTCACAGTAGAGCTCTGTGTGCTGGGACGAGGGGGCACAGATTCAAAATAATGACCAGGGACTGTGCTTCTTTTTCTCTATCTTAAAAAAAAAAGTGTGTATTTTTTCTTGACTGTGAAAGTATTAACTCACTGGAAAATACAGTGAGGATACAGAAGAAAATTTTCACAAAAAGACTTGGAAGAACAGGAGTTAACACAAGAAGGATCAAGTTGTTTCTTGTGTGATCCGTTAGGCAATCTCTCCCCAGATCTTTCGTAACATCTTGCAGTATTTCATGTGAAAATAACTTTTAAACTGAAGTAGTGATTCTCAGCTGGACAAGTGCATGGAGGAGAAATACTTGATGCCACAAAGCAGTTAACCCCAAACTAGAGAGGCCATCAGAATTTGAGCAGGCCTGGACCTCACCGATATGGTGGGATGGTCTTGTGACTTCACCAGGCCGTGGAGTTGGGATTCAAGTTAATTTTACATAAGTTTCAAGGGCCAGGAGGCCCCAGCTGATATGAGGTCTATGTGTGATAAAGAGATGACTGTTGTCTTGAGTAACAGAACACTCACCCCACAAAGGACATTATACATGCCTGGCTCGTTCACTCAACATAATGTCTTCCAGTTCCATCCATGTTGCTGCAAATGACAGGATTTTGTTCTTTTTCATGGCTGAAAAATATTCCATTGTGTATAAATACTACTTTATCCATTCACGGAGGGGAGGAAGAAAAGCTGCTTCATGGGCACAAAAATACAGTTAGATGGAAAGAATAAGTTCTAGTGTCAAATAGCACAGTAGGGTGACTATAGTTAACAGTAATTTATTACATATTTCAAAATGGTTGGAAGAAAAGATTTGTAATGTTCCCAACACAAGGAAATAATAAATGTTTGAGGTGATGGATATCCCAGTTACCCCGATTTGATCATTACGTACTGTACGCATGTATTGAAATATCACATGCACCTCATAAATATATACAATCATTATGTATTAATTAAAAATAGACTTTATATGTGAGCAGATAACCCATGTTGCAGACCCATCAATGTTTTTGTTTATTGTCTGCCTTTCCTTATCAGATTCTCTCTAGCCAAAACAAAGAGATGAAAGACAACAAAATGGAAATGAAAGGAAAAATATTAAGAGACTCGTAGGGTAAATATAGGAGGAATAACAGTGTTCTAATAGGAGCTCCAGAAGGAAGGATCGGGGAAAATGGGAAGGCAGAAATCATCAAAGAAATGCAAATTTATCTGTGCTGAAGAAGTCATGCATCTTGAGATTGAAAAAAACTGGTAAGCATGATAACTTTAAAATCACATACAGACCTGTATAGGTGAATTTCTAGACTATAAGGATAAAGAAGAAAATTCTGAAAGTTCTCAAGTAAAAAATAATGGCCAGCGAACACATAAAACAGTGCTCAACATCTCTAATCATTAGGGAAATGCAAATCAAAACTACAATGAGATATCACCTCACTCCAGTGAGAATGGCCTCTATCAAAAAGTCCCCAAACAACAGATGCTGGTGAGGGTGTGGAGACATAGGAATACTCTTACACTGTTGGTGGGCTGCAAGTTAGTACAGCCCCTGTAGAAAGTAATTTGGAGATACCTCAAAGAGCTAAAAATAGAAATATCATTTGATCCAGCAATCTCATTACTAGGTATCTACCCAAAGAAAAAAAGACATTGTATAAAAAATACATCTGCACTCGAATGTTTATGGTAGCACAATTCACAATTGCAAAAATGTGGAAACAATCCAAGTGCCCATCAATACATGAGTGGATTAATAAAATGTGGGATATGTATACCATGGAATACTACTCAACCATAAAAAATGATGGTGAACTAGCACTTCTTATATTATCCTTGGTGGAGCTAGAGCCCATTCTTCAAAGTAAAGTATCACAAGAATGGAAAAACAAGCACCACATGCACCGTCATCAAATTGGTACTAACTGCTCAACACTAGGGTGCTCACATAGAGTAATATTCACTGGGTGCCGGTCACGTGGGAGGGGCGCTTTGGGGGTGGGTAAACTCACAAGTAATGGATGCGGCGAGCACTGTACGGGGGAAGGGCAAGCTTGGGGGAGGCAAAGGCATTATATGTAACCATAATGTTTGTACCCACATAATATTCTGAAAAAAATAAATATTCATTATAGTGTGAAAAAAATAAATAAAGCCAATAAAAGTGAATTCTTAACATCTCCTAAAAAGTGAGAATACAAAGACTATAATGATTTCTTATGCAAGGCATTAATCTCCAGTGCCATGAAGGAAATAATTAATATGTTTGACTACACAAGACTGAATATTCTTGTATGCTGTTCATTTAGATTTGAAATGAAACGAAACTATGTATTTATTTGTAACATATATAATTAAATAAAAAGTCTCAAAATGATATAAAGCAAACTTAACAGAAAGTACTTCTGGGAAAAGGAGGGAGAGGGTATAAAAATAATTTTTACTATTTTTGTGATGTATTTCTCTGAATTGATTTGAGTTTTAATTTGAATGCACTACTCTATTACTTGGAGTTCTTAAAAGTATGAAAAATACATCATAAAAATAGATTTATTTGCAAAGTGACAGATAATGAACTGCCTAATTCATATTTTTCATTGTTCATTCATTTATTCCACACATATTAGTTGAATACATACTATATGCCAGGCATTATTTTAGGCATTAAGAATTCAGTCATAGGCCAGGCGCATTGGCTCATGCCTGTATCCTAGCACTTTGGGAGGCTGAAGCACGAGGATTGCTTGAGGTCAGGAGTTTGAGACCAGCCTGAGTAAGAGAAACACTCCATCTCTACAAAAACTAGAAAAATTAGCCAGGCATGGTGATGCACACCTGTAGTCCTAGCTACTTGGTAGGCTGACGTAGGAAAATCGCTTCAGCCCAGGAGTTTGAGGTTACAGTGAGCTATGATGACACCACTGCACTCTATACAGGCAAAAGAGTTAGACCTTGTCTCAAAAAGAAAGAAAGAAAGAAAGAAAGAGATCTTTAATTATCTCCTGGAAAGCCAGCATGTCTCTGATGTCCCAAGGATTGTAAATAATAAGTAATATTTTCATATTACAAATTATTAAAATATTAATATTATGAACAATAAAAGATTAATGAATACTGGTAATGGTTGCAATTACTTGCATTGAGTGCTTCTAGGGGCCAGGACCTGTTCTCAGTGCATCAACTCATTTAATGCTCTGGAATCCCTTGGCCAATTCCCGACATCTATCCTTCCTGAGCCATCAGCACACTCAACAGAGAGATCACCTCTTCCCACTTCATGAAGCACGTTCTTTCCCGGGCTTCTGGGAAACACTTTCTTGGCTTTTCCTAGGTTGCTTTGATTGGTTCTTCCCACCTTCCTAATTTTCTAAAAGTTGAGTAGTCTCCTTGTCTTAGACCATGTAGGCCGCTTTAACAAAGTACCACGGACTGGGTGGCTTAAACAACAGAAATTTATGTCTCCCAGTTTTGGGGGCTGGTAGACCAAGATCAGGGTGCCAGCATGGTTGGGTTCTGGTGAGGGTCCTCTTCCAGGTTGTAGACTGCTGTAGCATGCATCTTCACACGGCAGAAAGAGAGCTAGAGGGCTCTCTCAGGTCTCTCTTCCATGGGCACTAACTCCACTCATGAGAGCTCCACCCTCATGACCTAATCACCTCCCAAAGTCCCCACCCCCTAATTCCAACACAATGGGGATTAGGATTTCAACATAGGAATTTTGAGAAGATGCAAACACTCAGGCTATCGTGCACTCGATCAACCCCAGCCTCCTCATTCTTCGCATCACTTCCAAGATGATCTCAGCTAGTCCTGGGGCTTTAAATACCAAACACAAACTGACAACTGCTGAATTCTTACCTCCAACCCAGAGCTCTCCCTGCTTGGATGTCCAACAGGCACTTCAAACCATGCATATCAAATTGAACTTCTCACTTCTTTCTAAACCTGGCCCTCCCAAGTGCTCCCCAGCTTAGCCCATGCACCCCCAGCAGCCAGGCCAAAGGTCTTGCGGGTGGCCATCCTTAACCATTCATTCTCTGTCTCTGCTTTCTCTCTACCCTCCTCTCTCACACACACACATGAACATCCATTTCAGCAGCAAATCCAGCTGGCCCTACCTTAATTTTACCTCTTCTCCCACTCCATCATTAGCACCTGGACCAAGCCACCTCCATCCCTCACTTGGGGTCCTGCACTGTGCCCGAGAAAGCTCTCCTGTCACTGCCCTTGCTCTCTGCCCCAATCCTGCCATAAATCTATCTTTGACTCAGCAGCCAGAGGGATTCCCCTGGAACATTTCCATGCTTATTCTTTTCTGCTCACCTTGGAGCCCCAGGGAGTCCCCATCTGCCTTAGAGTAGCATTCAGCATCCCCGCTGACCCACCCTGCCCTGACCTCCTCTCCTCCTTCTCCTCTCCCCTCCTCCTTCTCCCCTCCCCCTGGCCCAGCCACTAGGGCCTCCCCCTTGGGCCCTGGCACTCCCTGTGCACACGACCTGGGCCTCTGTTCACCCAGACATTGGTTTAACTCACTCCTCCACTTCTACCAGGTCTCTGCCCACATGTCACTTCTCCAGGGAGGCCTTTCCTGACCGTCCGTACAACATTGCACCCTCCACCTCTCTGTCCTGCCTCACCTGTATTATTAGTGTTCATAGCTTCTATCACTCCCTAATACATGATACAATTATTTGTTTAATTTTTAGGATCTATCCTCTACCACCCTCCCTAGAACATAAGCTCCATGAGGCCAAGGACTTTGTTTTCTTGACATCCCTGGTCTCACTGTCACCAGTGCTGCCCTACACATGGCTGTTCTCAGCAAACAGTTGACAATGATGCCAGAGCAGCCCTAGGGAGCAGTGGAGTGCAGGAGTGGTGAGGGGAGAGCACGCTGCCCCTCAGGCAGAAAATAAGCAGAGGGGTAGTCAGGAGAGGACTTTAGGATAATAATAACACCCACCAGAAGTTCATCTCCTTTTTTATAGTTCTAATACCATGAGCCAGCGATTGTAAACAACATCGTGATAAAATATTCCTTCCCAAACATCAGACTGTGTTCAAAATAATTGCTGTAGTTACTGCTGCGTTTTAGGGATACACAAGTAAGCTTCACATTGGCATGTTTTCATTCCTTCTTTAATAAACGTTGTATTCTACATGGAAATTAGTTTGGAGAATTCCCAGTAATGGAGTTGGCCTCTGACATACGCAGAATCAGCAACACGTTCACTCTGAGAGTAAGTTCATAGCGATTCGGGATCCTTCTTCACGCTCAGGTCTTGGCGCTCAGTGAGTCTCCAATGCCTGCGTGTAGCCAAGATAAACAAGAACAGTGATAGTGTGGTGATTGTGAAAACCAAGACACAGAATTTGAATCACTTCAGTCCCGTGTGATCTCTTGGATTTTTTTAAAATTGAAAACAGTGAAATCCAACGCGAAGTGCAAGGCACACTCATTTTGTTTGTTAAGTGAAAATTTTAGTTTATATATGTAAAATAGTTCACCAAATTTGAACAAAACCTTTAAAACTGAATTTTAATTCTTCTTTTCAAATTGTTAATTGTTTTAAAATTAAAGGACAAATGAAGTAATTCATGATTTTTTAAAATTACTAAATGGTTAATATTTAATTATTTCGTCATATAGGGGGTGTTGAATCAGTTTCTGGGTGTCAAATGGGTATACCTGCTGCTGGGAAGTAGGTGTTATCATATTATCAGCATTTTACAGATGAGGAAACTGAGGCACAATGGACTTGTGTAAACTTGCCCAAGTGGCAGAGCTAGGAATTGGCCGAGCAAAGATTCGAAGTCAGGCAGTCTGTAGCCATCACCCCTCCTTGAGATGAATAAGTTTCCATCTGGACCTGCAGTTGATTGAAACCTAGGACAGTCATATTTTATTTATAGCTAAGTGTTGTGCGTTGTGCTAACTCACACATGCTCAAGTTAACTGAATTAAAATAAATTCTTCAGAGCTATGGCCCAGTGATTCCACTCCAATCTGTACGCAAGAGAAAGAGTCCATGTCCAAAAAAGAGACACGTACAAGTGTGTTCATAGCACAGAAGCCAGACACGAAAGGGTACACGTGGTGTGTTTCCATTCATGTCCTGTCCAACACAGAAAAAACTAACTGATGGAGATAGAGGTCAGAATAGTGGTTGCCCATGAGGTTATTGACTGGGAGGGGGAAATAGAAAACCTTCTGGGGTGCTAGTAAGGTTCCGAATCTTGTTTTGGGTGCTAGTTATACGGGTGCATGCACTCAGAAAGTTTTATTGGACTATTGGACTGTATAGTCTTAAGTACATTTTAGGCATTTTATGTACGTTATATCCCAATAGAAAAAAAGTAAAGAACAAAATGAAAGAATCCCTCCAGGTATTGCAAAGGAGAAACAACTAGACCAAGCAAACAGTTGACATTTCAGATGCTTCTCTTGTGCCTGGGCTTGGTGTACCAGCTAAGTAACTCTGTGTCAAACAGCACCGGGCTGGCCTGACCCTATTTCCAAGCTCCTGGAAGGATGCTGGGCTGGAGAGGGTGACCAGACAGGCAGTTTGAGCACCTCTGAGTGGGGCAACTGCACGAGGGGACAGGAGGCACAGTGTGGTGTGGAGTTAGCACGAAGGCCAAAGCCATTACAACAGGACACTTACAGCATGTCCTATTGCTGCAAAGAACCACGACTCATCTCCCTGTTCTGCTCTCAGAATCCCGGTATATTTCATCTTTCTTGCCCCATCCTGATCATATAACACCTCTTTCTACTTGAAATGGCTTTCTAGGAGAATTTCTTTAGTAATCGTAGTAAAATTTCCTGTCTACACTTTCCACATGTCCCTCATTTCCTCTAAAAATATGAAATGATTTCTAACAGAGAGACACATTTCTGACTGCAGAAATAAACTTAAGGTTTTACTCAAATATTCCCATCGCCCTGTATCCTGCACAAAACCAGGTCACCCAGCTCTACGGCCCCACACTCTTACCCAACATTCTGCTTCTCCCAGGATCTAGACAACGGCCAGCACATGGGGACTGGACAACGAACGCTTGGAGATAAGCAGTTTTCAGTTGTTGGTATTGCTTTGGCACTGTTCTAAAATATTTAGGACGTAATTCCAAAGTAATATAGCAAGTCATTCATGCGAGTAATTCCATGGGAAGTTTGAACAGTCACGTTAGTTAGTTTTAAGGTCTCACATAAACAAGACTACCAGGTTTTTAACTTTTTCTCTGACTCTCTGGAGCTCACGCTGACAAGCCTAAGAGCTCTACACCCTCCCAACGCAAATGTCAACAAGTCCCCTACATCACGAGTGCTCCAGAAATCTCCACCAGCTGGTCCCTGGCGGCAAACTTGGCTCATTCCACTGCAGATAGGAATCACTTCAAGCAATACAGAAGGGAAAACAAAGACTCAAGATTTTATGGAGCAACTTGCTTAGAGGTTAATAAACGTAAAGGGATGAGAAAATTGAGAACAAGATAAAGGCATAAGGCTATTTCTCAATACACAGAGCCATTTAATTAGTTGCTCAACTACAATTGCCCAAGGACTGAAAAACTGCTACAGGCGGAAGCTCTTGCTCGTATATGAAGTAGATTTTCTCCTCCAACTCCACCATCTAAGGAAAATCCAGTCATTTCATAATTAGATCAAGTTGAAGGTTTGGAGTAGAGCTTCCCGTGGGAAACAGCCTATTCCATTTTCTTGGAAACCCCCTGGTGTGTTCTTATCCTGGTAAAAGATGTTGATTATTGTAAAAGAAGACATTTTACAGCTTAAAAGGCAATGTTCCCCAGAGCACAGGCACTGCAGTAATTTGACAGAGGTCTCACGCTGTCACAATTAGCATGACTGAGTGATTTTCCAATTTGTGGAATGCCTCGGGAAGTTAAAAAAAGAAAACCCAAAACCACTCCCAAGCATACCACTCAGAAAAAATCACAAGGAGCACTACTCCCACACCTGCCTTCCTGTCAGGTCTCAGGTGGCTTGAGCCTGGTCTCAGGGTCCCAGCACCAAGCCACTGGGCAAGGTGCAGGCTCAGGCAAAAAAGCCTGCTCTTCTGTCCTCTAGTGGTGGGCACAGGTCAGTGCAGAAGCCCCTCTGGGTACAACCCCAAGGGTTCCCAGGTAGCTTGCATGGACTCACACAAGCCTCCTTGCTGTATTCCCAGTGCCTGGCAGAGTGCCTGGGGCAGAGTATGTGCTCAACAAATATTTATCGAATTAAATTTAAAAATCAACTGTTTGATGTGTTAACTAAAAAAAAAAATTAATTAGCAAGGAGAGCTTTATTTCTCATCAAGGCTAACAACTTGCTGGGTGGCCATTCCAACAGATTGGGAAGCAGAGCCCCAGCCAGAAGCCAGGCACACGTGCTCCAAAGAAGAGACAAAAGGCAACAGGATTTTACACTGAGTGGAGTGGTCAAATATACATATTTAATAAGCTACAGGAGGAATCATGAATATTTATGAAGGGAAATCATATGAATATGTACTTGTGCTTTATCTCTCCCATCCTGCCATGGCTGGGAACTCAGTTTGAAGGAATTTCTGGGGTCCTCTTGGCCAGGAAGGGTCCATTCAGTTAGTAGAGGGCTTAGGATTTTATTTTTAGTTCACAGTCCCCCCTTTTGGCCAAGGTATGCCAGAAGCAATAGTGATGGCAAAACTTTATTTTGTTCCATCATTGGAGGAGTGGAGTGGCTGTCCTAGGTCCATCTAGGCCCTTAGTGGGACCCTTATGGCCCAGGAGAGTTTTAGAGCCATAAAAGCTTACAGTCAATTAAGCGTTTTGGGCCAGATGGGAATGGAATAGACAGGCACTCATTAATCCCTTAAAACCTTTTAAGCAATATAGTTGAAAGGCAAAGCAAGGTTATAAAATTAACTTATCTCTAAGCATCAAGCTACTATAGTCTAGGTTTTAGTTACAGACTTGTAGCAATTAGTTATATAAACATACACATTTTTTAAAAGCCCATTCTGTGCCTTAAATTGGCCTTTACAATCTCACACGCATCCCTCTTCCACAATAGTTCCTGGACCGAGAGGCAGGGAGGTTCCTGTATAGTAACAGGACACTGACAATGGAAAACCCACCAGGCCCAGTGAGATTTTCGATAAGGAAGATTTGTGGGCTTCATTGAATCATTTCTAGTCTTTGGGATAGTATGACTCTGCTTTTCTCGGAAGTAAAATAAGAGATAAATAACATTAATAATTTGACAACTTAAGAAGAAGAATTTGGATATCAAAATGGAAAAAGGAATCTATTCCACTAGGGAATCAAATAAAAACATCATGAAGAAAATCATAATGTCTTTTTTTATAGTCAAGAAATAACCAGGCTGGGCGCGGTGGCTCACGCCTGTAATCCTGGCACTCTGGGAGGCCGAGGTAGGCGGATTCTTTGAGCTTAGGAGTTCAAGACCAGCCTGAGCAAGAGTGAGACCCTGTCTCTACTAAAAACAATAGAAAGAAATTATCTGAACAACTAAAAATACATAGAAAAAAAAATTAGCTGGCCGTGGTGGCTTGCGCCTGTAGTCCCAGCTACTCAGGAAGCTGAGACAGAAGGATCACTTGAGCCCAGGAGTTTGAGGTTGCTGTGAGCTAGGCTAATGCCACGGCACTCACTCTGTAGCCAAGGCAACAGAATGAGATTCTGTCTCAAAAAAAAAAAAAAAAAGGAAAGAAATAACCAGAATTTAGTCCAAGCTTTGGACAAATAATAAAAACTTAAAAACAAATGGACAAGGCTAGGATTTAATAATGAGCCTTTTCTTTTTTCTAAGACAAAATTTTCTCTCTCTAGTTTCTCATTTTTATTAAACACAAATCACAGTAGGACCAACTTACAGTGTTATTATACCTACTTTGATTCTTTCCATAAAGTATAGTAAGAATAGTGATTGGCCATAGGCTTTCTTTTTTAAAATTGGCTTTGCGGAACCCCCACCCACCTTTTTAAGGAATTCCAGGCTACTTAAAGATCCCTGGAGCCAAGCCAAAGATTTAACTGCCTGCAGATACCTGTATGAATTGAGAAATTCTTCCTTTTTGAGGTCCCAGGGTGACTTGAGATTTCTGGACCTGTTAGAAAGTAACATTCTCTACTTACCGCAGATCAGGAAATGTTACAGATGAGGTATCAGGTCAGTATTTTTTTCCAGAGGGCTTTTATTGGCCTTGTGGAATCAACCTGATTCTTCAAAGCAGTCTGGACATATTTGAAAGTATTCCATTCCAGTCAAACCCTTGGTAAAACAGCCAGTATCTCTAATTCTCTCCGGTTATAAAAGAAAAACAGATTCTTATTGAACTTACACAAATAATTATATTGCCATAAAGAAACACTAAAAAAAGAAATTGTAGAAGATGTAAACAGATGGAAAAACCTACCTTGGATTGGTAGAATCAATATCATTAAAATGTCCATACTACCTAAAGTGACCTACAGAATTAATGCAATCCCTATCAAAATCCCATTATCATTCTTCACAGATCTGGAAAAAATAATTCTATGCTTTGTATG
>NW_012151208.1:665225-666598 GCF_000956105.1 Propithecus coquereli | reverse complement strand
TACAATGGAATATTACTCAATCATAAGAAACGACAGTGATCTAGCACCTCTTATACTTTCCTGGATTAAACTTAAGCCCATTATCCAAAGTGAGGCACCAAAAGAGCAGAAGAACGGGATCCATTTGTACTCACCGTCAAATTGGTACTAACTGATCAACACTAGGTTAATCACATGGCAGAAATACTCTCTAGGGATTAGGGGAATGGGGGGGCAAATCTACAACTAAAGGACACGGGGAGCACTAAAGGGAGGGAAGGGCATGCCTTTAACCCACATTTGGGTGAGGCAAAGACATAAAGTGTAACAATAATGTTTGTACCCTCACAAAACCCTGGAATCATAAATAAAAAAAAAAAAAGTCTCTGATCAAAGAAAAGTCCAGGATCCGATAGTTTCACTGCTGAATTCTACCAAGCATTCAAAGAACTAGTACCAATCCTACTTAAACTATTCCAGAAAATTGAGAAGGAGGGAATACTCCCAAACTCATTCTACGAGGCTTGTGTCACTCTGACACCAAAACTAGACAAAGATACAACAAAAAAAGAAAACTATAGGCCAATATCTCTGATGAACATAGATGCAAAAATCCTCAACAAAATACTAGCAAACAGAATTCCACAACACATTAAAAAGATTATTTATCATGATCAAGTGGGATTCATCCCAGGGATGCAAGGATGGGTCAACATACACAAATCAATAGATGTGATACATCACATCAACAGAAAGAAGAACAAAAACCATACGATCATTTCAATTAATGCTGAAAAAGCATTCATTAAAATTCAACATCCCTTCATGATAAAAACTCTCAAAAAACTGGGTATAGAAGGAACTGATCTCAACATGATAAAAGTTATCTGACAGAGCCACAGAGTATCAGACAGAATGGGGAAAAACTGAAAGCCTTTCCTCTAAGATCTAGAACAAAGCAAGGATGCCCATTTTCACCATTATCATTCAACATAGAACTACAAGTTCTAGCTAGAGCAATAAGACAAGAGAAAGAAATAAAGGGTGTCCAAACTGGGAAGGAAGAAGTCAAATTATTCTTGTTTGCAGATGATATGACCTTATATCTAGACTTGAGAAACCTGAAGATGCCTCAAAAAAACTTATAGAACTGATAAACAAATTCAGAAAAGTTGCAGGATACAAAATCAGGATACAAAAATCAACAGTATTTCTATACGCCAATAGTAAACAATGTGAAAAAGAAATCTAGAAAGTAATCCGTCCTCTCCCCTCCCCCTGCCCAACATCTAATAAATGTTATTCTTATATGTGCACTCTTATCATCTGTACCCCAATAATATGCTGAAATAAAAAAAAAGTAAGTAATCCCATTTACAAAATCTACAAATAAA
>NW_012151208.1:663984-664533 GCF_000956105.1 Propithecus coquereli | reverse complement strand
AAAATATACTTTATCAAGTTGTTGTAAGCTATAAATAGCATAAAAGAAGGAAAAAAGTTTTCTTATCTTCTGGAAAACAAAACATAAAAGAATTAGCAATGTTTTAAACAAATGGTTAAAAAAATTAGTTCAGTCCCATGTAACTAATTCTTGTTTTACTTCAGGTTGGATCAGCAATCCTGATGAATGCATCAGTTTTTTGTTTTGTTTTGTTTTTTAAAGCAAGCCAGTTTCTTTAAAGTCCAGAGGGTATCAAGCTGAGGTGTCTAGATGTTAAACTCGAAGCATCTTCTGTTAAAGTGCAAGTGGCTTTCATAGGGAAAAACAAATGTTAATATTTGGAACAGTTTATCCTGCAGATTGTATGTTACGAGGTGTGTTTGTAGAACCTCGGAAAAGAAGGTGGTGGTAATTTCATTGAGTCCAAGTCAGAAAAATGGAAGAAGAGTTTGAAAACATTATTTGGAGACTTATAGCTGGGAAAGAACTCAGGATTCAATCTAAACTATATGATCTCTAAAATTAATAGAAAACTACTTTTTGAGAAGA
>NW_012151208.1:645651-663112 GCF_000956105.1 Propithecus coquereli | reverse complement strand
AGCTTTAATTACATATATTAATTTTAATTCTCATTAACCCTTATTTTTGATGAAAAATCAAGGAAGTCAAAGTAACTTTGAGCCCAATTTTTATTAGCGTGTCTAAATAGCTTTAGTTTTCTATACAGCATAAAAATATGTTGTTAAAATATATAAACTTAAACCTATGTCCAACAATTAATGTTTTAGTATTCTGACTGACTTATAAATAACCCAGACGTTTTATCAACATCTTCTTTAATTTAACATAATATGACTTTAAGATTCTAAATTACTGAAAAGAATTTTGAAAGTATAATGTTACCAAAAGCTCAGCACTTGCCCTTGGGACCACGTCAGAAGAAGAAGAACAGGTGGTTTGAGAAGGAAAGAGAAGTTTATTATTTTGCCAGCAAAGGAGAAGAATGGTAGACTATCATCTCAAAAGCCAAATTCCTGTACATAAGCAGAAATACAGAGCTTTTAAAGGGAGGACCCTCAGTTCTAGGCTACTGTCATTGAACTACAGTTAAGGACTCTAATGGGCCCATCTCTGCCAAAGACAAAGCCTGTGACCTCCGCCCACCTGGGAGGCCCACCCAGACCTCTGCTGGCCAGGCCCTGGGCGTGTGATAGAGGGCAGTTCAGCTGAGCTATCACCTGCACACAAAGAACAAAAGACATTTCTCTGCCCCTCCAGACCACCTGCCCCAGGCAGGGATGCAGGTCTCGGTTCCCTGAAAGAGTGGGGAAGTTTTAAAGAGACAGAAAATACTTTTGCCATTTTTTTCCAGGCCATTCCCTCTGTTACAATAACACAGATATAGTATCTCCAATGTCTTCTTCAGTCCCCTTAGGTCTTAAGCAGCCATATGGCATCCAAGATGACTAGAAGGGCAGAACCTGCGTCCTCAATTTCCAGACCAGGTGTAATGCTGAGAACCAAAGACAAGACACCTGGGGATCCTGACTCTTCTAGAATAGCCGGGGGCAAAGCTGGGGAAGGGAAGTGGGGGCCCCCTCAGGCTTGGTGGTACCCTGTAGCTATTGGTCTAGGCGCTGAGCACATCTCCAGGTCTCACCATGGCCACCTATCCGGACACCAGAATCTAGAGGCGCAAAACTAAAAATATAAGTTTGTCATTGAGAATGGAACAAGTAAAAATATATGCGTGTGTGTGTATATATATATATATATATATACATATATATAAAATACAGTTTATAGCAGTCATTTTAAAATACGTCAAAGAAATATACCTTGAGGCAAAACATTTCCAATCCCTTTACTCTATTTTGAAGCTAAAAGTTTTATATATTAAAAGCTAAATGATAGTTTTGAAGAAATTTAGGTTAGAGGTTGTTAGAGATAGACAAAAGAATAAGAAGAAAAAAACGAATTGGGATAAGGAGGAAAAGAAAACAAAATTTAAACATATCGTCTCATACCTTCCTAAGTCAATCTGTTTTTAGTTCTGTGAATAAATCAGTTTAGTTAGGCAGCTGTGTCCCATTCCAGGAGCTGGTATCATAAAGGAGTTTTTTAACCAAAGAAAAAAACAAATGTCAATATTTGGAGCAATTTTTTTATAAAATTAGTTGAAAGGAAAAATAATTGTTTCGGAGCAGAGATGGAAGGAGAGGTAAGAAAGAAGGAAAGAGTTAACTCTAAATGTGTCCCATGTACCGATTTTTTGGAGGCTCTTTTTTTTAAATCTCCCTCTTTAAGGGATGCTATGAAAGACTTTTGATCCCATTTGGAAAACGTGAAACACCAATTATAGCATGATCTTCATTGCATTGGAATGTTGGATAGTCTCTTTGTTTCAATTGAGCACACAGACAAACTAGAGGTCTCCTAAGATTTTATTGAGTCCAGCAAAGCTTTAAATCATTTTAGGTTAGATTTCAAACATTTACAAGAATTTTTTTATAGTTTTTTAAGCATGTTAGTCACTGGTGTCTCTGATGGTGGTGGATCAGAGCCCATTTCCTTAGAATTAAGGTTTTTATAACTGCACTTACCTCTATGAGATCTTCCAAGTGCCAAAACATGAGCATCCTCATAAACCCTCATGGACCAGCTGAGTCCAACTAGGTCCCCCCACCCCCGGCAGCTGGAATGGAGGGAATCAGGGAAACTGGAGTAGCCTCCCAAACCCAAGGCTAAGAAAAACATTCCATCTGGGTCCGGAATGGAGGGAGTCCGAACCGGGGAGAAATGAAGGGAAGGGGTGGAGAGAAATAAAGGCTCTAAGATCTTCATTCTAAAAGCAGGAGATCTTGGATGCAGAGGAGCTTACTGGAGTTTCTCCCAGTGAGGTCAGAGAACAACTGAGCTATCAATGGGCTCAAGCAGACCTCATGCGTTGACCTCCAATCACACTAGGGGAACTGGGGGTCACCCTGGTTCCCTTAGTGGTCGCCATTTGTTAACTAAAAAACAAATATTAATTAGCAAGGTTTATACCTTGGTAAAAGAAGAACTTTGTTTCTCATAAAGGGTAACAGCCTGCTGGGTGGCCCCAGCCATAAGCCAGGCACAAAGATGATGTTAGGTTTGTTCCTGGTGGAAACCCGAAAATTAGCAGGAGTCCGGAGAGTCCAAGGTTATAAATCTAACTTCGACCACAGAGAGCTGCAGCAACACCAGCATTCCTATGCCCCCTGACAAGGATGAAGCTGCCTCCCTCCCCTATCTCTGCAAATATTACTCACTTCCCCTTGGAAAAACCCTCTATAAAACCCAAGGCTTTCTCCTCCCTCAGGGTGGATGCTTTCTTGCCTCCACTCATCTGCACCCAGATGCTCAAAATAAATGGCATTTTGCTACACATGAGGCTTCATGTGTCTCTCTCTTGGCTCTGGACCTAATGGAAGAGACAAAAGGCAACAGGATTTTATACTGAGCAGGGTGGTCAATTATACATATTTAACAAGCTGTAGGAGTCATCATGAACATTTATGAAGGTCATCATACGCCTGTAATTATCTCTTTATCTCTCCGGTCCCATCATGGCTGGGAACTCAGTTTTAAGTTGTTTCTGGGGTCCATTCACTTAGCGGAGGGCTCAGGATCTTATTTTTAGTTGACAGACGCTCACACACAAGGAAATCAGAGAAATGTAACAAATAGTTCCTGCCTTCACCGTGCTTACAAACTAGCTGGGCAAACACATGGGCAATCTACTACTTTCCAAAAGTACCTGTCTGCTGGTACAGTCCAGGACCGTGGACCTGGGCAATAGAACAGGGTCACTGACATCCTTCCCTAGCAAATCACTGAAATTAATTTCTACTGTTCCCCCTTCTACTTTCCAATGATGGTGCTGTCCAGCTTCTTGAGGAAAACAACTGCCTTACCTCTCCCAGCATTCATGATGCAGCCCCAAACCTGGCTGTGCTGAAACTCCTGTCCTGGTCATCTGGAACATCTCCCCTACCCTGTGCTACATCATGTGGTCAGACTGCTTTGGGTTTCAAAGCCTTACAAAGCCCTTAATCAAAGAGAGAATTCTTTCACTTTGACCGAATATTTTGGTCCATTCTAATCCTCCCTTTCTCTCTAAAGACATGCTCTGTATCCCCTTTGTTTAGACTGGAAAACAAATCTGCATCACTCTTAAAATCTACCTGCCCTCTGCCGCCCCCAGGGCCCCTAGACTAAGCTTGGCCACCTGAACATCCCTTCAGTAGGGAAATGCCCAACCCACAGCTACATATCAAATAGGACTGAATGGCTTTCATTGAAAATCCTCAATGGAGGTGGTTCCGGGGTCAGCTCAGCAGCTCAAAGAATGATGCCTCCTCTGCAGTTCCCTTTGCATCTTCTTGTGATCCTATCTTAGGATCACTGGCATCCTCACTGATTGTCCTCACACAACTGTTTTCAAAGGGGAAGACTAAGACAGAATCCTTCTGTTCACAGAGTTCTCTCTGATTAGAGAAGAAGGGTATTTCCCAGAGCCCTCCAGAAGGCTTTCTTTATATTCTGCTTTCCAGGACAGTTTATAAGTCCCCTCAGCACAGAGGCTGGGCCCACCTCCCCCAAGAGTAGAGGATCAGTTCCCAGATGAAAAGAATTATGATTCTTTTAGCAAAGAATAAACACAGAGGAATAGAAATATTTTTGCGTAGGTGAACAACAGTGTCTGCAGCCATCAACTAAAAGTGCCTGCAACAAAAGGCATTGATTATCTCATATAACAGGAAATTCAGAGGTAGGTAGCTCTAGGGCTGGTTAATTCACCAACTAAACTATGTCAAGTCTCTGGTGTGACTTCTCTGTGATTCTTTCAGCTTTGCCCTACTTGGCCACTAGATTGCTGACATTACATCCTCACATATACTGTCCAAATGCAGGCATAGGAGGCCTCGTCCTTGTGTTACGCTTTTAAGACAGAAGAAAATCCTTCCCACCAGCTCTTAGCCAGGTTTCTCCTCTAATTCCACTGGTCAGCATCAGTCACATGCCCATGTCTTAGCTGAAATAGTGTCTGGGAAAGTGAGTATCCGGCCTTTTTTCGGAATAGAAGGTATCCCTCTATCAGCAAGGAAAAAAGGCAAGGATGGCTATTGGATAGTAGCAATTATTAAGCTACCATGAGTATTACCAATATTCAGATAGAGAGCTCTCCATGAGGCTGTGCCAATCAGAGAGAGATTCATGGAAGAGCCAGTTTGCAGTCACATACCCTCTTAGATGGGACACAAAACCAATCCTTTTCGTACATTATTCAACTCTGTGTGTGACACAGAGACTGTTCAGTTCCAGCTATTTTAAGTCATTGGTCTATATTCCTGAGGGGCACCACCTCCTTGCCTTCAATGTCCACCTTGGCCTGTATTCTTGCTGAAGGAGGCAAGCCCATCTCTTAGCTACAAGCCAGGATGCCCATGACAGCAAATCACTAAACAATTCTCCTTCAGATGCATTTAGGAACCACGTGTACAGACTGGATATGCATGGCCGAGCTTGGGAATGAGATGAATAGACCTGAGCAGTGGGTGCTTTTGACCCCAGCCCTGGAAGCTTTATTAAGAATTATTGCTCAGAGATCCCGGCAGGTCATTAAGACTAATTGCATCATCCTGAGAATAATGAGCCACATCTTCACAGATTAATGTGGTGGGTTTTGCTGATAGAAAAGCCACAGCTTTATCTAACAGCTCTGCTCTTGTTAATGATCAGCTTTTTCTTTGAGGCTCATATCTCGAGGCCCCTTAACAAAACATGTGACTATTGACTCTGCAGGTAGATGAAGGTGCAGGGGACAAGGCAGTGGTTACCAGTGGGGTCTGGTGGATAGATCATAGGCGGTTTGTGGGACCAAAGGAGCACAGTTAACATTCACTGAAACTGATGCAGGGGGTGTCCCCATGAAGGGAGGAAAGCCCCCTGAACTCACTGAGTGGGTTCTTGGCTTTACACAGGAAAGAATTCAAGAGTGAGCCAACTAGTAACAGGAAGTTTATTGAGACAGAGACAGACAATAGATCCTACTCCACAGACATAGTAGGGGTCCTTTCCAGAGTAGAAGGGGGACCCCTTATGGGGCAATGGTTGTAAGGATGGCCTTGCTAAAATAACAGGAAAATATCTAATCCCGTAATTTTCTAATAACAGTTGAAGATCAATCCAATGAGCTTTCTCTTTGCTCTCTCTGCTGGCAGGCAACCTGCTGGGACTCTGTTTTCACAAACATCAGGAAAAGAGTCCAGAAAGGAAATGCAAATCTTTCTCTTTACATTTCACCAGCTCACAGCCTTTAGAATTTGTTTCTATAGACTTGAGATTCCTGAAAAGCAGTCCCTGCACCAGCCCCCAAAACAAGACAGCAGGAGGGTAAACTCCAGGCCTTCCTTTCTGCCCAAAACCATATCTCAGGGGCAAAATCACATCCCCTGTGATAGGCCTGACTACATTTCAGCAATAAGCAAGTCTCCAGGAACAGAAGAAACAAGAAAGACCGACAACTAGACATCTTGAGGCTGCCTGCTAATTACTTCACAACAATTACTGTTTTTCTCTTTGTCCCCATAAAAGCAGCAAGCCACTTGGCCTAGCTGCTGGCATCGCCCTTCTCTTTCTTTGGGATGCCACGTCATCTACTGCTCTCTTCCCCCCACCCCTTCTCTCTCTCTCTCTCTCATTCTCTCTGTCTTTCTAAAGGATAAAATAAATTTTTTTTACTTTTATATCTTAATTTCTGTGTGAGAAATCTTTCTCCACCCGCTCCATGAGCACCTACTAAGCTTTTCACCCTAACGATGGTAACATTTTTAGGTGTCCAAAAACCCCATGCGTGACCAGCACTGTCTTGAGGTCAGGCCATAAATGTTAATCATAAACTGCTGTCACAGAAAACTAAGCACAAACAGTTTGTAAGGCATCCAGCTTAGTAATTAATCCATCCTTGGATGGTCCGGGGCCACCAACTTGTTCAGGGTGGTGAGGGTCTGGTATCTGTCAAAATAACTGCACAGAGGCTCTCTTGACCTTCCTTTTCTGCCTTATCCCTACTTTAGAACCTCACTGTGATATGACCTGCACTATGGTATTCAATTTCCTTATAACTCTAGGGGACAGTCACTTTTGTTCCTTTCAGAAGAGGAAAGTTGAGTCTCCCTGAAGGTTTGCAACTTGCCCTAAATCATACCCCCTAGGACCTGGCAGAGCCTGGCTTTGAAACCAGCACTTTTGACCCCAAAGCCATGCTCTTTCTCCTTTATTCATTTTATGAAAATTAGCCTAGAATTGCTGCAAATCAGGCTTCCCCCAAATATCTCCATGACAGGCCATCCCAGGTGAGGTTCTCAGGTGTCAAGAAGTCAAATCAAATAACACTCTTCTGCTCCCAAGGGTTCAACTTTGTGGTTGTAGAGGAATGAGCCAGACTTAATGCAGTAACACTTTAAATAGTAAAGTTAAAATGCAAACACTTCTAAAAAGGGCAAGGGGGGCCTTGCATCCCCAGCAAGATAGTAAAAGTCCTCAAGAGGGTTTTGCTTTGACAGGAGAAGAGGCAGCCACGAGGACCTGGAAGTACAAAAACGTCATAGACTTGTGGAGCCTTGAAGGTCTCAGTGCAGGAACCCTAGATCTCGGGATTGTATGAAGCAGTGTGTGACTGTCCACCCTTCTCCACCCAGCTGGTAAGTCTGAGATAGATGGACCTACCGCTCTCAGGAGGGCAGGCAAAGGCAGAAGCAGCAGCCCTAAGAGAATGCCCTGAGCAGATCAAAACACTCCACCAAGGGAATCAAGAGAGACTTTGATACCCAAAATATTTTTTTTTATTTGCATACTTTAAGGTTCACTCTTTGTGCTGTAATGTTCTATGGATAATGGATAATGTCAATGTAACGTATCTGCCATTACAGTACCATACAGAATAGTTTCCCTACCCTATTCATCCCTCCCCTCTCTCCCTGAACCCCTGGCAACCATTATCTCTCCATAGTTTTGCCTTTTCTGAAATGTCATATAGTTGGAATCATACAGTGTAGCTTTTTCAGACTGGCCTTTTCACTCAGTAACATGCATTTAAGTTTCCTCCATTTATTTCTTTTCATGGCTTGAATAATAATCCATTGTGGGATGTGTCACAATTTGTTTATTCATACACCTATTGAAGGACATCCATGTTGCTTCCAATTTTTGGCAATTATACATAAAGCTTCTATATTCATTCATATGCAGGTTTTTGTGTAGACATGAGTTTTCAATTAATTGGGTAAATACTAAGTAGTATAATTGCTAGATTATACGGTAAGACCATGTTCAACTTTGTAAGAAACTGCCAAACTGTCTTGAAAGTGACTGTACCATTTTGCATTCCCACCAGCAATGAGTGAGAGTTTCTGTTGCTTTGTATCTCCACTAGCTCTTAGTATTGTCAGATTTTTGAAATTTACCTATTCTGGTACGTATGTGGCGGTATCTCATTGTTGTTTTAGTTTGTTTTCCCTAGTGACATTTGATCTTGAGCATCTCTTCATATGCTTATTTGCCATCTGTGTACCTTCTTTGGTGAGGAGTTTTTTCAGGTCTTTTGCCCACTTTAAATTTGGCAACATTCCAATTTTCCAGTTGGGCCCAATTTGTTTTTGTTTTTTTTTTAATTGTTGAGTCTTAAGAGTTCTTTTTATATCTTTGATACAATTTCTTTATTAGATATTTGTTTTGCAAAGATTTTCTCCTAGTCTAGGCCTTGTCTTTTCATTCTCCTAACAATGTCTTTTGCAGAGCAAAAGTTTTAGATTTTAATAAAGTTCAACTTATCAATGTTTTCTTCCATGGATTCATGCTTTTGGTGTTTTGTCTAAAAACTCATCACCACATTCAAGGTCAATAGGATTTTCTCTTATATTTTCTTCTAGAAGTTTTAAGTTTTCATTTTACATTTAGGTCCATGATCCATTCTGAGTTAGTTTTTATGAAAGGTTTAGCTTCTGTGTCGAGATTTTTTTTTTTTTTTTTTGCATAATGGACATTCAATTGTTCCCATACCATTTGTCAAAAAAGACTATCTTTGCTCCATTGAGTTGCTCTTGCTCCATTGCCAAATATCAGTTGAGTATATTTGTGTGGGTCTATTTCTGGGCTTTCTATTCTGTTCTGTTGATTTAGGTGTCTATTCTTTTACCAATACCACATTATCTTGGTTATTGTAGCTTTATAGTATGATTTGAAGTTGGGTAGTATCAGTCCTTCAACTTTGCTTTTCTTTATTATTGTGTTGGCTATGCTGGGTCTTTTGCCCTTCCATGTATACTTTAGAATCAATTTCTCAACATCCACAAAATAGCTTGCAGGGATTTTCACTGTAATTGCATTGAATCTGTAGATCAAGTTGAGAAAAATGCATATCTTAACAATATTGAACTTTACAATATATGAACACAAAATATATCTCCATTATCAATATTAGGTCTTTTGAGATTTCTCTCAACAGGGTTTTGTAGTTTCTACATAGATCGCTATAGATCCTGTACATATTATACCTTGCCTAAGAAATTTTTGTTAGTGCTAACATAAATGATGACACTTCTCTTTTCACAAAAAGATTAAACAAATGTCTTTCATAAAATCAAACTGGCTAAAATAGCATTAATTTGTTTTTCTGTAAAATAAGGTCATTTGGTGCCTTGTACTTGGTTAACCAAAGGAAGGAGGTTCAGGCAGGAAAACATTGATGCTGGGTGGGTACCTGCCTAGCCTGAAGTTCTTAGAGTGGGGAGGAGGACCACTGGGTCAGGCAAGTAGTAAGAGGCAAGTCTGAAGAAGCCTTGGGAATGCTTTAAGGAGCCAAAGTAAACCCAAGACACTGGCAAACTAGGCAAGAAAATTAAAAACAAGTTTCTTACTACCAATAACCCATCATTTCCCAAAGTCAACTAGAAAATCACTAGCCCAGCCAGCTAGTAAACCCCTTTTCTTGTTGTACCTGCTTCCTAATTCCAGAAACCACAAAAACACAACACAAACTGACACAAAAGTACTTTGTACAACTTCTTCCAGTAATTCAAATCCAAGTAAGACCATTTTCCATAGGCATCTTCACAAATGTATCCACTGTCTTAGAGATGGTTGGCTCACATGACACAGAGCCCAGCTTGAGTTAACTTAAGCAACAAGGAGAGCTAGCTGGTTCTTTCATAAGCCTGGAGACATCTGGTATGGACCCTGGCCAAGTTACCAGTCTAGTCCCTACCTCAGGGTGGCTGCGGTATCAAAGGGTCGTGTGTGTGTGCTCAGCACTATTCCTAGGCACTGTACTTGTCATTTTGCATGCACACGCCCAGTGACTTCTCTCAGTAGACATACATCATTGGTATTATTATTCCCATTTTATGGATGAGAAAATGGAGACTTAGGCAAAGAGATTTGCTAAGGGATTAGAACCCCAGGTCTGTTGATTCCAAAGTTCATGCTATTACCCTCTTTGTGAGACTGTCTCTCCAGATTGTATGTGCCAGATGCACCATGCCTGGCACTTGCAAATACACTATGTCATTCGATAATTTGCCCACATGACACAAACATGAATATGGGTATGGATATAACATACATGCGTGAGTGTGTCTGTGGTTACAAAGCAGTCATGCCGGCTCTCACCCAACAGCCAGCAAGCCATAGTGAGTATAAACAATTTTCATAGAATATATTTAGGCAAGGACATTTGGTGACTTAGGTGAAGCAAGACAGAAATAAGACCCCTCGGTCATTATGTCTAAATCTAATTAAAGATAGCACTCTGCAACCACAAAATTAACTAATAATTATCTTTTGTTGATTTACCAGTGACGGCTTCAGCCCCATTTTAACCTCCTGCCTCCTGGATGACAATGACCAAGATACTCAACAACAGAATGGTTCTTACTTGCCAATAACACTCAACCTAGAACTAGCCTCCAGTTCCCCAAACCCTCCCTAGAATCACCCAACAAGCGCACCCTCTATCAGAAACTTCTTCCAATGTCCTGTTTCTGAGACACCTGATTCCCCCAGCGTGTGCTCTCCTCTGCTGCAGAAGGTTAAATGAACCTAACCTTGTCTGACTCGAGGTATGTTCCTGGATTCTTTGGCTAGCAGGGTTTTGACAACACACACACACACACACACACACACATACACCATTTTAAAGTATTAAATAGTGTGTTCAATTATAAAACTCATTGTACCCACCAAATTTACCAGCTTCAAGCAACTAATTCAGAAAATGGTCAGCTGGATTACTCTTCCAGGTTCCGAGTCCAGTCGACCCTTCCATCCTTTCTCTGTGCAGAATCCACTCCAGGCTCCCCTAACCTTGAAGCCAAGACTCAGTTCCCTCATGGAAAGCCCCAGAGCCAGACTAATTTTCTAGTACCTTGCTCTGGCACCAACCTCCAGAACTAACTTAGGGACTACAAAGGTCTAGGGAGAAGTCAGACTTCAAGTCTTCAAAATACAAGTGCACCTCCTAATCAAAATGTGCACGATGTATGGAGAAATCTCACAGGGAAGGAGAGATGGAGGTGCTGATGGCACATGTTGAGGTGAGACAGAAAACCAGAATTCCTCCTGGGACACAGAGGAAAGAGCCCTGGTTGGGGAGGGAGAGTCTTGGCCTGGCTCTGCCAGTGTTGCCACGGTGAACTTGATCCACGATTGTAAAATGAAGACATTGGACAAGATACCCAGACTGCGGTCCTAAGAGCCCTCATACTGATCTGCGTGGGGACACTGGGGAGGAGCTGAGAGTGCCCTGGAAGTCCCCTCCCCTGCTGCCCAACCGCTGCTTTAATCTTTCACAAAAACAAGCATCAATTCTTCTCATTCAGAGAGTGTTGGAAGATGGACTTGGGCAAATTAAAAAAGAAAGCAGTGTGAAAAACAACTGGACTAAAAACAATTCTCTGATATTCACAATTTTATCTCTGGAAAGGACAAGGTACAATTATTAAACACAAAAGGAAAACAAAATGTCCAGCCCATTCTTTGAAACTTTAAGATCAAAAGTCCAATGACCACTTTCAAGGGTGAAGGTTCTCTTGCTCACAGGAAACCTTAATGAAACCTTAATGAAAAGTCTGACTGATGGATGAATTTTAAAACAGTATTAGTACGCCACTTCAATTTTAACATTTAAGTAGGAATGTTTAATACCATAATCTAAAAGAATTAAGCAACATGGAGGTTTCAGATACAGTAGAGATATGGAGAAGGAGGTGTTTTTGCTTCAAGGTGCTCACACGAGCACCAAGTGCTGCTGAGACATAAGGCATTCCTGTCGGGGCCCCAAACTGTGGGCAGGAGCAGTTAGAGCTGTGGATGGAGAATTGGGGATGGCTGGGAGGGAGCAGAGGTGGAGTAGGGCTGGCGTCCATCTGCAATGGTGGGATTAGAGAGGAGGGAAGTGTGGGATTTGGGTTTGGGATGGAGGACTGGGGGGTGAGGTGGGACTCACTAGCTAGAGGGTCCTGCCAAGTAAGTGAGCCAATGGAGTGCTTGTCAATGACTCCTCTCCCAGCCCACAGCCAATGTGTGGAATAAAGCAGACAAGGACATGCTGCTGTCATGGAATTTATATTTTTATTTTCCATATTTTCAATATTATTGAAGTATAACACACTAACAGGAAAGTGCACAGATGAGTATGAACTTACATAAAATGAATACACAAGTGTAGTCAGCCCCCAGAACAAGAAGTAGAACATTGTCAGCTCTCCCGTCTGCTCCTAAACCCTCCTCATGCCCCAAACACCCTCCCAACCTCTCTTCTAACACCATAAATTCATGTTTCTTATTTTCGAACTTTATGTAACGGAGTCGGGCACAAAAATATGCACTCGTCTGTGCCTGACTTCTTATGTTCCATATATGTGTGAAGTTCATTCATGTTGTTGCATGTAGTTGCATTTTGTCCGTTCTCATTGCTATAGCATAGCCCTGGGTAAGGATCGCACAAATGATTCATCATTTCTACTGTTGACGAACATTTGTATTATTTCTAGCTTGGGGTTACTATGAATAATGCTGCTAAGACCATTCTAGTACATGCCTCCTGATGCACAACTATGTGCATTTCTATTGGGTTTATTTCTAGGAGGGGAATTGCTGGGCCATACTGTATATATATGCTCTACTTTATTAGGTGCAACTAACAGTGAACCAAAGTGGTCCTACCAATCACACCTTCACCAGCTGTGCACAAAAGCCCATGAGCTTGTTAGTTTTTAACACATATATCCCGTATATCATAGGGACAAAAAGGAGGAGGAGGGAGAGGAGAAAAACAAGGAGAACTAGTATTATTGGCCCTGTAAAAATGGTCTGTCTTCCTTCTTTAGGTCACAGGAGGATGTAAGTGAAGGTAACACATGCCTTGGCCTCTCTTGAAGGCTCTGAGAGAAAAACACCTGCACAGGTCTTGCTGGGTGGGTTGGGGGGCTGCATTCTAGGGCTTAGGGGGGGATATTGAATTGTCTGACTCTGCTGGGCACATCCCACGCCAGCAAGCCTCACCACCCTGGGAGCCCAAGGCAGAATGCAGCCCTGCCCTCAAGGTTGCCAATTATTCCTTATGACACATGCTTCAGGCAGAAGCCCCGAAGCACCAGCGATATGGTTTGTAGGGATGACTGTGCCAATGATTCAGCCAATATAATTACTGCCTAACCACTCCAGGGAGGTGGTGGTGACTGTATCATGCTTTGGAGGTCAATAAGGCCAGCAAAGGATGGAAGAGACCAGCGGAGAATAAGATTGCACTTTTGATTTCTTCCCCCGACCAACTTGTCATGGAGTAGTTGCCCCTGGTACAGTCAGCACCCAGGGCTGAACCCGCAGCCCAGGCTAAGGAAGACCCAGGGGGCTGGGCAGACAGAGCCCAGTGTCTACAGGGTCAGGAAAACATTAGCAATTTTTCTGGTCAACGGGACTCTCTGACCATGACGGGGTCTCATCACTGAGTCTTGGTAGTGGCTGCCACGTGTGAGGATGGTTGGAGTGTGTATACATTCTATTTCCTTCTCAAGATTAAACACGCTCACACCCAAGCGCCACTGCCGACAGCCTTCTGGGTGTAAATGGCATGAGATGTCTGAATTCTATGTCCATTTCAAGTTGATAGGAGAGCAAAATAAGATTATATTTTTAGAAGCTGGGAGAGACAGACTGGATAAGTTTGAGAGGGAAAGCAAATTCCAGCCACCGAGCTAACAGATGCTGTTCTTCAATGTAAATATCCCATCAAACCAAAAGGAAGTCACGTGCTGTCTGAGAAGGGACTGCAACGAGAACGTTTAGCCACCATCTCTTTTCTTTTCTTCATATTCCCAAGCAAATTCAGGAGAGAGAGTAAAAAAATTCCTTAAGTTAATTGATTAATTAGAAGATTAATTAATTAGAAGATTGACTTCTGTTTGAGTGGGATGAAGTCTTGACTCTGCCTGGAGTCAAGGAGACAAACCGGATACATGCCTCTCAAGGAATCGCTTTGGTGAGGATGGCAAAATTTCCCGTTTCAAAAAACACATGACAGAAATGACAAGGAGGGAGAAAGATGTTTATTGGTGAGTACAATTTGATATTTTCTTGGCTTTCTGTTTCTAGATGTAAATAATTTAATTTTTTAAAAACTTACTGAATTCTTGTCATAGACAGATGCTATACTAAAGTATACAAAAATTCTAATTAATTGAAGAAACAAAGATGAATAAGAGCCCCTTCTCCAAGGAACCTGGAGTCCAGAGGAGGAGATGGATGGCCCGTGGCAACACCACGTGGTAAGGTGGGAACTACGTGGGTGACTGTAGAGATGTCATGCCAAGAGCGTGAGCTTTGGAGCTCCCATCCATCTTGGTCAGTCAGCATCTGTGTATCTGGAGGAACTCCTGTTCCTTAATGTTGTTACATTAAGGAACCTGAATCAGATAGACTCAGGTGCATAAAGCCCTGGATTGGTAGCTGGCATAGAGCAAACACACGCAAATGTCAGTCCTTCTGCTGAATCATCTGTTGTCAACCTGGCACCACCAGGAGTCCCACCCAAGACTTGGAGCCACACTTCCTAGCACTTCCTTCCTTGAGAGGTTCCAGGTTTAAATGAGAAAATCTTGATACCACTGAGAACGTGGGTGGGGAGGCAGAAGGAAAGCAGAGGCCACAGTTGGCAAATGAAGCAGTTTTGTCAAACATGGTGGTTTAGCAGAACTTACTGGGAGCTCACACTTCAGCAGCTCAGTACGGCGGCTATTCACACAGCCCCACAAGTTCCAGTCTTTCCAGCTCTGAGCTGTAAGTGACTGTATCTCCCACCTTCAGGGGCAGCCTTCAGACCACCCCTCACCTCTCCCCCATTCATGGAAGCCCCTATCCTATATGGAAACCCTTTATTTCTGTAACATTTTTAGTGACTCTGTTCTCTTGAACAACCCCAGATAGATACATTTTTCATCCCAAAGGCATGAATGATAAGAAACAACAAGGTGTATTTGGGGACTGGCTTATGGTCTGACACGGTTGCCAAACGCCAACATATTTTGGGAAAAAAGTCATAGCCAGGTAATTCTGAGCAGAACTACTCAGAGAATTCATGTGCATCAGAGTATCTCTCTGTTAATGACTCTTCATAGAACTTAGGATAAGACAGCGCAGGGGTCCTCAGTGCTGGACTCGATGCTGAGCACACTCGTGGTCACATGCAAAAGTTTGTCATTTGCCACTATTTAGCTATGATACTATAGATGGAGCTATAGATCAGCGTGGCTCTCTGGATGCAGCAGGGCTGGGCTCAGGTTCCAGGCTGAGTCTGGCTGTGCTCTGGGTGACTTTCCTCCTGTAACCTGGGATAAAGGAGCTGGAGCTACGTGGGGGCTTTCTCTTCTGAGTAAGTCAGGTTCCGATGCAATATTGCTGCATAAAAAAGAACAATCTACCACCAACTCCTGGGATTCCATGTGCATCCAGCCTTTTGGTATTATATAAATTGGAATTCATAATCACTCCCCCTCCACAGTTTCTCAGTTCTCAACGCAAAAGTTTTATTAGCATGATGACTCAAAAAAGATAAAGAACAGTGATATTTTGTGCCCCTAAACCAATGATCTCCAAAGTGAAGTGTCCATACACCCAGAGGATAGGGTAGGTACTTCTTTAGAGTATGGAAAAAAATTTTAACTAATTAAATATTTAAACCCCTATTTATATTTATTTTTATCAAAAACATAGAAAAGAATCTTAGCCTTCTGATAGTTAATATATGAAATGACATGAGGTCTCCAGTGGATCCATATGCTAGTTATATCCCCTGGGTTTCTGCAGGATGGAAGGGAATTCTATTAACGCAAAGGGGTTGGCAGTGATTTTTTAAATCTTAAATCCTTCTCAACTGGAATTCCAGGAAATTAAGTCCTAACCTAAAACATCTACCTAATGTAATGGATTAACTTCTCCCTATGCACTTAGAATGGTACTAGTTAGCTATACACCTCCCTGGGAGGAATCTAGACAATCTATTCCAATCACTTTAGTAGGGCTTAATTCAGTTGAAAATGGCTGAATAAAACCATCATGTTGAGCAAGACATTTTTTTGAAAAGCATCAAAAACAAGAAGGCAAACATTGACCATTTTTCAGTGATATTTAAAGTCTCTATCCAGTACTTTACAAAATTTCAAAAAAAAATTATTTGTTAGTGGACACAAAGCCACTTGACTTTGGAAGAACACTTGTCTTCCTTCGACAATAAAATATGACTCAAAGAATACACAGAAAACAATATGTGAACAAACTAAAACGCATCCTTTGGTCAGCATACACCATTGGAATACTCACAGCAAACGTCGCCAAAGAAACAAGCATTTGAACAAGCGTTCAGTGCGAGGAAGATTGTAAACAGATCAAGTACAGATGTTTCTAACAAGTTTTAGCTTATGGGATTTGCCAGATTGGGAGCTTTGAGAAATGAAATCCACAAAGAAGTACTTTTGGTGACTCACTAAAGATGTGCAAAGAAATATATAATCATAATGACTGATTTCTTTATTAAATACAAGGTCTTATAAGACGAAAAGGAAGTCTGGGATAAAGCTGCCAGGACAGTATGGCACGTGCAACACGCTGATACCCTGCCCCATGCACAGTCAAACTCTTGCAGCAAATGTGCTGCAGCCAGAAGTGTACCAAGGACTACAGGAACTCAACAAAATTGAAAGATGTATAAAATTAAGACCTTTAAGATGGAGTAGAATTTTTATAACACTTCATAACAGAAGGGGACTGACCTTGAAACTTTATGTGACATATAAAGATTTGTATGTTACCCCACAGGAAAGTACTTAAAAGATCTGTCAGGCTTATAGATGAGTTATACACTTTCCTTTTGCAAAAAGACAAGTGTTTCAAATTTGCTGACCTCTCATGTGATGACAAGTGGCTGTCACTGCTTTGCTATCTAACAAATATTTTTCTCTATAAAAGAAATGCCTCACTGTCCATTCAAAGTAAAGATGACATTTAAACAAAGAGTAAAAAGAAGCTGTTTTTCAAAGAATTCTGTGTTATGAAGAGAGCGTTTTTAAAAGAGATGTTTGGATACGTTCCCAGCTTGGTATGGATTTTTTTTCTAAATCATGTGTGTTACCTACAAAAACTCTGCTATGCGTATACTTCAAACATTTGGAAGAAATTGTTCAATTGTTTAATTTGTTAAACAATCTTCCAAACAAAGAGTGTCAGAGGTTTTGAAACACTTTGTTCAAAATATGCAAGCACAAAACCTTCTGATTAGTTTGCAAAAAACAACTAAAGGTCACTGAGTAAGAATAAATTTTTTTAGAAAAATTCTCACAAAATCCTTTGCAAAGTTAGTGGACAGACTGAGAAATACGTATCATGATTTGGTAGGTGTATCCCACACTGTATAAAATTGCTACTATTGAACCAGTTTTAACCAACAAAACTGGCAATTTCATATGGTTCAACCTAACATAT
>NW_012151208.1:571701-645601 GCF_000956105.1 Propithecus coquereli | reverse complement strand
TATATATGTTGGTGTGACATTTAGTGACCTCGACTGTCATGGCATCCCTGAGAAAGGGACTTATACCCCACATGCCACCCATCTCCACTCAGGTAAATTAGGAGTTTGGGGTAGGAACTGGACTCCAGACAGCCAGGAACCTCATGCCTCACTTCCTGATGGCCCCAAGAACGGCCCAGACTTGCTCTATGTTTCTGGGGCCTAAGGCAGAAGAGGTGTTGTAAATGTTACCAAAGCTCAGCCACTTGTCCACGAGGCTGAATAATGAAGACAAGCGGTTTGAGGAGGAAGGAAAGAGAGTTTACTTGTCAACAAAGGAGGAAATATGGTAGACCTTCTCTCTCAAAATCCAAAATTTCCCCCAACATAGGCAGAAATACAGAGCTTTTAAAGGGAGGGTTCTCAGCTTCAGGCAGTTACCATGGTTAACTTTCTAATCATCCCTCTCAGCCAAAGACAAAGCCTGTGAACTCTACCAGACGCCCACCTGGGGGCTGGCGCCACCTGGGAGTTTTAACAAAAGACTTAACCTGCCTAAGGGATGCAGGCCAGGAGGTAGTTCCCAAAAAAGTAGGGTAAGTTTTCCAGGCCATTCCCTCTGTTACATAAGGAGTGTCTAAGTGGATGGGTGTGCACAATGACAGAAAGAATAAAAATGTTTCTGTGTGACAGAAAGACAGAAAGGCCCAGCAATTGGTTGAAGAAGGTTGTAAAGATGGAATTGGAGGTCGGGGAGGCGAAGACCTGCATGAATCCATGATTAAGGGCTGGATAGGATGAGGTCCACAGTAGAGAAATGAGAACAAATGAGAATGAGATATTCTCCCCTCACTCCCCACTGTGGACACTTTGGCCCTCTGCAGCTTTCCAGAACTTAGATGCAACTCTAAAGTAAAAGGAGGAGAAATCCTGAAATGACAGAGAAAGTTTCCACTCTCAGACAAATGCAAAGAGAAATTAAGTCAGTGACAAGTAGAGAAGGTTGCGTTTCTTGCTTATCTGAGGGGTGCAGCCTGAGATAGAAACATTTCAATGGACTTTGACAGTCAGGGGAGGTGGAGGCCCCTTCTGATGGTGATGGTCTACTCTGCACCTTGAACAAGAATTCCTTGAGAGTACAGATTGAGAGAAAAATCGGGCATTTCCCAACTAAGAGCTTTTACAAGGTACCCATGGCTTGGAATCTGAAGGAAAAGAAATGCAATTCTAAACCAGTGGTGGGTGAATGGCTCCTTATTTGTTCAGGTACAGTAGCTTTACAGCAAGTGCCTCAAAGTTATCATTTCTCTTCTCTTATCCTATGTCCCTGCCTTCAAATTCTTCAAAATAATGCAGGATTTGATTAGAACAGACAGATTTTTGAGAGCTAAAATGTCAGGAGACATGGAGCTTCCATATATCTTCCCATCTTCCCTGGCAATGTTTCCACTGGAGAGAGATATGCACAAAAGCAGCTGTAATCAGAAGTATTGATTCTAGTGCTGAAACCATTTTTCATCAGTCTCTGAAATTATATTGTCAAGCAAGGAAAGCAAATAGAACAAGTGTTCTTGTTGATCGCAGCTATAAAAATGGATGAGGTGTTATGGACCATGGATTTTCAGGGAACTCACTTCCATCTTCTCAAAATATCTTCCTCTAGGTACCCACCTTTCAGGCTTGCAAACTCAGTGGCATCTCCATCTGTTTTGTGAGTATGGCGGCCAAGAATAATTGCTCTAGTGCAAAGATGTTGCAAATAATTCCTGGGATATTTCCTGAATTTTTCTAGGGGGGCACATTCTGGGAAGTTTTCTGAAAACACACGTTCCTGGTGAGAGGGTGAATGTGCTGGATGGTAGACACCTTATCTTTGCAAGTTACAAATTACTAGATACTTAGGGAGAACTAAGTTAGGTGACGGGGACAAGATGGCGAACAAGAGGAAATCCTTGCTTTCATTGATCTTAGAGTCTAGCAGGAAATACAAACACATGCACAAGCACCCTAAGACCACATAAGGAAGGCTGAGACAGCAGGAATCATTGTGTGTGAGAGAAGCACCAAGGGGAGTCTGGCACCTTCCCAGAGGATGTGACATCTAATTCAAGTTATAAACGCTAAATGGAAATTTCTTGACAGAGCAAATAGAGAGGACAAAGGCTGAGAGGCTTAAGAGGCTTTGGGGGATCTCCGGAGAATTCATACAGTGGAGGAGGTATGTGAGATTTTTTTCCAGGAGGGTTATTGAGGTACAATTTACATGTCATAAAATATACCATTTTTAATGCTCAGTTCTGTGAATTTTGATGTAACCACCACCACAATCAACATACGGAAGAATTCCATCAAGCCCCGCTTCCTCCAGTACTCCTTTGTAGCCCATCCGCTCCCCCAACTCTTGGCCCCTGGCAACAACTGATCTATCTTCTGTCCCTGTGGTTTGTCTTTTCCAGAATGGCATATAAATGGAATCACATGGCATGTAGCCTTGCGAGTCTGGCTCCTTTCACTCAGCATGATGCATTTGGGATTCATCCATGTTGTTGTTTGGATGTACATGAGATTTTAGATGCACCTAATTTGAGATGGTTTACATTCACACCGATCATCTGATCTTAAAAATCCAAATTATGGCAAAGTTTTAATTACCAAGAGGAATCTCAGAGGGGATTGTGGAAATATGGCTGCTTGCAAGGATGGCTATTTACCTCCCCTTCCCAGTTCTCCATCTGGAATAGCACAACTAGCCAGGCACAATTAACGATTGCCTTCAAAGAGAAAGCCTTGCCCACCCCTGTTCACTTTTCTGCATGTGTGCTCAGGAGGCCTGCCTAGCCCACAGACTTCTGTGAGCCTGGAGGGCTGCTGCACACTGAAGGTCATTGACACCAGTATCTGTGGATGGGGGAGTGCTGTCCCTTCTCCCCAGAGAGACCTAGAGACAGAGAGGTTCCTCCCATACTCCAGCAGGCTGAACACAGTTCTGCGGGTTTTCCACCATCCCCTCATAAGAGCAAAAAACCTCTGTCCCTTCCACCATCTGCCAGTTGAGATACCAAAGCTAAAACCTGTACAAAGAAGATACATAAAATGAGACCCATTTAAGAAAGTAGCGCTTAGTCCTGGCCAATTCATTGGAATCACCTGGGGAGTTTTAAAATCTACTGATGCCTGAGTTCCACCATCAGAAATTCCTTATTAATTGATTTCACTGAGTCCTGAGCAACGGGACTTTTAAAACCTCTCCAGAGTGATTCTCATGTGTGGCCAGGGTTGAGAGCCACCAAATTAAGGAAATTCAGCAACCCGAGGGAGAAAACTAAGTTTAAAAGAACAGATGACTATTATTAAAATAGAGCTAATGGAGGAGACAGATGCACTTAAACAAAAAAACCAGATGAGAACTCCCAAAGGGCATTCAATTTAGCAGAGAACAAAAGATTTTCTAGAATTAGAATACTTATTTCTGAAATTACAAGTTCAATAGACTAACTGGGAAGAGAATAATCTTTGCTGAGAACTAAATTACTGTTTTGGAAGGTCAAGCAGAAGCAGCATTTTATAAATGATGTGGAATTCACGAGGAATTAAGAAAAGAGACTTGGAGGTCAGATCCAGGAATCTGAATGTGAATAATAAAAGTTTACTAGAAGGCAAAAAGGAAACAGATGGAGAAGTAATAAATGAGGAAATCAATCATAAAAGAAATTTTGTCTTGATGGAAAAAAGTTTTGAGTCTCCAGGTTAAAAAGAGCAACACAACCCCCAGTAAAATTAATCATCCTTATTTAAAAAACTAGACCCTCAAAACATTTCCTGATAAAAATTTTTGATTCCGGTTATGGAAAAGAAAACATTACATGCTTATAGAAAGAAATGATAGATTACTTACAATGGAGAAAGAATGGGCTAGCATCAGACACCTTGTCTGCAATATTGGAGGTAGGACTGGAAAAATGTTTAAAGATGATTGAATAAGGACAGTATTTCAAGAATCCTATACCCAACCACAATATCAATCACCTGTCAAGGCAAAAGATACTTTTAGACATACAGAGACTCAGAAAGTCTATAGAAAAACAGGTAAGTCCTGTATTAAACTTTTCCAGACCATAGAAAAAAGTGAAAAACTTTTGTTATCTGTTCAATGAAGGTATTGTAACCATACTGGAAAAACCTAATATAGGATGTACCAAAAAAAAAAGACAAAAAGCACAAAAAAAAACAAACGAAAAAACCTCCACTACTCCAGATCAACTTTATTTGTGACTATAGATGCAAAATATTTATGAATGAAACATTGGCAAATTGAATCCATCACTATATTAAAAGGATAATATACTTTGACCGGGGAGAATTTATTCCAGAAGTATAGACGGTTCAATTCCCATATTAATATATTTTTTTCTAATTTGATGTCTTATAGAATTTAGACAATATAAATCATGATTCTGATGGAATTTTTTGTAGATATAATCAAGCTGATTCCAAAATATATGGAGAGAAAGGCAAAGGAATTAGAATAGCCAAAATGATTTTTTAAAAGAAGTATGACGCTAGAGATATGACACTGTTTGATTTTAAGACTTATTTTGTAGTAACTAAGACAGTAGAAAAAAGTGAGAGTCCAAAAATAGACCCACACAAATATGGCCAACTAATTTTTAAGAAAGATGCAAATGGATTCAATGGAGGAAGAATAGTTTCAACCTAAACCACGCACCTTATAAAAACTTAACTGAAAATGGATCAGAATTCTCAATGGAAAATGTAAAATTATAAAACTTTTAGAATAAACTATAGAAGAAAATATTCATGACCAAGGGTTAAGCAAAGACTTCGGGGACATGGCACCAAAAAATGAACTTAAAAATAAAAAAAGCAACGAGAGTTCACAAGGATATTCAGTTTAACACTATAATTCATGAACTAAATTTATTAAATTATGCTACCTAGATATTATGATACCATATGCAGTCATTTTAAATGACTATTTTGAATTTATTTTTGCAGTAATATACAAAATAGAAAGCTGTTAGTAGTTTGGGGAAAATACTTTTGCTTATATTTTTTTGTACCCTCCTATTCTAGTTATGCTTAGAACTTTTATAAAGATTGAATATGAAATTTTATAAAATGCCTCTTTAGCATTTGCTAAATGTGATTTGCTATAATCATATTTTTGTTCTCTTTTACATTATTAACATAATAAATTATGTTAAAGATTCTGGAATAGCAAAGGGTTGTATTATATCACTATTGTTATTCAACATCATTTTGGAGGCTTTTTCTTAATGCTGTAAAATAAATACTCAAGACCAATATTAAAGATGAAGAGGCAAAATTAATTTTACTCAAAGATTAAATGCTTGCATACTTAGAAAACCCAAAAATCTCTGCTAAAAATGACTAAAATTAATAAGAGTATTTAATAATGGGGTAATATAAAAGACAAATATATATTACTGGTGAGTTTTGTTTTTAACATGCTGAGTGGAGTACAAACATAAAGTGTAATGATGGGCTTCAATAATGTTGTGTTAAAACTTCCTTTCCTGTCCCTTTCATTTGGGTAGCATCCATAGCTTTGTTCCCTGAAAGGGAACAAAAAGCATTCTTGTCTAGTTGTGTTAAAATTGCACAGCAATAGATAATTATCTATTATTATACTGTAAACATTTTTGTTTGCTTCCTTCATAGATTCAAAATATTCCTTTTAAATCACAATATTTCACAGCATAATATTTATGTACCATATTTTATGAAATATTCTCTAGTTTGGTAACATTGGGTTTATGTCCAATGCCTATTAGAGATAATCCTTTAATAAGCACCTTTTGAGTGCATTATTTCATTTTCAGTGTTATTTCCTTAGCATAAATTTCCAAGTATGCATGAATGTTTTAATATTTTGGGTTTTTTTTTTTCCAAATTCCTTTCCAAGAAGGCTGTACCAATTTGTGTTGCTATTAATTTAGCAAATATTGGCTGAATATTTCTTTCCAACAATTGTGATTGAGCAGAATATTACAACTGTATTTTATCATCATTTTTATCCTATTCCTATTATCTATTTAAAAAGATAGAAAATTCCCAGTGGTCAGCAGGGGGTCTAACTTTAGTATCATACATATTATATAATTCTTGCTTAACGAATGTTTGCCTGACATACAGTCATGGGGGAAAGAGTCTGGATCTTTCATTCCATCTTGAGCAGAGGTGCTTCTGTGGCTGATCACACTTTCATTTGAGTTTAACCACAGATTTTATACTGGAATTTAATAGTTGTTGAAGGATGCTTTAGGAGTAGATAAAAGAACATTCCAAGGGAAAGAGGTCAAGTGAACTTTTCAGTGATGAGGAGTGACCCCCAAAAGGTATAAAAAGCAAAAATTGACAGAACTGAAAGAAAAAACAAATTCAGTATACAAGCCGAAATTGTAGACTTCAACTACAATAATAGGTAGAACAATCAGACAGAACATCAATCAGTACTGAAACAGGACTTGAACATCCATACACATAACACTCCACTTCAAAACAGGAGAAAATACACTTTTCTCAAATAAACTTAGAATTCTTCAGGATAAATCATTGAGGGCCAAAAAACAAGTCTGAATAAATGTTAAAAGCTGGGAATTATTCAAAATATCTTCTCTTACTACAGTGGAATGAAATTAAACATCCATAACAAAAGGAAAACTGGCAAACTGACAAATAGTGGAAATTAAACAGCACCCTCTTCAACAACCAATGGATCAAAGAAGAAATCACAAGGTAAATTAGGAAAAAACAACTTTGAAACAAATACAAATGAAGACACAACATATATAACTTATGGAATACAGTAAAAGCAGTGCTCTGGGGGGAAATTTATGGCTGTAATGCCTACATTTAAAAGATATAATGGTACGTAATGGTACAAAGGTATAATGATAACGTATCCACCATTATAGAATCATAGAGTATGATTTGCTGCCCTTAAAATCCTCTGTGCTCCACCTATTTTCAATGTGACTTTGCTGATCCTCCCATCAAGAGAGGGAGTCTATATCTGCACTTCTTGAAGGCAGGCTGACCTGGTGACTTACTTTGGCCAACAGAATGTAGCAGAAATAATGGGGTGTCAGTTCTGAAATTAGTCCTCGAGAGGCCTTGCAGCTTCCACTCTGTCTTGAATCCCAGCCTCTACCATGATAACAAGCCTAGAATAGCCTTCCATAGGATGAGAGACAACCCAGAGAAGACTCAGAGCTATGCTAGACCAGCCACCAGCCAGCTGATGCTGAGCAAGCGGGAGTACCCAGCCCAGATCAGCCACACCACTTACCCAATCTACAGTAGCTGGGCACATGCCTGAGAGAGTCTAGCTAACCATAGAAGAAACATCCAGCTGACCTAAAGAATCAGGGCCTGAGGACTCTGGGTTTTGGAGACACAAAACAAACAAAAAAAAAGGACAAAAAAATACACAAAACCACAAAACCCAGCTAGGCATGGTGGCGCATGCCTGTAGTCCCAGCTACCTGGGAGGCTGAGGCAGAAGGATGGCTCACAGCCCAGGACTCCAGCCTGAGCACAGTGAGACCCCATATCTAGAGACAAGAAACAAAAAAAGACACACACAAAAAAAATACACAAAACCAGGACTCTGGGTTTTGGGGTGGTTTGTTACTCGTCAATAGTTAACTGATATATGTGGGGAAGTATCAGGAACAGACAATTCCTGGAGTTAAAAGGCGGCCATCCAGAGAGGAAAGCACACTGATTCCAGCATTCACATGCCTTCCAAATCATCAGAAAGAGTCACCAAGTGGGCTCCAGCTCCTAACTCTGGTATCTGTTACTTGCCTTGAGGCCCCCATGTGTTTTCCTGACAATAATTACTCACAAATGGGGAGATTATGGGACCAGTTTTCACCTGCCTGCTTCCTCTGGCAGACAGTTTTGTAGGTTTAGTTTTACAGAGGAAGCACTAATTCAGACAAAATTTGGGGAGTTATGTGCTTATTAGGGATCAATCTTGTAAAAAGAATGGGGAGGAAGCAGGATTGGGCAGAAGGAGACTTCAACCCATGAATCAGGCCCAGCAGAGCCTCCATCAGCCTGGCAGGGAGCTCTGAACAGACACTCCCTTCAGAGTTGCCTGTGTCTGTTTGAAATGGCCAGGACTTTATATCCCCACCTTGCTCTGTCACTAGACATGGGCTGTCCCCGAAAAGGCTGACCCCAGCGGAGGCAGCTCCCTGCAGCTGAGGCACACCCCGATGGAGCTGATGGCTGAAAGGGCCACCTGCTGACCACATGCCCCACAGACAGAAACAAGTCCTTTCCCAAGGTGGACCTGGACATGCCACCCTGTGTCTACCACAGATCTGAATAAGAATTCAGTAATCATAATTGGCCCTTGATTGTATTTTAGAGCCAAGGGTTTAAAGACAAACACTGTGTCCAATCAACCCCTATTTCTGGGGTGTTCTTGACACTGCAAGGATTATAAAGTCCATTTCCCTATTCTCAAGCAGCCTATAACCTAGAGGGAGAAGATGTATTCAAACACTTTCAATAAAGACAAAATAAAATTGTCACGAAATAGAAGCACTGGTGCCATGTTCTGGGAACAGAGAAGATAGTTACGAAGAAGAAATTAAAAATGTGTAGCAGTGTAGATATTTTAGTACTGAGCTAAGGGTACAGACACTAAGAGATCTGAGTTCAGAGAAAGACTTGAGTAATCAGCAAGGCTTAGCTGGGCCTTGAAAGATGAATAGCATGTGGATACTGGCAGTAGAGAGTGGTATTCCAGTGGACTGAGCAGCACGCACAAAGCCAATGGCCACAGGGACTCCAGTCCAGGTCTCTGCCCTAATCCCCAGGGCTGCTCTCTTATCCCTGCTGAGATTCCCACATCTGAGCCATATTCACCTGGAGGGCAAGGTAGGCACAGAGTCTTTTCGTACCATGACCAGCATGGAGCATCTTCACCCAAGAGATCCACATCGAATGTGACTAACAAGCAAGAACAGTCAGCTGGGGACCCTGAACTGTCTCAGATTGAACAATGAGCAGGCAAGAAAAGGGCAGTGTTACCTCCCCTTACATGGTCTCTCTTGCAAAGATCTGCTAGGCTGGCCCAACATTTTCTTTCCCATCTCTGCTGGAACTGAGAATGACAGGTCTCCTTTCTGAAATGCCAGACCAACTTACCTGAGCTTCGACTCTGAGACTCAATTCTGTGGTCAAGGATTTTTCCTTCTCCTCAACAACCCTTGAAATCACAGCCCACCTGGAAGAAGCCATCAGAATTGAGAGGCTTTGAGATGATTCAGTCCTGTCCTCGCACCTGCCAGGAGTGCTCATGATGAAGAGTCATGGATCCCAGGTGGCACAGAGCCAGCAGCAAAGGTGGCTCATGGACAGCTTAGAGGTCAGAACTGGCAACGCTGTACTGTGAGCTTTCCATGTATGCTTTCATCTGTCCTTGCAACCAGGAGACCACGTTACACAACTCCAGGGGCATCATTCTCATTGTACTCCAGGAGAAAGTAAACAATGTAGAAGTCAATGTGGATGGAGCCCTGGAAGTGTGTAACAGGGCAGCCCTATTCTAAATCAAGTTTTGCATTAAGAGCCATTAGCATTCCCATTTCACACATGAGGAAACCAGGTGAATGTGAAGAAATTATGCCTGGTCATATATATGGTAGATGTGCAGGGATTTGAACCCAAAATTTCTTCATCTGATTTCAAAACCAGAGCTCTTAAACTATCCTAAATTTTCTAAACCTCTCTCCATATCATGAGGCAGGGTGAGGTCCCAGAAGGAGCTCAGAGCACAGAAGGGGTGAGGCAGTCCCCAGGGAGGAGGGAAGCAAGGAAGGTAGATGCAGGGTCAGATGGGCAGGGGAAAACTGTGAGCTGAAATACATGATCCTAAAATCACCACATCCAGCACACAAAGGCAGCCAAGTTCTTCCTCTGTGAAAGTAAATTTGCATTTGGAAACATCATATTCTAAACATTGTAAACACAGGATTTTGATAGGCTTATATTTGATATCAAGACTGTCACCTGTTGGAAGCTTCCCAAAGCAGTGTCTATGGGCTTTAAAAATACATTTTTAAAAGGCCAGTGATTAGAGGAATTAGCCAATATGACTTGCTCGATAGCTATTTAATCACCTGTTTTATGCAATATATAACCAGAACAAGAAATGTTTTCAGAACTTTGTGTGACAGAGAAACTGAACACAATTAGAAACAGCATTGGAGATATCCTCTCAGTATAATCCCCCCTGAGTGCTTTCTGCATTTAATACTTTTCTCTTCCTGGACTAATTCTACCCGTTATTATTAACCCCATCTCCTACATTTTTATAATGCATTACTATTCATACAGTGCTGTTCTGTACACAACATTTCACCTTTGAAATGTTCTCTATCCTTTGGAAGGAGTTTGCAGAAACCTTTGGAAGCAGGAATACCAGGTGGGTGATGAATTTCAAGAGACCTGAAGAAGCACAAACATTCAGGCTCGAAATGTAGGGGTCACAATGTAATTTTTTTCTTCAACAACTAGCAACTTAATCACTATCTTGTACCCCTGTTCCTCCCAATGGGAGTGAGGAGGCATAATCTATCTCAATGACAAGATAAACTGAGTCATTTGGATTTAGTCTGGATTTTTCCCTCTCCTTCCAAACAATCAAACATAATATACGGTATATTCACACCCTCAAGGGGAAAAAATAAAATAAAATAACAAAAAAAAAATTAAAAGTTGCATCCAAATAAAAGTAAATTAAAAAATAAGAAGTGACAGCTTCTCCAGATGAACAGGAACCAGTGTAACAACTCTGGTAGTATGAAAAAACAGGCACCTCCAAAGGACCACACTCCAGCAATGAATCCCAACCAAAAGGAAAATTTTGAAATGACAGGATGAAGAATTCAAAATATGGATTGTAAGTAAGCTCAATAAGATCCAAGACAAAATTGAAAACCAATACAGAGAAACTAAAAAAAAAAAAAAAAATTCAGGACATGAATAAAAGTTCACTGAAGAGATAGATATTTTCAAAAAATAGCATAACAGAATTTCTGTAAATTAAAGACTCATTTAGGGAATTATGAAATATAGTAGAAAGTTTTAACAGTACACACACCAAGCAGAAGAAAGAATTTCAGAGCTTGAAGGCCAGGTTTTCAAATTAACCCAGTCAGACAAAAATAAAGAAAAAAGAATTAAAAGAGTTGAACAAAATCTCCAAGAAATATAGAATTACATAAAACATTTAAACCTAAGAATCATAGGTGTTCCTGAGGGAGAAGAAGAAAAAGCAAAAAGTTTGGAAAACCTATTCCTAATTAAGAAAAACTTCCCTGGTCTTACTGTAGATACAGTAAGACATGCAGATACAAGAAGCTCAACAAACTCCGAGGAGATTCATTGCAAAAAGGACTTTACCAAGGCACATAGTCATCAGATTATCTAAAGTCAATGTGGAGGAAAAAATTCTAAGAACAGTGAGACAAAAGTGTCAAGTAACTTATAAAGGAAATTCCATCAGACTAACAGCAGACTTCTCAGCAGAAACCCCACAAGCCAGAAGGGATTGGGTTTCTATTTTTAGCCTTCTTAAACAGAATAACTGTCAGCCAAAAATTTTGTATCCTGCAAAACTGAGTTTCATAAATGAAGGAGAAATAAATGTTTTCCCAGACAAGCAAACACTAAGGGAATTTTTCACCACTAGACCAGCCCTACAAGAAATGCTCAAAGGAATTCTAAACATTCAAATGAAAGGTCAATACATGCCAGTATAAAAACACTTAAAAGTATAAAACTCACAGGGTTTATGAAACAGTAACACAATTGAGAATACAAACCAACTAGGTAACAATCAACATGATGACTGGAGCAGTATCTCATATATCAATATTAACTTTGATTGTAAATGGTCTAAATGCCCCACTTAAAAGATATAGGTTGGCAGAACTGATAAAGCTCACAATCCAAATACCTTCTGCCTTTAAGAGAACTGTTTAACTTGTAAAGATTTTTATAGACTCAAAATAAAGGGATGGAAAAAGATAATCCACGGTAATGGAAACCAAAAGTGAGCAAAAGTAGCTATTCTTATATCAGATAAAATAGATTTTGAATCAATAACAGTAAAAAAAAAAAAGACAAAGAAGGTCACTATACAACCATAAAGGGATCAACTCAACAAGAAGATATAATAATCCTAAATATATATGTGTCTAACAATGGGGTTCACAGATTCATAAAACAAAGACTGCTAGAAATATGAAAAGAGACAGACAATAATACAGTAATAGTGGGGAACTTCAACACTCCATTGACAGCAATAGACAGATCATCAAGGCAGAAAATCAACAAAGAAACACAGAACTTGAACCAGACACAAGAACAAATGGACCTAACAAGCATTTATAGAACATTCTACACCAAAAATGCAGAATATACATTCTTCACATCAGCACATGAACCATTTTCCAAAATAGACCATATATTAGGCCACAAAACAAGTCTCAATAAATTAAAAAAAAATAGAAATCATATCAAATACCTTTTCAGATCACAGTGGAATAAAACTAGAAATTAACTCCAAGAACTTGCAAAACTAGGCTGGGCGCGGTGGCTCACGCCTGTAATCCTAGCTCTCTGGGAGGCCGAGGCGGACAGATCGTTTGAGCTCAGGAGTTCGAAACCAGCCTGAGCAAGAGCAAGACCCCGTCTCTACTAAAAATAGAAAGAAATTAATTGGACAACTAAAAATACATAGAAAAATTAGCTGGGCATGGTGGCACATGCCTGTAGTCCCAGCTACTCAGGAGGCTGAGGCAGGAGGATCGCTTGAGCCCAGGAGTTTGAGGTTGCTGTGAGCTAGGCTGACGCCGCAGCCTAGCGGCGGTGACGTCTCACTCTAGCCCGGGCATCAGAATGAGACTCTGTCTCAAAAAAAAAAAAAAAAGAACTTGAAAAACTAAATAAATACGTGGAAATTAAACAACCTGTTCTTCAATGATCTTTGGATCAATGAAGAAATCAAGATGGAAATTTAAAAATTTTTGGAATGAATGATAATATTAACACAACTTACCAAAATTTCTGGGATATAGCAAGATTGGTTCTAAAAGGGAAATTTATATCAATAAATGCCTGCATCAAAAAGACAGAAAGACCAAAAATTAACAACCTAATGTCACACTTCCAGGAACTAGAAAACGAGAACAAACCAAACCCAAAGCTAGCAGAAAAAAAGAAATAACAAAGATCAGAGCAGAATTAAATGAAATTGAAACAAACAAACAAAAAATACAAAGAATCAAAAAAAATTTTGTTCTTTGACAGGATAAACAAAATTGATAGCCTATTAGCTAGATTAATCATAAAAACGAGAGAATGCAAATAAGCTTAATCAGAAATGAAAAAGACATTACCATTGACAGCACAGAAATACAAAAGATCATCCATGAATACTATGAACATTTCTATACCAACAAACCAGAAAACCCATAACAAATGCAAAAATTCCTGCAAACAAACAACCTCCCAAGTCTGAAGAAATAGAAATAGAAACAAGAAACAATGAACAGACCAATAATGAGTAGTGAGATTGAATCAGTAATAAAACAACAACAAAAAAACTCCCAACAACAAAAAAAAAAGCCCAGGACCCAATGGAGTCACAGCCAAATTCTATCAGACATATAAAGGACTGGTGCCAAAGAAGGATTGCTTGAGCCCAGGAGTTTGAGGTTGCTGTGAGCTAGATGAACACCACGGCACGGCACTCTAGCCAGGCAACAGAGCAAAACTCTGTCTCAAAAAAATAAAAAGAAAAATAAAAAGAACTGGTGCCAATCCTACTGAAACTGTTCCAAAAGATCAAGAAGAAGAGAATCCTTCCTAATTCATTCTACAAAGTCATTATCACCCTGATACCAAAGCCAGGAAAGGATGCAACAAAAAAAAGAAAACTTCAGACAAATATCTCTGATGAGCATAGATGCACACAAATCCTCATCAAAATCCCAGCAAACTGAATCCAACAGGACATCAAAAGGATAATTCACCATGATAAAGTGGGTTTCATTCCAGGGATGCAAGGATGGTTCAACATATGCAAGTCAATAAATGTTATTCACCACACAAACAGAATTGAAAAGAAAAGCCACATGATCATCTCAATTGGTATGAAAAAGCATTCAATAAAATCCAGCATCCCTTCATGATAAAAAAAAAAACCAAAAAAACTAACCATAGAAGGAACATATCTCAAAATAATAAAAGCCTTATACAAAAAAACCCACAGCCAACATCATACTGAACAGGGAAAACCTGAAGGCATTCCCCTAAGAACTAGAAAAAGACAAGGATTCCCACTTTCACCACTCCTATTCAACATAGTACTGGAAGTCCTGGGCAGGCAATCAGGCAAGAGAAAGAAATAAAGCACATCCAAATTGGAAAAGAAGTCAAATTATCTTTGTTTATTGATGATATGATCTCATACCTAGAAAACTCTGAGGACTCCTCCAAAAGACTCCTAGATTTGACAAATGAATTCTGGAAAGTCTCAGGTTACAAAATAAATGCATAAAAAAATCAATAGAATTGCTATAGTCCAAAAATGACCAAGCTAAGAACCAAATCAAGACCTCAATCCCATTTATAATAGCTGCAAAAAAATAAAATGCCTAGAAATATATTTAACCAAGGAGGTGAAAGATCTCTATAAGAAAAACGATAGGCGAGGTGTGGTGGCTCACGCCTGTAATCCTAGCACTCTGGGATGCTGAGGCGGGAGAATTACTTGAGCTCAGGTGTTCAAGACCCACCTGAGTAAGATTGAGACCCTGTCTCTTTAAAAAAATTTTAAAAAAGAGAAAAAAAGAAGAACTATAAATCACTGATGAAAGGAATTGTAGATGACACAAACAAATGCAAAAACATCCCAAGGTTATGACTAGAAGAATCAATATTGTTAAAATGACCGTACTGCCCAAAGCAATCTTCAGATTCAATGCAATTCCTATCAAAATACCAACATCATTTTTTCATAGAATTAGAAAAAAAAATCCTAAAATGCCTATGAAACCAAAAAAGACCATGAATAACCAAAGAAGTCCCAAGCAAAAAGAACAAAACTGGAGACATCATATTACCTGACTTCAAATTAGAAAACAAGGCATGGTACTGGTAAAAAAACAGACACATAAATCAATGGAACGGAATAAAGATTCCAGAAATAAATACATATACCTACAACAAACTGATCTTCAACAAAGCAGACAAAAACATACACTGGGAAAAGGACACACTATTCAATAAATGGTGCTGGGAAAATTGGATAGTCATATGCAGAAGATGAAACTAGACCCCTATCTCTCACCATATATAAAAAATAACTCAAGATGAATTAAAGATTTAAATTTAAGACCTGAAACCATAAAAATCTAGAAGAAAACCTAGGAAAAAATTTTCTGGACAAAAATTCTTTGTCCTAGGCAAAGAATTTATGATTAAGACCCCAAAAGCAAATGCAACAAAAACAAAAACAGACAATGGGACTGAATTAAACTAAAAAGCTCTTCACTGTAAGAGAAATAATCAAGAGAGTAAACAGACAACCTACAAGAATGGGAGAGAATACTTGCAAACTATGTATCTGACAAAGAGGTAATATCCAGAATCCACAAGGAACTCATACAATTCAGCAAGAAAAAAACAAACAACTCTATTAAAAAGTGGGCAAACAACATGAACAGGCATTTTTCCAAAGAAGATATACAAATGGCCAACAAACATGTAAAGAGATGCTCAACATCACTGACCATCAGGGAAATGCAAATTAAAATCACGAGATATCATCTTACTCCAATCAGAATGGCCATTATAAAAAATTCAAAAAAACAATAGATATTGACATGGATTCAGCTTATATGCTGTTGGTGGGAATGTAAATTAATACTGCCTCTATGGAGATACTTCAAAGAACTAAAAGTAGACCTACCATTAGATCCAGCAATCTTACTACTACGAAGAAATCATTATATTAATATCAAAAAGATACCTGCACTCGTATGTTTATCGCAGCACACTTTCCAATTGCAAAGATATGGAATCAACCTAAGTGCCCATCTACCGATGAATGGATAAAGAAAATGTGGTATATATATATATACCACAGAGTACTACTCAGCCATAAGAAACAATGAAATAATATCTTTTGCAGAAACTTGGATGGAACCAGAGGCCATTATCCTAAGTGAAGTAACTTAGGAACAGAAAAATAAATGCTGCATGTTCTCACTTATAAGTAGGATCTAAGATATGGCTATGCATAGACACACAGAGTGATATAATGGATGCTGGAGACTTAAAATGTGGGAGAGTAGGAGGGAGTGAAGGATTAAAATTACCTGTTGGGTACAATGCACACTATCTGGGTGATGGGTACACGAAAAGCTCAGACTTCACCACTATGCAACATACATGTGTAACGGAATTCAACTTTTATGGCCTAAATCTATTGAAATACAAAAAATGTTGTTTATGAAGCACTTTGCAAAGTACTGAGTTAAATTCTTCATATATAATGGTTCATTTAGTCCGCACCACAAAATATGTGCTATTACTATTTCCACCTTACAGTTGAGGAAACTGAGTCACGGGGCTATCATGTAGCTTCCTCAGCCCAGGTACTTTCCCACCTTGTTCTTAATGGCCATGCTGTCTCTGTGGCCTCAGGGCAACATGGCCATTCAGCCAAAACCCACCCTTAGCCAGCCTGGACTGGCCTTGGCTAATTGGCATGACCAGAGTGGATGCCGTATGCCCAGACATACAGACCCCTATCAGGCCAAGGCACGTACCCCTCCTGCATGCCTCTCCCTGCCCTGGTGTCCCTCCTCTGCAGCGGAAGCCTCTGTCTGGGTGCGTGGGAGAATTCAAGCCCAGCCCCGCTGCTTTCATCCAGGACAGGCCAGGGCCCCAGAGGACTGGCAAGCCCTTCGTTACTACATGGAAGTTCAACTCTCCCTGCCTCCAGTTCTGTACGCCACAGGGGCTGTACCTGTGAGCTCTTCTCAGAGCCAATGTCCCAGGTACAGCCTGAAGATAGCGGCCATGCAAAGGGCCGGCCTCTCTCTGGGGGTGGCTGGAATGCAAGCCATCTGCCCTGGGCATGCCATAGGAAACCCACGGCAAGGGCTGCTTTCAGCCTGGACCTGGGGAAGGGGCCTGCCTGCTGACCACTGCTGGGAGCACGCACAGCCCAGGTAATGCTGCTGGGTGTCGTGGCCCCCCGAGTCTCAATATGCGTTTTGCAAACACCACTCCTGGTGCCTTAGGTGGCAGACAGGGGGACTCCTGCCGCCCTCACTGTATGTATCTCCTAACGTTGAATCTGGAATAAATCTCTGAGAGACACAGATCTGGAAGGGAGGAGCGTGGAGGGGCTCAGGAGTCTTCCCCTCGAATGCAGGGTGGTGCAACAATGAACACACTGTGCCCAGAGACTTGGATTTGAGACCTGGGGCTGTCATGGACAAGCTGTGTAAATTTGGGCAACCTGTTTGCCCTCCCTGATAGCCACCCTTTTGCATGAAGTGAGAGGTGATGGCAATTACATGTGTCCTGGGAGACTTCGCTGCAAGGGAACAGGGGACATTCAAGGCCATCCTCCCTCCCTCGCCCCCTCCCATTAGGCCTCAATTAAGAGGGGAAAAACCAGAGAAAGGAGACATCCGTCCCAGGGACTCAGGTCCCAGACAGTCATAGATAAGCTGAGAAACGTGACCCTTGGCAGCTCCAAAGTTCTCAGAAATAATGTCTGTGCCACATGATGGAAAATATTATTCAGCTGAGACTTTAAATAGCTGATGTGCCTCGGGCTGGAAGGTGGCTTGTGGAAGCCACCAGAGCAGCCAGGCCCCAAGCATGGGGCTTGAGAAGAACTCTGAATCACCGTGAGGTCCTTGCCGTTGCAGGGTCCTAGGGGCCTCCTCAGGGGCCTCTGCTTTTACTCAGGGCTCCCAGAGAAACCACAATTGTTCCTGCCTCCCACGCACCCTCAGCAGCAGTCAAGCTTTATGTCACCTCAACATCCTAAAAAAGTGGATCTCAAACTCAAGGTGCATTAGAATCACCTGGGGCACATGTCAGATGGAGCCCCCGATTCAGCAAGTCTGGTGGGGCCTGATTTTGCATTGCTCACAATTCCTAAGGTGCGATGCTGCTGCTTGTCCGGGACACAGTGACAACCACGGCTGGAAGCCAGGGTCTTACAGTCACCTGGGCTTCTGTAACAATCCCAATACCCAGGCCACACCCTAGACAATTCAATCAGACTCTATGGGGTTGGGCCCGGTGTCAGAATTTTGTAAAACTCCTCAGGTGTTCTAATGTGATGCCAGGTTGCAACCCACTGCTCCAGGAAGTCCAAATACCACTTGGAGCAAACCAGTGGACAGCATCAGGCAGGGTAAGAGGAAGGACTGCCCCTTAGGAAGTAGGATACAGGGGCCACCGATGGCTCCCGCCTAGGAGGGGCCCATCAAGCACCAGAAGGCTTCTGGGCAAATTGGACTCCTTCCTGCTTAAAATGGGGCCTAGGACCAACAGCATCACCAGGAGCTTGTGAGAAATACAGAGTCTCAGGCTCCTCTCCAGAGCTCTCAAGTCCAAATCTGCACGTGAACAATATCCCAGGTGATTTTCGTGACCTTCAAAGTCTGAGAAGCACGGTGATGTAGTAAGGTCTGCCAGCTCCCGAGCATAGGGTGGAGGCACAGCCCGCTCAAACCCAAGGTGGTCCCCAGGGGCCGTATCATTAGTTCCCCAAATCCAGAGAATGCCAGAAAGCTGAGTGCTCCCATTCACATGCAAATCACCTGGAAAGCTGTGTGTGTGTGTGTGTGTGTGTGTGTGTGTGTGTGTGTGCGCGCGCGCGCGTCTGTATCTTCAGAATTCCGACAAAGCTCCCAATTTGTTAAGACTGGGATTGATTCCGTGAGGCCTCTCCCCAACCAATGATCTGGCTGAACCCTCCAACCTGAGCCCCTCGCATCCACCGCACCTGCATGGAATTAGAATCTTTCTGGGTTAGAGCCGAGCTCAGCGATCCTGAAAATGAACTATACATTAGAATTATCTGGATAGCTTTAAAATCTCTTCAATGCCAGGACACACCCACCCCGATTACATCAGAAGTTCTGGGGGTGGGACCTAGGTGTCAGGGCTTCACAGCTCCCCAGGTGATTCCAATTAGAACCACAGTAACTGTCAGCATTTCCCCTGCGGACCTCCGTCCCACAGCCTTCACCTCTGCGTATTGTGTGCTGTTAACTTGGACACTGGATTCCCCTGATGGAAAGATACCATGAGCTTCCTTCCAGCGAAGGAATGGCAGTCTGCACACAAAGCAAATTTGCTTATCTTTGCTGAGCTTGCAAAACTGGGAGAGAGCTACAGTCCTTGGATTGCTTTAGTCATGTCAGTCCGATTTCTCAGCAAAACACTCACAGGTTCAAGCAGCTGCTGTCAGAGCACGGCTGTGACACCAGAGAGGCTGTTGGGTCAGCAACACTGGGGGACCAAGGCCAGAACAAATTTCCCTTGCGCCATCCCATATTTCAGTGATGGCACACACACAGGCAGCCTGGTTGGCAGCACAAGAACTCACTTGTATGTTGCCTCTTGCATTCTTCTAGTGGTCACTAAGATCAAAGATTTAAAGGAATTGTTCAATTTCAACACAGCATCCTATTGCAAATCTCCTTGGATCTTGCTAACAATTTTTGCGGTGAGCTAGGCAGATATTATGATTCCCATCTGTAGTGAGCTGAATAGTTGCCCCAGAGACATGGCCCACTCCTGGTCCCTGGATATTACGTTATATGGAAAATGGTGGGATTAAGTTAAGGATCTTGGGAGGATTTGCTTATTCTGGATTATCCTGGTAAATTCTTATATCTTTATATAGCAGAGACAGGAGGAGTTTTGAAACAGACACACAGCAGAGAAGGTGATTTGCAGACAGAAGCAGAGATTGGAGGGACACGGCCCCAGCCAAGGAACACCAGCAGCTGGAAGATGCAAGGAACAGATTCTCCCCTAGAGCCCTTTGGGGGAGTGTGTCCTGCCAAGCGTCACCCCTGTGAAACTGATTTTGGACTTCTGGACTCCAGAACGGTGAGAGAATAGAGTTGTTTAAAGCCACCACGTGTGTGGCAATTTGTTACATACAACAGCCACGGTAATCCAAAGAGCTTGTAGATGTGAAAATTGAAGTACAGACATGGACTGCCTTTGCTAAAGTTGCATTGCTCATCATCGCAAAATTGGGATTTGTCTTCCCTTCCCCAATTTGGAGTTTGCTGGTTTTCTAAGGAATTCAACAGGCAAAAGGATGTACTGATTGCATGGAACCAGTCTGTGGGTGGAGGCAGAAAAAAATCTGCTTAGAGCTTAGAGGGGCCTGTCAAAAGCTAACGCTCACCTTACCAAAGAGCACGCACACCATGGGGCAGAAAGGATGGCAGGTAACAGGGGCATTGTGTCTGCCCAATCAGGGCTAAGTTTCCCAAGCCTCTTGTCTCCAAACTCATCATTCCTTCCCCCAACATTTACAGGGCAGCAACCATGGGTGTGAGGTCACCAGGATCCAGGAGGGAATCAGCCAGACTCGGTCAGATGACCTTACGGATGCTCACGAGGACCCTCCCTGGGGAGATGACATTTGAACTCAGACCCAGGTGGGACAAAGAATCCAGGCATGAAAACTAAGCACAAGAAAAATTGGGGCAGAGGGAACAGCCACGTGGAGCCCTGAGGCAGGGAGGAGCTTGGCGTGTTAGAGAAACAGCAGCCCCAGGGAAGAGGGCACCTAAGCAGGGGCAGAGTTGGGGGGATGAGGACATGAGGGAACCGGGGACCAAGACAGGAGTCGCCCAAGACAGGTGTCAAGCAAGGGGGTGACTTGCTCCTCCAAATCATAAGCACCCTGCAATGCTTACCGTTCCCGTGTTTATTCCCCACAATACACAGAGCAGAGGGAAAGGAGGGCATGCAGGATGCTTGCTTTTAGGTGCTGCCTCCTCGGAAAGAGTTGTTCGGAGCCACCTTGCATGAGGTTTTAACCGAAGGAGAGCAGGTGCAGGGGTGGAGGAAACGAAGGCTGCCCTGCCAGAGGACTGGGTTTGCCACGTGGCTCCACTGAGTTCTGCCAGCTCAGGAGGCAGCCAATGCTCCCAGGGCTGAACAAGGGGGTTTCAGGCAGGAGGGGTGGCCTGGCTTTAGGAGCAGCAGTGGTGTGTCCAGGCCTGACGCCACAGAGGAAGGAGAGGTGAGAATGTGGGGTCAGGCCCCAATGTGGTGCCAGGGTCCTCAGCATGGTCACTTTTGAAACCTACTGTTTCCACAAGTCTGTTCCACTCTATTTCCTGACTTAACAAGTTAACGCAACTTGTCCTTTGCTAAGAAGAGGAAATCTGCTTGCCCTCCCACCGACATTTCGGAAGGCCAACCGCAGTGGGACAGAGCTCCAAGATCTGCAGCAGTAACAACGGGGCAGAAAGAGCATTCGAGCCCACTCCTAGTCCCCCCTCAGAATCCCTGGTGCCATAGGATGGGGGTGGTCCCACTCCTTTAGCCCTCAGAGGAGACTGTGCCTGACACCACTGAAGGACCTCTAGTGGGTCCTTCCAGAACAGAGGCCTCGAGTATTTTTTCACATGCACGGTGTCCCAAAGCTGCCTCTGTTTTGTCTGCAGTGGGCGATGATGTCCACAGATGTCTGGTTTCTCTGACTGCCCAGATTGCCAGACAGAGCTAATCACTTCCTTTTTGTAGCCCTTTAAATTTTTGTTTTTAAACTTAAAAGACTGTGCAGGCCCTACAAAAGGCCAAAACCATCAAGCTCAGAGTTTGGTGTTGGAATTAGTGAAGAGAAGACGTGGAGGGGAATGAATTCTCCACTGGATGCCAAGGGGGAAAGGATGGGAAGAGAATTTTCTTCCCAGTTCTTCCACTGTCTGATCCTAAATTCAGCTTTTTCATGTTCCTTCTGGTCTTCGGTTTGCTCAGCTGTATAACTGGTACAGTAATTATGATGAAACTTCAAGACATGGGATATGTCAATGGTCAGTCGATTCAGCCCCCATCTCAGTGTAGGCTAAGAGCTATGGACGATGCAGAGAACTGTTACAGAATTCCGGCAGGTGCCCCGCTCGGGTGGGTTCTTCCTGCCTCCCCATTGGTGATCCATGTTTGAAATCCACCACCCCTCTGGTGTCTACCCACCTGGGCAGTGCACCTACAGCCTCCAGGACCCTCCAAACCCCTTCTCCCAATCTCCCTTTCCAACACTTCTTTCATCTAGTTCTTGACCTTTTACAGACACCCTGACCCTGGCAAATGCCTTTGGAGAGGTGCTGCCCAGGCGGGATCCTGCAGGGGGCAGTCTCCCCAGAAGCCGTGAATCATTCTACCTGCTTCTGTTGTTGTGGTAGGTGAGCAACCAAACAGATTATTTTTGCCCTTGTCTCCAAACGTGAACTTCTAAACCAACAGCAAATCATTCTGGATAAATGCTAGTCAATACGATTCCTGAGGAAGAAAACCCCAGGGTTTATCTGCAGAAAATCAAAGGCCATATTGTTCTGATCCTCATGTGGGTTTTGCAGGGATTGGCATAAGCCCCAGGAAGCAGTATCAGGGCATTCTGCTTACCAAAGCCTTTACGTTTGCGGTAATTCTGAATTTGCCCTGAGAATGCCATTGGGATTTGATTTTGACTTAATTTGCTACATGGCATTGACGTCCTCTCAAGACCTTTCTCCACCCCAGAAAAAGTCAGTAGGATTCCAGCTGGAGTGAATTTCTAGGTACAGCCCACTTCATACTCCAGTCTCTACAATATACCTTCTGGAAAAGGCAGACCCTGAAACTCTCTTTCTGGGAGTCTGGAAGTCAGCTCCCTTAGTAGAGAGCAAGGATCAGAGGTTGGAAAAGGTTTGTAGACACATCCTACCAAGGCCAACTGTTGCTTCAACCAGGGACACAGTGAGGACCCAGGACCACGTCATCTCAGAGCCGTCGGGGGCCATAGGAACCATTAGCCCAACCACCTACTCTGCACAGGAGAAAACCGAGGACCAGAGATAAACAGAAACTTGTCCAAAGATGGCCCATGAGCAAGCAGGCACCCACTCAAGGCTCCCAGCTCCAAGACCAGACCCCTACAGGGCTCCTTCCAGCTGTGTATGTCATGACTCACAAGCGAATCATTCTTAGCTCTGGCGCCTGTTTATCAACACACAGATGAGGATAAACAGAGCCCCCAAGTAGCTCTCACACTGCCTAAAATACCGTCATTGACTCACTGATCGAAGTAAACAGAGTCCTGGTTTAACCTGCAAATAGCTCAGATGGATTCATGGCGTTAGCTACTTTGGGCAGCCCCTTCCTCGAAGCTGAGCCCGCTGGCGCCTCTCAGGGGAGTGTGGGTGGGGGCGCAGGGGTGTCCAGGGGGCGCAGGGGGCACAGAGGGCAGGGAAGATCATGAACCAAGCAATGGGGCTGGGAAAGGATGGTAAATATGTTCAGGACAGTGAACAGCTCTGAGTAGCAGGAGCAGTGTGTCCAAAAGAACTTGCTGGGGTGAAAATTGTTCAGCATCATCCAGAGTGGGAGCCACTAGACCTGTGGGGCCATGGAGCACTTGAACTGTGGCCAGTGCTATCGAAGAACTGAATTTTTTACTTTATTTACTTTAAATTAATTGACATTTAAAGAGCCACACGTGGCTAGTGGCTACCGACCGGACAATGCAGGTCTGGAGCGTTGGGTACAGGGAGGACTGCAGTAAGGTGAGACCAGAGATCGGTTGGGCTTGGAAGAATTTTTGAGCTAAAGGGGCCCAGTCACTATAACAACCCTTGCTGCGTCCTGCCCCCACGCACAGCACTTGTTATACATGATGTCATTTAATCTTCCCAGCATCCTTGTAAGGTACAACATGCCGTTATCCCCATTTTACAGACAAACAGACCGAGGCACAGAGGGTCTAAGTGCTGAGGATGGTCACGAGAGGTAGAGCCAGGTTTGAATGAGACTGACTCAGGGTCTTTGAATTCACTACTTCCCAAATCTACAGTGGCCCAAACAGCCATTTACGAAGGCTGAAAAGGCTTTTTCTGGGTGTTTTTCTCTCTCTTGGGGGCTAGCTTAACTTGCCCCGCCCCCCAAAAAGGCAGAGTCTGGGACAGGGCTTGCATACAAGAAGTATTTTTTGTTAATTTGCCTGCTATTGTTTTGCGAGCTGGGGGGTGGTCCTCTCAAGGAACAGCACTGGCAGGGCTAAGAGGGAAGAAAGTCAACCCAAAGAGGTTTTATCAAGCTGGTCACTCTGTGAGCCACCAGGGCTCCTTGAGGACGCATGTGCCATGTGCCTCTGAATTGGCCACCTGAGACCTGGAGCAGGGGAGTGTCTTCCCACTGCCCTGTCCCCCACTGGTCAAGGGCTGACTCAGGCAGGTTCAGGAAGAGCTGGGCAGGTTCCCAGAGTTCCTCATAGGGACAGGGATACAGCCTAGGGGATGTGCATCAGATGGACCCTGCCTAGAGCTGGTTGTCACACCAACCATGGGAGCAAAAATGTGGCTGACACGTTGTATGATTCTACTTGCACGAAATGTCCAGAACAGGCAGACACAGAGTCGGCAGCTTAGGGGTGGCCAGGGGCTGGGCCAGGGCCTGGGGGAGGAGTGCAGTGGGTGCAGGGTTCCTTTATGGGGTGAGGAAAATGTTCTGGGATTAGATAGCTGTGATGGTTGATGGTGAATTTTGTTATGTGAATTTTACCTCCATTAAAAAAATAAGTAGGCTGGTAGGAGCCACAGGACAGGAAAGAAGTGCAGCCCGGGGTCCAGGCTCTGAGCCCAACCGTGGGCCCAGCCTGTAAGTGCAGGCTCACCCCAGGAAGGCCTGTCCTTGCACTCTGACCCACAGCCCCGGGAACTTTCACTGGGGAGTCAGGGCTGATGTGAAGCCCAGCTCAGCAGGCCCAGCCTTTCCCTGCTCCTCTGAATGCGGCTTCTCTCTGATGGACTCAGACACAGCGAGGTCACCGTGCCTGTCTAAGGCCAGGATGGGGCACGGAGCCTTCACCCACCCCTCCCCCGCTCAGCTGCGCAGGAAGCACAGAGGCATCTGCCTCCAGGGCCCTGCTGGCTGCCCCCCAGGTCACAGCGGGATATCCAGCTGATGTCTTAGCACTGCCCTTCCCATCATGCGATTTCATCCTGCTAGGACGCTTCCAGCTCCCCCACTGCGCCTGGACACCTGGGCTTACATCGCTGAGGGCAGATGGAGCCCTGAAGAGCACACTGTCCCCTAGTGCCTGCAAGTCTGACATGGGGACCAAAACTCTTTTCCTCCTACCAGCTTGATGAGCCATGCATGTCCCTCCAGGAAGGGGTCTTAATGGCACCCCACAGAACACAGTTTACTTACGGCCAGACTAATCTACTCTAAGTAACCTGCTGGGGATGCTCACACAGTGAAAACTCACTGCTCCATTGAGAGGTGGGGTCCACGTCTGAGTGGACTTGTGACTCACTTATGGCCAAGAGTAGTGGTAGCAGTGACATTAGTGACTTCCAAGGTAGGGCCAGAAAAGCCATGAAACTTTCATTATTACATGCTGCAGGGGCACTTGACTTTGAGGCCCTGAGCTGTCACCTAGGGAGCCCAACTACCCCAAGGCCATCTTGTGAGGAAGCCCAGACCTCATGGAGAGGCCGTGTGTAGACGTTCTAGTAGGCAGCCCCAGCTAAGGTCCCATCCAACAGCCAGCATCAAGACCGCACAGGTGAGGGAAGACCCTCAGATAATTCCAGCCCCCGGCCATGCATCTCACCTACACTTGGATTCTTCTTCCCAGCCGGGTCCTCAAATATCACAAAGCAGACACAAACCATTCCTGCTATGCCCTGTCTGAATTCCTGAGCCCCAGGATCTGTGAGCAAGATAGAATCGTTCCCTTAGGCTGCCAAGTTTTATAATTCAACAATAGTACCCAGGACGCCCTTCATTCATAAGTATTGCACATGTATGATGTGTGTGGCCTTATTCTGGGCATAAAATGCAAAGGTGAAGAAACACCCAGCCCTTAAGGACAGAGTCCCCTGAGGGAGCAGACACATCTCGCACAGGCAGCACCCAGCACAGAATCCTGCAGTGGCTGGTTGTAGCCGGGGAATCCAGAGAGACCTTCTTGAAGAGGCTTCCGAAAGTATGGAAGGGTGGGCACGGCAGTGTTTTCTCCGCACATAGAAACTGCACAGCACATTGAAGAAGTTATTGGGCTATGAGCTGCAGCAGTGGCTGCTGGGCCAGTGACACCCTGCTGAGGTGCCACTGTGCCAGGAGTCCCCACTCTTGCCTGTAATATCTGCTTCCCCCAGAAGACTTCGCTCAGTGCCTTAAACATGCCAAACTCTTATCACCTTCACGACCTTCTCAAATGCCTTTCCCTCTGCTTAGAACACTGTTCCCTCCGCTCTTCTTCCAATTCAGCCTTATTTTCCCCCAGGTCAGAGGGCATCCCTGAGACACACCCCCTCTGGTCCTCCTGTCTCATAGCTCATCACACCTGCGATTGTATATGTATGTGTCTGCTTGCTTCCCAGCAGCCGTCACTGCTAGATTTACCATAAGGGTACGAACATGACTGTCTGGCTCACCCTGGAATCCTCAGTGCCAGCACAGTGTTGGGCGCACAGTAAGCACCCAGTAAATATGGCTGAGAGAATGAGTCCCTGAATGAACGAATGGCCCCACCCTTGGACCTCAGGTCTGTTCTAATCCCTGATCCTGTGGTTAGCTTCTTGCTAACCTGATCTTGCCTCCAATCATTGATTTTTCTGGATCCCCACCCTCCACCTTAGATTATCTTTCTGCCACCTTTGCACAAGCCATGTTTTCTAACCTAGCTACGACACAAGCCCACTGGGCCGTGGTTTCCATCATCCCCTTGTATCAGCCAGCTCTGCTCTGCCCAGCCTCTTCCCCCAGGGTTGCAGCATTGCCGCTTAGCAACGTCACTTTCAGGCCAGCTCCCTCCCCAGAGCTGTGTCCTAGTAGAGGATCCAGTGAGGGAGGGGTTTCCCAGAGCTTGGGCAAAGGAAAAGCTGAGGACAAGCCACAGAGAACTTCTCCGAGTACCAGAATCCTGACCAACCTGAAGGAAATCACATGCACTCAAATATTTATATTTAGAAAGAAAAGATTTCAAGGTCGTATGATGTCATTTCACTGAAGCAGTTCCAAAGATGACAACATAAGAGGGAGGTTGGCTTTTCTCTGTAGACATTGGGAAGCTTGACATTGGCAATGGGAGAAGACGGGAAGGGACAGGAAGGTGCGATGGCAGACATCGGACTCTGCCAATGTAAGGTGGCTTCAGAGACGTTTTGCCCTGGGTTGTGTCCTCTCAGCAAACACAGAGACCATGGGTCGCTGCTAAATATAGCCAAGAGGAAAGTACATAGACTTACTCAAAAGGAATGCAGGAAGCTGCTTTGCCGCTGATTACCATTTGGCCTGGCTTGATTTCACAATCAAATGAAGAACCTTTTTCACTTCCAAGAGTCCTGTGTTGATGATTGGTGCCGGCAGTGCTGAGAGAGAAGCATCAAGCTTGCCCCTCGCTTGGTGTTACACAGCAGCCCGGAATTCACTTTCTCCCTGTAGGTCCTTCTGCTTAAAAGAAGGCGAAGCCAGTATGTACCATAAGCCATTTCAAAGGAGAACCATGGACCCAGGGCCAGTCACTGACCTGGCTTGAAAAACAAGAAAAGACCATAGTGACAGTTCTCTGTTTGCCCTCTCATATGCTGAATGTCCTCCCTTGTGTGGAATTCGTTTCTGACTAGTACATCAGAGAGACCTGGGTTCAAATCCTGGTTCTGCCACTCACTAGCTGTATGACTTTGAACAAGTGATTTAACTTTTCAGTGCTTCAGTTTCTCATCTTTAAAATGGAGATAATAAAAGAAGTGTTCTCGAAAGGTAGTGAGAGAATAAAATAAATAACTCGTTCAGCATCCATCAAACTCCTGGGCTCAAGCAATCCTCCTGCCTCAGCCTCCCGAGTAGCTGGGACTATAGGCATGCGCCACCATGCCCGGCTAATTTTTTCTATATATTTTTAGTTGTCCAATTAATTTATTTCTAATTTTAGTAGAGATGGGGTCTCGCTCTTGCTCAGGCTGGTTTCGAACTCCTGAGCTCGAACAATGCGCCCGCCTCGGCCTCCCAGAGAGCTAGGATTACAGGGGTGAGCCACCGCGCCCAGCCCATCCATCAGTTATTAATTGAACACCTACTATGTTCCAGACACTATTTCTAGGTGCTTACTTTACACTAGTGAAGAAAATGGGCAATGATCCTTGTCCTTATGGACCTTATATTTAAGTATGGCTAGATTAACAATAAGCAGTAAACCTAACAAGTAAGTAAGTCATATAGTATGCCAGAAGATGACACATGATACAGGAAAGAGAGTGTGAAGCAGGTGAGGAAGAGGAAAGGTGGCCACATACTCTTTACCACTCCTCCCATTGGGAGGTGGGATCTAATTCCCATTTCCTTATATCAGGGCTTCTTTTAGTGACTTGCTTGACCAAGAGAAAGTGGCAGAGTGATGTTCTGGGAATTCCAAGGCAAGGTCAGACTTACATTTTCCTTCTGTTATCTTCTGGAACATTCTTTCCAGGAGCTGTAAGCCCCATATAAGAAGCCTGACTTCCTGAGGCTGCCATGTTGGGGAGCCCATGTGTGGTTCTCCTGTTGACTGTCCAGCAGAGCCCAGCCTTCCGGCCATGTGTGATGAAGCCATCTCAGATCCTCCGTACCAGCCCATCCAGCAGCTGCGTAGAGCCACGTGACCTGAATTGATGAATGTGGTACATAAAAATCACCAGCTGAGCCTGGTCTAAATTTCTGACCCACAAAATCATGAGATATAATAAAATGATTGTTGTTTTCAGCCATTACGTTTTGGGATGGTTTGTTACACAGCAATAGATAACCAGAACAGGATGTTAGGGGAGCTTGGATATAATGCATATAAAATCTCTAGGTTTGCTGCCAAATGGCATCAGATATCCTTAGTCCCATTAGTATTTTTCACCAGCCTTCCCTCCTTTCAGCAGGAACTATTTCAAAGCCAGGGCTTTCTCTTAGTCGCCATTCAAATGACATTTGTGCTTTCACAAATGGGGAGTAGATTCTGTTTCTTCCCATGGAGATGATGTCCTAAGGAATATGCAGGTGTAGAGAGGCTCAGACTTCAGAACTCAAGGGATGGCAAGATGAGAGAAGGGCTCCAGATGTCCCTATGGGCAGACATGACTTCCGCACTTGAACTTCACCCCCCACCCACCTTTCCACACCTTAAAATTTGGCAGACTGCGCTTAGAAAGGCAGAGAAGCTTTCCTGGTAAACATAATCTTGTTATCACTCTTAGGAAAATAATGACAATTTTGTCTCCTTAATCCACGTAAAGTTCTGAGAGAAACTGCAAGGGAAGCAGGGGCACACATATTTTCACGTTCACTATGTTCCATTTTGCTCAGTTCCAATGTTAAGAAAGGAAAGCAACCTTTCAGTAGAGAATGGCTGCAGCTTTTACACCTGCAATTTCTGGAATTCTCTTGGAGGAAACTGAGAGAATAATACTGTATTGATTAAGCATTTATTCCACTGGAAGCAGAATCTTAGTCAATGATGCATGGGGTTGAAAAGAGAGAAAAAAAACCTCACCTTAAAAGGTAAATGAACTCAGGTAGGCATCCTAATAAGAAGTTAAGGGTCATAGGATGGCAAGAGTTATTTGGAGATATGAGTAGGATGTAAATGAAGAAAAGAGTGAAAAGATGTCACTTAAAATATTAAGTACTGGGCAGAAAAAAATGGGCAAAGAAATCACAGGATATGCAGTTGACTGATGATTAGCTAAATGTTTTACAATGTAATTTTGGTAAAGAGTTTTTTCCTCTGTAGCAGATCAAGTGGGTAGTATCCTATCAGTCCCTACACCAGATGAGGGTCCAAATAACTTGAATGGCATATCCTGTCATCTACTAACAGCTATTCCAGTTGTAGGCGTAGTACCTGAGAGAACTTCTTCCACTTCTGGGGGCCTATACCCTGCATATTCAACCCAACCTGAGAGGTCTTAGTCATCACTGTAAGAGTAATTGAAATAAACCCGTATTTATTGGACACCTATAATGTCCTACAAAGATGCTTAAAAACTACAGGGGAATGCAGTCCCTATCCTCAAAGGAGCTTAGTTAAAAAGTAGTAAGTATATAAGGAAAAAAGGGTAAATATTATATGTCATTGGAGTCTACAGAAAGGATATATTCATAGCAAGCAGGAGGATCCCTGGTTTGCCATGACAGGAAAGAGAAGAAGGAACAAACATGCCAAGTGGAAATCCAAATAGTTCTTGACTTTCAGACTCTTCTGCTGGCTTCTTATCTCAAATTTGGGAAAGGAAAGGATAAAGAGAGTAGGTAACCAACCGCAGTTGAGTGCCTAGGATGTGCTGGGGGTGTGAGAGTTATAATTTTATGTACTTTTTGCCACTACCCTACAAGGAAGTGCTACCGTCAAAGAATTGAGGATCCTTAGAGCTTAACCACTCAGCCAGGGTTTCCTGAGCTTGGATACTAATGCAAATCTGAAAGAGTTGAAGATTCACGCCCTTTGCTCTCTGACAAGTCTCACTGCTTTAATAAACTGAACCTCTCCCCTGATTCCACAAATACTGGGATCCCTGAGAGTTGCATGCAAGTTGGTGCTTTGCCAACCATGGGTCAGTTTTCCTCAAAAAGCTGTCCTGTATGGTGAGAGGACATTCCCTTTCTCAAAGATATCATGAGTTAGAGGTGGAACTGAAACTGGGCCCATAAGAAGTACCCCTGGGGCTGAGTGGTTCATGTCACTGGCACGAACTGTAGCCACATGGTTTTATGTATCAGGAGACATGCCAGCCTCTGGAGGAACTTCTTTAAATTGACAATTTCTGATCCTAGCTGGTGAGTTTGATTCAGCAGCTTTGCAGTGGCAGCCAGGAAGTACTTTCCAGGTGATTTGGACGCAGGGAGGCCAATGGATCACCTATGAGAAGTTCTGTTCTGGACGCTTCAGAGGCAGGATGTAAACATCCTTTTCCCAGCAACCTCATCCTCTGCCTTCCTGTGCACCATGCGCACCATCTCACAGGGATGGGGGAACTGCCACCTTATAGGTGCCTTTTGTTACATTTTACTTTATGACATCCAGAGGCCCTTCAGGAAAAGAGAAGCCACCCTGGACATTTCAGAGGGAATTGATTAGAGAAGATTGGTTACACAGGTGACGGAACAGCTGAGAAGCCACAAAAAGATTAGTGACAGCTGGAGGCCACTCCACCCACAGGGCTGGAAGGACAAAGAGAGAAAACGGTGTTACTGGAGCTGCAGAAGTTAAAACAGCAGCTGGCATGTCGCAGCGGGCGTGGGCTATGGAAGGAGGAGCTGTCCAGCATCAGCACAGCCAGGGAGGAAATGCTGCCCAGGGCAGGGATGGGAAATCAGATGCCTTTCATGCCGCCGTTGACGGGCTACAGGGGAATTCTGAAGACCGAGTCATACCAGTGCTTAGAGAGAACCTTTCTCAGTGGTTCTCAGGCACGGATAAGCCTCAGAGTCATCTGGATCCCAACCTCAGAGATTCTGATGCAATAAGTCAGAGACCAGGCCTGGGCAGGGTATTTTGAAGTGACTGTCATGTGCAGATAATTGAGTACTGATAAACCAGAGCATCAGCTCCAAAAAAGCAGTGATGCATCCTCAGTAATATCAGTGTCTGGACCAACAGAGATGTGTAGACACTTAATATCCATGTGTTGAATGAATGAATGAAGCAAATGAAAGCATGAACAGGGGTGGCCCAGAGCCCTTGCTGATCCAGGCAGACCAGATGGATGCCACTGCAGGGCAGGGGGGACATGAGGAGGGTCAGTGGTCAGAAATAAGGCAGTGCTAAAAAGATGAACATGGGTACCCAGGCTAATCTCAAGCAAAACATCTTTTAACCTGAGATGAATCAAATGCCAAGAAACAGGCAGATTCCCAAGAGCTGATGCAAATATCCAAATGCAGAAGATTTGGATTTGTCTGTGTAGAGTTGCCACCTCCTAGGTTCATAGAGGCACCAGCCATGAGCCTGACTCTGACTCTACCGTGGATTTATTTCGGCCCTTTCCCTAACAAGCGGGAGGCCCCACATCACTCCTTTCACGCTGCCCCCAACATCTCAGTATCGTATATGGCAGGCCAGGTTCAAAGCACTTTCCATGATGGTCCAGCTAATCGGGGGCACTGTTGGAGCTGCGCCTGCACCGGGAAATGGCAGATAACTGTGCCCCACCTGGATGTGGAATCTCAAGTTAGCCACACACAAGTGCCCTTTGCCTCCCAATTTTCCGTTCCTTATGCCCGCTTCCCTTTATGTCTTTTCCATTTCTCCCTCTGTGGCATTCTTCCACATCCCTGTGTCCTCTCATCACAGCCCTCTCCTTCCTTTCCCTCCCCCTTCCCACTTCTTCATGCCCTGGGACCTCACCTCCACTTTGAGCAAAACCTTCCTAAATCTACATTTCTATTTTCTCCAGGATGAAATAGGACTAAGTGTGGACACATCCTTGAACATCTCGTCAGGGAGGAAGGATGATTCACGGCTTTATAGAAGAAAGGAGTGTGGGTTGCCTTGATTACTTTCCTGAGAAACTTTAGAACTTGGGACATTTCAAATTGATATGAAAGAGCCACAGACAACGTCCCTGACAGCTATTTAATCCAATCTGGGCTTTTAACCAGCTCTTCTGTCCCCATCTCGGGAAGCTCCTATCAGAGAACTCGGGCCTTTTCTGTGCATTGCAGATACAAAGGCTGCTGTGTCCCCCAACCCAGGGGGATCCAGGGGGTACTGCAGCTGGTTGCCCTGCAGCCTTCAAGATGCCAGAATTGGTCACAGTGGCTCTTGCTGTGATGATCTGCATGCAGCAACAATTCTCAAGCCTGATTGCTCAACAAAATAACCAAAGGAGCATGTAAAAAACACCCAGATGTTAGGACCCACCCCAGACATGCTAAATTAGAGTCTCCAGGGCAGGGTCCAGGGAGCCAGTCTAGTACCTTCCCACTAATCTCTGAGAACCACCACCGTGAATGAACTTTGCATCTAGAACGGCAGGACATTTAAACCTAACTCCCACAGATGTCTCTGGCCAATGCTTTTCAAATCCATTTCACATGGTTCACATACCAGTCGTTCTGTACATTTTTAGGCCTACTATGTGCATTTTTAAATAAGCAAAAAAAATGAAAAGCCCACCATGGCAAAATATCAAACCCTCCCTGCCTTATGGGAGCATAACCCTAACCCTAATTTAGGCAGCACAGTGAAATTTTGTGACTTCTATCCCCTTCCTTATTGCCCCCAGTGGGTTCTCTAACCTGGTTTTAGATGAACAAGAATGCTGTGGAGAGAGCGTCATGTGCTTCTCTCTTGCCTCACCCAACAGGGACAGCTGGCACAGTGTATGGCCATTGTTGGGACCAGAGCCTTCTCTCCAGCTCTATCAGAGAGGATGGGGGAATGTCCTGGAGCTAAAAGCCTCTTCTTCCCATGTGCACCCCAGGAACGGGGCAGCCCGCTTCCTCTGGCCAAAGGAGGCACAAACACAGAGCAGATACGTGGAAGAAGTGAGTGTCATTCACACCTCCTTTGGTGACAACTTTCGCCCTTCTTAAGCCACTTACCCCTGTGGCTCTGGAACATCCTTTTAGCAGCAGAATTATGTTTTGAAATCTCTTAGTTAGGAATTGCATACCTCAAATAGATAACAAGGAACTGCTGTGAGTGATTCTAGAGGTCTTTTTGTGGCCCCTTTGCCCCCACAGACACAGCAGCTCTTGTGCCCTTGCACAGAACTCCAGGCTTCTATGAAACCTGGTTCAAACCATTGTCCTAGCATTTGGCATTCTCCTCTTACTCAGTGATTTTTGTGAGGCGCAGAGACGTGTCTGGAGATCTGACGATGATCCCGTAGAAGGGAGGGTCACGCTGTTTGCCATCCTGTGGTTACCCAGAAGATACCAAACAAACCGTGTCACCTCTCTTAGTTTGGGCTCCCCCAAAGTAAGGACTTTTGTGATAAGAACTTGGGTACAGGTAATTTCTTTAGGAGGGTAATTGTAAAAAAGTGAGGGAGCAGAGCAAGAGAGTGAGAGACAGGGGAGGACAGGCCAGTGAAAGGGTGCTTTCCTGAGGTCCCTGCCAATCCACTGGGAATCATACACATCACCCCCAGAATCGTCTACCTGAAGAAAGGGCAGCTTGGCATTTCTTCACTGGTTCTGACCTCCTTGGAAGAGAGCTGCCCTGGGGACATTACCACCCACACGTGTGCATGTGCATGCACACACGCACACAGACCCACATGTATCTGGGCTGCACTGTACCCTGGGTGCATGTATGGACTGCCCCCCTCAGCGGTGGCCAAAATCCAACATGAGCCTTTATGGACCCATCAGTGTGGCATCCCCTTGAGGATGCCACAGGGCACTTTTTCAAGGATAAGATGTCTCCTTAAAATCATATACTTTGTTATCAAAAACCACACTGAAAATGGAGGTGAGACTCTTCTGGTACTTTGTTCATGCAGAAACACTCATCCTCTGTGGAGGTATTTTTGGAATTCGAGGAAGAAGTCCCCATACTCACACCCGCTCTCTGTGCATGGCAGCGCTGAGGCTCCCCTCCAGCTCCTCCAGGCCCAAGGACAGGGACTGGAGTGTCCGGCTGATCCCACCCACCTGGACTTGCAGCAACTGCTCCCTTCGTGATGCATCTGCAGGATGCATTTTGGGCCCTGGCTGTCCTCAGCCGCAGCAAGTGGTCCAGCCTGCGCACACCCCAGCCATCAAGCTGGGCTGTGCATTCTCTTAAGCTCAGGGAAGTATAACCAATCTAAGGCAAGCATGGCTTTTTCAGCTAGAATCCTGAGACCCACTTCCTATAAATCCTCCCATTTTGTTCAGAGAAAGTATAACCCTTTTCCCATTAACACTGCCCTCAAGTGAGATTTAACTTTCAAAGCTGGTATGCACCGGGACTTAGTGAACGCACCCAGAGGGAAATGTTCACATGGGTAATGGTAGGTTAAACCAACAGAATACAAAACTGTGTGTGCAGCGTGATACGAATTCTGCTAGAGAGAGAGAGAGAGAGAGAGAGAGAGAGAGAGAGAGAGAGAGAGAAAGGGAGACTGAGAAACACTAGAGAAATAAATCGCAAGATGTCAATGATCAAGGGTCCATGCTTGACTTAGGCCAGTGGTTCTCAAAGTGTGACTCCAGGACCAGCATCATCAACATCACCTGGGAAGTTATTAGAAATGCAAATTATCAGTCTCCACCTCTGCCTAGACTTATCGAATCAGAAGTTCTGGGGGTGAAGCCCAGCAATCCAGGAGATTCTCATGCATGTTAAAATTCGAGGACCTCTGACTTAGGCTAATTAATCAGGTACACATCACTCACTGTGCTAGGAGCTGGGAGAAGACCGAGCTGCTGTCCTCCACGAGTTTGTGATGTGGGAGGGAGGGCAAAACAAGTGCTTGCAGCAATGAAATACCAAGGAGAATAGCCATATGGGCAACCCAGGCAAAAGGAAGAGGTCACAGGAAGGTGGGCACTAGGAGCATCCATGGTAAAGAAAAAACAAAAAAAAGGGGGAGAAACAAAAGAGAAAAAGAAAGGAGACCAAAGGACAGAAAATCGAAGCAAGGGGGAAACAAAGGGAAGAAAGACATTCTGGTTGGGCCAGGAGCCTAGCCCCTTAAAGTTCTTAGCAGTTCACCCACTTAATTTATCTGCTAGTTGGGCCTGCTCCCTATCTTCCCAGGTGTGTGGGTGGGTGAAAACTTGCATGGCTGATTTAGCAGGTGAGTGCCCATGGTGCAAGCTGGAACCTTCTCCTAGTCTTTGAAGTCTCCAGGCAAACAGAAAATTGGAAACACCAACATTTCTTTTTTCCTTTTTTATTTCAGCATATGATGGGGGTACAAATGTTTAGGTTATGTATGCTGCCCTTGCCCCACCCAAGTCAGAGCTTCAAGCGTATCCCTCCCCCAGATGGTGCACATCGCACTCATTATGTATGTATATACCCATCCCATCTGCACGACACCTGATGAATGTTATTACTATATGTGCACTTAAGTGTTGATCAGTTAAAACCAATTTGATGGTGAGTACACATGGTGCTTGTTTTTCCATTCTTGGGATACTTCACTTTGTAGAATGTGTTCCAGCTCTCAAACTTTTCAAAAGAAGATAGACTAATGGCTAACAAACATATGAAAAAATGCTCAACATCTCTAATCATCAGGGAAATGCAAATCAAAACCACAATGAGATATCACTTATCTCCAGTGAGAATGGCTTTTATCAAAAAGTCCCAAAACAATAAATGTTGGCGTGGATGCAGAGAGATAGGAACACTCATACACTGCTGGTGGGACTGCAAACTAGTGCAACCTCTGTGGAAAGCAATATGAAGATGCCTCAAAGAGATACAAGTAGAACTACCATTTGATCCAGCAATCCCATTACTAGGCATCTACCCAAAAGAACAAAAGACATTCTATAAAAAAGACATCTGCACGCGAATGTTTATAGCAACACAATTCACAATTGCAAAAAGGTGGAAACGACCCAAGCGTCCATCAATACATGGGTGGATTAATGAAATGTATACCATGGAGTTCTATTCAGCTTTAAGAAACAATGGTGATATAGCACCTCTCGTATTCTCCTGGAAGCTCCAACATTTCAGTTCAACACCCCTGTGAGTAACAGGTAGCAAACAGCTTCTCGACACCCCTGTGCCATCAGCAAGCAGACAGAACGTGATGCCCAGGAATGCTACAGTTTTGACTGCTATGAATAGCAAAGCTTTGAGTAGACAGGCAGGTTTTCCTAATCAGGCAACAACTAAAAATGTATGGGCCTCTCCCCCTCCCTTCCAATGGCACATTTTATTGATGTTCATATATAGCATAGTTTTTTAATCCTCTACCAGGTTGCTCTCTGTGTGCCCCACTTTGCAGCATATTAGTTACCATGGAAACCATGAAGCCCCAATGGGATAGGTATAGCTTGATTGCTGCAGAAAGTTATTTTGCACAGTGGTTGAATTTATATATATATATATATATACACTTATATATACATGTATATATATGTATATAGAAGTATATACATACACATACACACGTATTTATATTATATTGTACAAATACGTGTGTATATGTATGTATAAATGTAAAATCCAGTACTTTAGGAAAATTCTGATAACTTAAGGAATTTCCCAAAGGAAACAATTCACGCATTGAAGTTAAAATGCTAGGAGTGTGGGACCAGCCCTGTACATTACCTGGGCTACACGTTATGACTTGGCATGTAAGAAGGGAATATTGGGTAGGGACCAACAGGCTAGAATGAGAAGAATTCTGTCTTGGCAGTTGGGAGAGCTGGATTCCTGCCTTGGGCACATCTCTAAGTCTGCACATTATTGCCTGGATGACCTAGGACAAGCTATTTCATCTAAGGCTATTCCCTCATCAATGACAGAATTGAACAAAGTGGTTCCTGAAGCTCCTTTGTGTATGCACATCCTAATCTAAGAGTCTAACCATGCTTAATCAATGTACTCATCTATTTATGAAGACTACATCTCATGGCGAGGATGAATTTCTTCATCCATGCATTCATTTATTCATCCAGCAGTCATTTAATAAGCATCCATGTTCAGCCAGCTGTAACACTGGTTGAATTTTGCAGAAAGTTGAAGTATTGAGACTTCTGTTGAATAAGATTTTTAGATTAAGGAGGTCTCATAGCATGGAACATAGGGGAAACATGACCTTATTTCTCACTGGTCAACTTTCTTATCACTTAGCCAGAAATGCAAACACAGACCTGACCCCACAGGACAGTTCCACGATTCCATCAATCAGGTACCTGGCCCCAGATAATCAATTTCTTGTATCCATTTTAATGGACTATTGAGGCAGTGGAATTTATCTTCCTAAACTATATAATTTTCTCTCTTCAACTCAAATGTCCTTGCTTAAGAGACAATCAGAGGGTCCTGCCTGTTTATCCAAAATGTCAGGATTAAAGATACTAACTCAGTACTAACTCTCTAGGTTTCTTGGGTTCCTAATTTATCCTCACTTCAAGATCAAAAATGAAAACTGAGGCCAAAATTCAGATTCAAGTTATTTCCTGGCAGTAAAATTTGTACTTTTTCCAAGCAGGACATCCCAGGTCTTTCTTTCTGGATGGGTTTATGACTGGGTCTCTGGAGACCCAAGGGGTTTAAACAAGAGCCTCTGCAGGGCCGGGTGTGGTGGCTCATGCCTGTAATCCTAGCATTCTAGGAGGCCAAGGCAGGAGAATCACTTGAGCTCTGGGGTTTGAGACCAGCCTGAGCAAGAGCAAGACCTCATCTCTACAAAAAAATAGCAAAATTAGCTGGGTGTAATGACGCATGCTTGTAGTCCCAGCTACTCAGGAGGCTGAGGCAAAACGATCACTTAAGGTCAGGAGTTTGAGATTGCAGTGAGCTATGATTACTGCACTCTAACTGGGGTGACAGAGTAAGACTCTGTCTCCAAAAAGAAAAAAAGCCTCTGTAAAAACCACAGTGGTGCAACCAGACATCAGCTGCCTCGCTCTCTCCATTTGCTGTTGATCAGAATGAAGGCATAGCAATAATAGCCTCCACTTACTAAAGGGGCTATTTATTAATTGTCGAGTGATAATCTGTATCAATCTGCTCAAACATCCTGCCAGATAGGAATTATTTTCTCCATATTTCAGATGAGAAAAGTGATGCTTGAAGAGATTAAGTAGGATGTTCCTTATAGTATGTTATGAAACTAGGATGAAGCAGGTCTATTTGATTTCAGAGAACAGGGTGGTATATACATCAATGTGTCAATTATCAATGGCCACAGTCATTCTCTGTAACAAAACACCCCAAAGTGCAGTAGATTATAACAACAGCTTTTTCTTATTGCTCCTGAGTTTGTGGACCAGCTGGGCCTTTTTGCTGGTCTCAGTCAGTCCTACTCATGCAGCTAGTTGGCTGTGGGTTGGGGGCTACTCTCGGCTGGGTTCTTGTGTCTGTCAGCTGGTTCATAATGACCTTGGCTGGGATCAGAGAAGGTATGACTCTTTTCACAGGTAACACTCCAACAAGCTGGCTCAGACATGTTCTCATGGTTATTACAAGAGCAGCAAGAGAGCAAGCCCCAACATTAGAAGCTTCTGTGTCATATGTCACATGCTAACATCCCATTGGCCAAATCAAGTCACATGGCTGAGCCAAGCGTTAACAGAGGCTGTCCATGTAAGTGATCTACCCCTGTGGATCTCACATGCTTAATGCCCTTTCTATCTCCTTAGGTCCAGACAACATTGAAGGTGAGACTTACATTTTTTTGGAAGAATATTTAACATTACGGCATTTGTGAACAGCATTGAAAATAAATCCATATTTAAGGAAGATGGAAAATAAATTTTGGAGCGTTAGCATGTAGATGAAAGAACTAAATAGGATCTAGGTTAAAAAAAAATCCTGAAAATAAATAATGTACTTTTTTCTCTCTGGGTAAATCCAGAATTTCCTCTGGACCAAATTTAGTCAAAATAAGAAGCCAATATCCAAATTTGAATCCCTACAAAGTCATATATTTATACAATTTCTAAGAATATTGTCCAGTTACTGCAAATCAACTAATTTCAAAGCAATCTTCTTTACCTTCTGTAGTGAGGATAAAATTTAAATTTTTCTAAGGAAGAGAAAAAAATCAGTTAAAACCCAAAGACTGGGTTACTTCTCCTGGGTTACTGGATTAAAACCAAAGATCCCACTTATAGGGCCAGTTGACTTTATGACATTTACATGCTTAAATGGTACCCTGTTCTCCCAACACCAAATGTCTGAATATTTTAAGTGTTTTATAGACCAAACATTTGGATGCTTGGCCACATTTTTTCCATTTTCTATCTGGAAAAGAATGAACACAGTCTGAGGTTTGTCTCTCAGACTTCCTAAGAAGATGACCTTAGAAAAGGCAGCAAACCCAGCACAAATTACAATGACTAGCCTTACAATCAGCTGCCTAAAAGGCATCTGTGCTAGGTCGTCCAGAGCATTCGAAAGGAAATTGATGTTGAAGGAATAAAGATGGACTTGAGAATTTATTACGTGCTCACTAAGTGCTGGAAACTTTTAGATATACTAACATAACCTAGGATACCATTAGCATTCACTTTACCTTTAAGGAAAATAAAGTTCCATGTGGTTAAATGACTCACTCAAAGTCACATGGTTGGTCAAGAATCAAGCATCTTGTCATGTCCTTTGGGAAGACTGAGAGCACAGTGTCTGCCACATAGATGTCATCTTTCAAGCATCTATTTAAACACACACAAAAATCAAGTTTGAAGAGTTGTGAAAAGGAAACTGCTCTCTGCCGTGTCTGTGTGATGTGCACGCACGCACACGTGTGCACGTCCATCTCTCCTCCCAGCTTGCCCTGTCCTGTGCATCTGACAGTCCTCTAGGTAAGTCAGTGACCCCAAACACCATCCCCCTCCAGAGCGACAGAGATCTGAGTGCTGACAGAAGAAAACAAAAGGCTCTTTCCCGCAAACATCAACATTTATCCTTCACACCAGGGTACATAAAACTGCTGTTTAGATTTCCAGATCTGGTTCTCAATGAGGATCCCAAGAGCAAACACTCTCACATGCATAGGAAAAACCAATCAACTTAAGCTAATTCATTTTCCATTGCCACTGCCATTGCTGGTAAAACATGGAAAGAGAATCAAAGTGATGGGTATGAAAAGACAGAACAAATGTTTGTGCCCAGCCAGAGGAACCTCACTGTATTCCTCCTGCTCTGGAACTAAGAATTACATAAATCCAGGCCAAATAAAGTGCCAGATCCACACCTCAAATCAACCAAAGTATAATGAAAACCTGGTCTTTCCCAATCAGTTTCATTTTCAGCACAAGCCTTTTATGATACTTTCAACCTGACACAACAGATCTTGACCACTGTGCTTTCCTCGTAGGACCCTCTCCTTATGCTGGCGAGAGAATTTTTAGGAGTTGGCTTCTTTTTTGTAGATAGTGTCTGGCCTGAACTGTCATAGCTTGTCTGGCTGACCTCAGTGGAGTTTCTTAAACACTGTTGGCCTCTCTGCCTGCCTAGAGCTCAGAGAGGTGGCTGTGATGAAAATGACTTCCACTTTCACAGGGACGTTACAAGCACCAGGCAATCAACGGTGCCCATGAGACAGAAGCAGCTCTGTGCTTCATCTCTGCTGATTGGTCAAAAGGGCAGCTATGCTCAAGGTGGAATTTGCCCAATGACTAAAACTGATGCTACATACATTCCTTGAGTCAAATGGACCACTGACAACTGTGAGACGGGAGAAATTTCACCTTTCCTCTCCAAACCCCAGTTTCCTGAATGGTAAAATGGAAAAAATAAACCTAACTCATAGCAGCAAAGGGGGGAAGAAACTCAAAAACTAACAACATGTGAGTTATGTGTCATTTTTTTCTTGAATGGATGAGACCAGGGCGACGCTGGCAAGTGATGAACTTAATCACAGTAGCGATCACTATTTCTGAGGGTCAGCTTTGTGCTGGGCACTGTGTGAGATGCCTCCCATCCATCCTCTCCTTCAATCTTCACAACAAAGAATTATTTTTAAATTTTTTTAAAATAACTCCTGAAAACAACACATAATTCTAAAGGAATGCCCAAAAGGTTGCTAGATCTGTTATCTGAAGAAGGTAAAGATTGACTCAGGTTGGGTCCACCCCAAGAGAAACAGAGGTCATTAGGATGGATGGTGTGGTGAATATTGGGCGTCAGTCCTCCGTGGAGTATAACTCATTCTCAGGGCAACAAACTTCTTCTGGAGTCAGATATTTTCAAGTGAACAATCCACTTTCTTAGATTGAAAGGAATTGCAGACTTCGGGGTGGCAATATCGCTGGACCAAGACCAACTTCCTGAGAGTAGCTAGCATTAGACACCCACTCTGTGCAGGGAAATGCACCAGACATTAGAAGGCTTTAGATAAGTAGAAACACTGCCCTCGAGGTGTCCAAATCCATCCATCCAACCAATCATTCATTCATTCAAAGATATTTATCAAGCTCCTATTATATGTCACGATCTATGCTATGTAAAGTCAGAAAGAATTTCTGTCTTCCTGGAGATTACATTCTAGTTGACTTACCCCCAGGATATAGTTGCAGAACACAGAAAGATAGATTAGAATCAATAGATGAGGAGCTATATTCACAATAGGAGAATAATTAGCCAACCTTTCTGTAAGGCAGTCCAGCAATGGGTGTTAAAAGCTATAATATTTTATAATCCCTTTGGCACCCAGTAAATCTACTTTAAGAAATGTATCTGAAAGAAGTCATTGCATAAGTAAATCATCATATATTTGCATGACCATTTATTTATAAGGTTATTCATCCTTGGTATATTGCTTAGAATAGTAAAAGAGAAGGAAGGAAGGAAGGAAGGGAGGGAGAGAGAGAGAAAGAATCCAAATGGCCAATGAAGGATGAATTAAATAAATTATGGCACCTTCATTCACACACTGGAATGTTATGCGGTCATTAAAGGTTATGTTCTACACATATTGTTAAGTGAAAAGGGCAGGTAATAAAACAACACGTGCATAAGATCTTACTTTGATTTTCATAATATTAGATTATATAGATGGATATAAATATACCAAATAAAACTGTGTCATCTTCAGCCTTTGAACCTGCTCTTGTCATCAAGCCAGAACTAAGGAGCAATGTATGTTTTTACTGACATTTCCTGGTGGTGCATGGTAACAAATATTTCTTGAAAAATATCTTTTGCCATCCTTTCCTGTCCTCAGAATTCTACTCTGTACTACAGCTACTTGGGTACCTTCTTTTTTATCTCTTTCATCCCCACAAAACTCCCAGCTTTTGAGTCTTTCTTCTTCACTCATCACCCTCTCCTCTTCTCTTCTTCCTCTTCTCATCTCTTCCAAACTCCTCCCCTTCCATTATCTTTTTCTCCTTTTGGTATCTCCATGCCCTTTCTTGTATAGATTAGCGTGTTCTCTCTCAGCTTGTTCAAATTTCTTTTTCACCAATCTCCCTACCTAGAATAACAAAGGCTTCCTTTCTCAAAAAAAGAAGAGAGAAATGCAAGGACTTATTATTTAATATTTTGATGACTTTCATATATATGCTATTCATATTGGATATATCCCAGTGTTAAGATTTAAGGTGATTGGCCAGGCACTGTGGCTCACACCTGTAATCCCAGCACTTTGGGAGGCCAAGGCAGGAGGATGGCTAGAGGCCAGGAGTTCAAGACCAGCCTGAGCAAGAGCGAGATCCCATCTGTACAAAAACTAGAAAAATGAGCCGGGAGTTGTGGCGCATGCCTGTAGTCCCAGCTACTTGGGAGGCTGAGGCAGGAGGATCACTTGAGTCCAGGAGTTTGAGGTTGCAGTGAGCTATGATGACACCACTGCACTCCAGCCTGAGTAACAGAGCAAGACTCTGTTTCAAAAAAAAAAAAAAAGATTTAAGGTTATTTTATTTTGCTTATTCAAATTTTTCTTCGATTTTTCAAAAATAAGCATGTATTTCGCTAGATGAGAAAAAATCTTTTTTAAATGATAAAAATACATTGGACACTATAGGATTTAAAAGTCTGATAATTGTCCCTGAAGAAATTACAAATTTCCTGTGAATGCTGTTAAAAATTCATGCCACAAATTGATGAGCACCTTCTGGAGAGGCCCAGGACTGCTGCAATGTCCTCAGAATGTCTCTAGGAGACATCTTCCTTATTGAAACACTGAAGCCATATGGCTTCTTTTCAGCTAAAAATTCCCATCTCCTCTCCTCTGACTAAGATTCACCCACCAGCCAACAGAATGACAGGCTTCTCAATGGAACGGACATGCCGTGGTAGAGCAGCCTTCTTTATCAAGGGCTGCCGTGTGGTGGACCACCTGCTTCAGAATGACTCAGGTACTCAGTAAAAATGTCAATCTCACCCACTTCAACTTTTCTCTTTTACTTTTTAACCATACACACACACTACTGCCATCACAATTTACCAAATACGGCTATGACAGGACTGTGTCTTTAACATTCTATGACCCTCCCAGACAGCCCTGACTGCGGACACGGTGAGGACACACATTGCATGCCTTGCCCAGCTCCAAGCCTGCACCTGGTGATGCAGGGATACAGGCCCTCCCTAATCTCCCTGCATTGTTTTGGGATGTTCCCAGATGCTATTTTACAAATGGAAAGGAACAAATCTCCCCATGTTCTTCTACTGCAGCACTTGTCACAGTCCCTGGCCATCACTGTCAGTGCACTCCATCTACGTCCCACCTCCCAGAGCTGCCCAAACCCTAGTTCCCAAGGTGCCAGAGCAGAGCAGGATTCCCTGCTCCCCGGTTCCCTGCTGCAGCCCGTTGCCTGGCCCCTGTAACGTCGCTGCTTGTGCTCAGCTTCTCACAAAAGTGCCTCTGGAAAACAAACTCTTTTACCTTTTATCTCTGACTCTCCCACTGGGAATTCCAGTCTCAGAGGCTGGGCAGGAACTAACTCCTCACCATCCCTCTCTCCTTTCATCTTTCCTTCTACTACCAAAAATCTTCCACTCCCTGCAGCAACAGCAGCAAGGCTTGTGTATGAACTTGTGCGAACACTTAGGCTGGGAAATAGCCCAACTTCCTGGCAGAAGTGGGTCCCAGCTCTGGCCCAGCCAAGGTCCCCAGTTACATCATCTTTAGTCAATATCTCTTTTGGTCTGTATGGGTATTTTCATTGCAGACTAGAAGCTTTTGGCCATGGGGAACATCACACCAACAAACCCAAAAGCAAAGATCTGCGTGGCAGATTATATCACCAAAGATGGCCAAATACGAAGCTTTGTACGTCCTCCAACAGAATGTGGCAGAAGTGATGCTGTATAATTTCCTAGGCCAAGTCATAACGAGTCCTACAGCTTCCCCTAGCTCTCACTTGGGACATGCACCTTTGGAGCTCTAAGCTACCATGTAAGAAGCCTGGCTACCCTGAAGTCACCCTGCTGAAGAGATCCCATGGAGAGACCACAGAGGGCAGAGAGAGATGTCTGAGGAGCCCCTGCTGCCCCAGCCCTGGCCACTTATGTCTTCCCAGCACCAGCTTCCAGACACATGAGGGAGTGAAGATTCTAGCCCTCAGCCTTCGAGGAGCTCCAGCCAATGCCATGAGCACAAAGATGTGCTGTCCCTGCCAAGCCTTGCCCAAATTACACATTTATGAGCAAAATAAATGTCATTGTTTTAAGCCACTAAGTTTAAGGTGGTTTGTTCCACAGCCATAATCACCAACATAATCTGCAAAACATGGGCTCTGAAATTCTAAGTTCCCTTTAGATCAGAGACTGACTTTCCCTTCTCTTGGGTGATCAAAACTTAGATCATTAACTCCAGCGAGGATGGTCCATGGGCAGGTGAGAGAAGAGCAGAGAGAGAGACCACATGGAACCACAGCAGGACATCTTTCTTGGCCTCCAATCATGTGTCCGCTTTCACGCTTTTGAGAAATGGGACTTTACATGCTGAGCTTAGGGTCACAAGGAGACAGGCTCTTCCCATTTGGACTGTCTCCCTGGATGGCTATCACACCAGCAGAGGCTTGAAGCCATTGTCTTCCTTTGGGTCCCCCAAGGCAGACCTTGAGATAAGGATTTGAGAGCAAGTGATTTATTTGGAAGGTGATCCCAGGAAACACGTAGGAAAGTGAGGAAGCGAGACAGGGAAGGGAAGGAAGAAAATAACGGGTGTTACGAAGTCGGTTAATGCTGTGGGCAACTGGGACTAAGTCCTGCTGGGGAACTCTGGGAGACCCTGTTGGATATGCTTCAGAATTATCCTGTCAAAGGGACAAGAAAGCTGGGGTAACTTCCAAATCCCACCTGGCCTGTGCCATGCAAGCCTTGAGCACACCAACTGGAGAGTGGCACGTGCTTCCAGTAGGGGAAGATGAGTACTGAGGGTTGATGGACAGGCATAGACAGTGTCTGCCTGAGCCACCGTGAGGATGGACAAAGTGCCAAGGCATCTACCATAGCAAAGCTGGTGTAAGCCATCATCTGACTGCCCCAAGGTGGTTAGCTCAATGAGAGGTGTGCAGCAAGCACAAAGGTCCTGAGGCACAAACTTGGGAAGCAGGTTCAGAGGAGAGGTCAGAGAGGGGCTGGCATCCCAGAGCCCCAGAGCGTGCAGGACCTTTCAGGCCACAGTCAGAACTTTGGATTTTACTCCGAGGAAAATGAGAAGCCCTTGCATGGTTTGGAGCAGAATGGCACCATCCAACCTATGTCTTTAGGAGAACTGGTCAAGCTGAGGAAGGACAGTGAGGGCTGGATAACAAGGTAGGAGACCTGCCATGACACTGCAAGTAAGAGGGGACAGTGGCTTCGACCAGGATGGTGGCTGGGGGTGCTGTAAGAAATGGGCAGATTCTGGTATATTTTGAAGGTCAAGCCACCAAGACTTGCTGATGGGATGCATGTCCAGTGTGAATAAAAAGGAAACATCAATAGTGTTGGGAAAATATTTCATCTGAACTCCTAGGAGTTCAGTTTTTTTTGTTTTTTTGGTTTTTTGCCATTAACCGAGACAGGAAAGGCGAGGAAGAGGGGGTGTGGCTGCTTGTCTTGCATGTGTGAAGTGTGACATGCCTGTTGGATGTCTGAGTGGAGATGCCACGTAGGCAGTTGGACCTGCATAGGCCTGGACTTCAGGGATAGGGTCTGGGCTGGACACATAAATTTGAGGGTAAAAATGAATAATAACCCCGTTAAATTGGCAAGTGCCTCCACTTCCCCGGTGATTATTGCTGGGCTCAGACCGTTGTTTTTGAAGTTGACAATGAATTGTATTTAGCAGCCCTGTAGGATTTCTTTCTTCAAATAACCCTGTAGGCTTCTTTTAGAAGGGAAACACTTCCAACTTCTGCTAAACTTCCCAATTCTCAGGGAATAGAGCTGAGTGTCCATTCACACCACTGTCTCTCCTTTGCTCACCCCAACAGGCCTCTTCTCCCCAACCTTGTCTCTCAGTAGCTGCACCTGGAGTGGTTGACACCTCTGAGAGGGACCTGAGAAAGGACCCTTGACTTCCTTCCACTCATCCCCTGTAGAGAGGCAGCATCCCTTTGGCTTCAGGCACTGGCCTTCAACATTAAACCAAGGACACTCAGAAAGACGAGCTGAGCGGACACTGTCTTTGTGCAATATGGCATCGGATGCATAGACTGGGTTTCATGCTGGGATGCTCTGGCAGGGGCCGATCAGCCTCACCTCTTGCCAGGCCCCTGGGAGGGAGGCTGGGGGGAAACTCACGGCCACCCAGTGGAGCCCAGAGCATCTCCTATGAAGGAGTGTCATTTGGAGCTGAGCCCTTTTGGAGGTCCAGCCCTGGGGGGTGACACCACCAGCCCTGTCTGGACTGAACAAGGGGAGACCTCTGCAGGCCTCCCTCCTGTCATCCGAAAGAAAGAAACACGCTTTTTCCAGTGGGCCGCCTGGACGTGCTCTGAGCCATGTCGGAAAAGGCCCTGGATCTGCAACTTCTCTAACACTTGGAACTGCTGGATTTTCATGTTTTATGTGAGATGTTCTCATCCAAGAAGTCCCGGGTTTCTGAACGGGAACATGGTGCGTCTGCCTCAAACATTTGGCCCTTGGAAATGCTCCATATCTCCAGCCGGTAAACCGTGATCTAAAACAGCCTGCGCTGCTCACGGCTGCTTCCAGCAAGACGGAAAACGGGCAGTTGGATGATCGCATCTGAGCAATAGCAGAGTGCCAAATGCATGCTGCGGAAACGTCGCCCCCCCAACTGCACACAAAGGCTCAGACATCCCCCACCAGATTTCATTTCTTCTCCAGCTGAGAAGACTGAGTCCTGCCGTATTGTTCTCCAGGTCACTTACATTTGAAACTGACTCATCAAAAGTCTGTTTCGGGGGACCTGGCTCTCTCTTGAACAGTATGAACTCCAGCCTCTTGGCAGTTTTTGTCTATGTCTATAAAGTTTTTATATCCTTTCCTCTTTTTCTAAAAGTGTTTTAGGGCTCGCGTATATTATTTACATAAGGAGCACTCAAGTTAAAATTGGGTTTGGTTAAGAAACTCTGTTTTGCTCACTGCCTTGGTGGGAACTGACCAAGGTGGAAGGTGGCAAGGTGAGGACTCAAATTGGCTCTGGGGCCTTGGGCAGATGTCTAACAACTCTGCGTCTCCATTTCCTAATCTGTAAGATCTAGGGGAGAAAATTTAAAAGTCCCCAGGTCAGGTGTCCTGTGACTCCTGAGCTACCTGCCCCGAGTGGCCACACACGCAGCCCTCCCTCCCCAGCCGTCCAGCACAGACCACAGCTACGACCCTTCCAGTCCTAACCGTCTATGTTCTAGACATAGGATAGAAGGAACACCTGGAGCAAAGACTCCAAACACCTTCCTACGCCCAGGCCTGCATTGCCCTCCCACTTCCACCTCCCGAAGGGGCCTGGCACTGAGGGAACAGGGAGATTTTATCCATCTCTTGGAGACTCCTCAAGAGAAAATTCTCACAATGCAAAGGTGCCTTGAGGGAAGGTGGGCATTCATAGGAGGAAGCCTTGTCCCATTGACGCGACCCCTGTCTGCAGAGCAAGCACAAGGGCTGGGAGAGATCTGGAGGCCAGGCTGCCCTGAGGAGAGAAACAGCCAAGGTGAAAAGTGACAGTGTGGGGGACACCATTCACAGAAGAAATGGTCATCAACTGCTCACCGTGTAGCAGGCCCTGAGGATCCAGATGTGGACAGGACAGACAAGAGCCCAAGGAGCTTCAGTCTTCACAGGAGAGAGAGAGGCAGTAAACCAACCAAGAGAGAAAAGCTACATCAGACGGCGGTGAGTGGCAAGGAGGAAGGATGAAGGAGGCAAGTGGAGGGGCTGGCCGGGGGAGGTTTCAGCAGGAGTGTGAATCGGAGTCAGGAGTGAAAGGAGGGTGACTCCCGGGTCCCAGGCACCCTGAGAGAACACCAAAGGCTGGGGCAGCTGTCTTTGCAGAGTGATGTGGGCCCTTGTTCCCAGGCCACCTGTCTTCCTTAGAGTCGGGTAAATGGTCATAACAAAACTGAACCTACCAGGGACACCAGCTGACAGCCTCATGCCACCCAGACACAAGTGACTGAGCCCAGTCAGTATGTGAAGAAAACTGTATTTGAATTCCTTCACTCACAAAATGTCCATTCGGCCCTGGCCAAGCGTTCCAGCTGCCCTGCACCTGACGCTTCACGAACGTGCGTCAATTGCCTGTCCTACTGGCTTTTGCATCCATAACTCAGGACCACGCTCCAATGAGAAGTGGGAATCCCCACCAATCATTGCTTGCCATGGTCCCCAGTTGACTTTCTGTGGAGCAGCTGGGTGAGAATTACCCAGGAAACTGGTTAAAACTGCAGATTCGTGGGCCCTCCCCCAGGGGCCAGCTCATGGGTCTGCAGCAGAAATCTGGGTGGGTGGCTGTGGTCACGTCCCCGTTGGTTCCCAACTCTCTGTATCCACATCCATGGCTAGTCCTATCCCACAGGACTCTGGGCTTACTGGTGTGATGGCTTTGACCAACGGGGCATCAGTAAACGTGACCCATGCAGACTTAAAAAGCACTTGTGCTCTGGGGCTCACCCTCTCCATGGGAATGAGCCAGAGCTGACCTGCTGGAGGAAGAGAGGCAGGCGGCCCAGTGCAGTGGTCACCCCAGCCTGCTGACCACCAGCCGTGTGAGGGAGGTGGTCCTAGATGAGCCAGGCCTCAGCCAACCTGCCAGCTGACCACAGTGCCTAAGTGAACTCCACTGAGATCAGAGGATCGTGCCCAGAGCAGAACCTTCCACCAGCCCAGAGAATCACGAGCTAAGTAAGTGGTTGGTTTTACACTATTAAGTTGTTTATTAATATTTATATTTAAGGTGTACAACATAATGTTTTGATATACATATACACAGTGAAATGATGCCCACAGTCAAGCAAATTAACATATCCATGTTCTTACACCTCCTCCCCTTTTTTTTGGTAGTAAGAGCATCTAAAATCGACTTTCTTGGCAAATTAAGCCATTAAAATTTGAAGCAGTTTGTTACGCAGCAAAAGCTAACTGATGCAAGACCCAGGGTTTTATGACTTGTGTGAGCTCTCCAGGTGTATCTGGTGGTATAGTCCGGTCTGGACCCCAGGAGGTGTTCACCTTCATCACAAACCAACCCCTACCACCTTTTCTCATATGTCACTGTGTGGGCACAGTGTGGCCTGGCTGAGGGCATGAGATGTGGAGAGAGAGGCCTCCCCCGGGGCGCACTTGCTTGCAGTTCCCACAGAGGATGGGGCCTGCCTGGAAACGTTGAGGTCTGACCCAGATCTGATGGAAGGGGTAGACATTTTCCAGGTTAATTCCAGACACAGATGATATTGGGGAACAGTCAAGATAAATAACCACAAACTAGTTCCACATCAGATGTAGACACGTTGAAGGCATAGCAATGGCACACTCAGGGTTTCTGTGTCTTGGAAGCCTGGGTCTGGGGGAGGGAAAGTCAGATAAGACAGAGACACAAGATCCTGGGGGCCTTGAGGGAGAAAGTCGGAAGCCACGTGAGGACCCTGGGCACTCCCAAGCCAACAGCAGGATGAGTGTGGGATGGGGTGGGGAAGGAGGCTGCAAAGAGTGACCGTGACCCTCTCCTTCACCCCAAGAACAGCCGGAGAAAAATTGCTCTCACTTTTCAAAATTGGAAAATGAAACTAATCCAAAAATCTCGGGAAGAAATATGCTTTTCTCAGCAGCAGTCAAAATCATTTTCCTGGACGGTGCCCTAAATACTGGAGTAAATATGTAGGATTTTTGAGCTCAGGGAGTCAGACACTGTAGGCTGAGGGTGCCACCCGGCCCTGCCTTCAGGCCAGACCCACCTCAGCACCCAGCACCTGCAGACGCTCGCAGGCAGGGCTGCCTCAGTCACCCTCAGCATTCTTCCCCAAGGTCCAGCCCTTGCTCTGATCAAGAAGCTCTTCCTAATAATCACAGAACTCTTTCCAAAAATTAGCCTTTTCTCATAGACTACACGTTGCATGACAATTCTATAAGATATTCACTTATACACACACACACACACACACACACACACACACACACACACACTCATCTGGGAAAATACAGTCCAGAAAATGGGTGACATGATTCGATTTATTTTAGAAAATGCCCTTCTATCGTTGGGAGGGGAGTATGGAGGAATGACTGCAGCTCTGCCCTCAGAATCCACAGACGGTGGTTCTAGACTAAGTTATGGGACCTTGGAGAAGGTGTCTCCCTTGCTGTAAACTGAGTGCCGAGCTACATGAGACGTTGAGTCCCGTCCTTTGCTGCCCTTTACACAGGGTGAGGATCTGGCTCAGGACAGGATGCCCATTCACAGTGCCAGGTATGGGGAGGTTAAGTGTCCCACCAGGAGCTGGTATCAAAGAACAGAAGCTCAAGAGAAACTGAATCATTAAATTTCAAGTTTTCCTCATCTGTACAATGGTGGTGCTTCTGGGATCTACCTCAGAGGGTCAGGGTGACTGGATGAGATAAAACATGTGAGGGTTAGAGCACGGGCCCAGGCAGACAGAAAGCCCTCTGCAGATGTCAGCTGCTGCCACTGCTTCTCCTGCTCACAGGAACTTGGGTGGGGCAGGCACACCCACCAGGGAACACTGGTCCCTCATGGTGGACTCAGGGCCTGCAAGAGAGCAGTTGGCCCCCACTCCCCCCTGCCCCTCCCAAACCGGATTTTAGTTGTGTTCAACCAATAGTTCTCAAGGGTCTTCTATGCAGCAGACCCAGGGGACAAGTGAAGGCAGAGCAACCAGGTAGGGTCTCTCTGCTCAAGTGACTCAGTCCAGTGGGAATACCACACAGCCACTGCAGCAGAATCAGCCACACCCACATCCACAGGGGTGAGAGGTGTGTCGGGAGCCTACTCAAGTGCACTCAATGTGCAGCCTTCAAAACTGGCCCTGGGATGTCTCCTGGGATGAGTCCTTATGTCGAAGCCTGAGGTGGCTGCCATCAGCACCCAGCCCCAGCCCTGGACCTGGTCCATTCTGTGCTCACCAGCCTGGCATCCCACATCCAGCACCCCACCTCCTTGTCTGAGGACTTCTCTGGTGCTAACATCACATGACCTCACCCATGAGGGAGAAGAAATCAATGTCCATGGACAGCAGCTCTCCCATGGCTGATGGGAGTCAATGCCCCAGCTCCCTCTCCTCATGGGCCAGTGCTGACACCTGCTCCACGCCAGCTTCCAGAGCTCCCCAGCAAGGCAGAGCCCCCCTTGCCCGCAGAGGGAGCTCATTCCCTAGCACCCCTGACTGGCTCTTGCTGTCCCTGCCTCACCTCCCCTCTCCCCTGCCACTGTTCCTTCACCTCCCAAATGAACTACTTGTCCTGCAGGGCAAGTGCAGGGTCTGTTTCTGGGGCAACCCAACCTGATAAATGCTTTTGCTTTTTTTCTCTTTAGCTTCACTTGGCCCCTGAAACCCTCCTGTTTGTATCTTCTCCCACCCCAAGGGCCTGGCTCCTGCACTCCACACCCCCAAGCTCCAGGTAAATCTTGCTATGCATTGACCTCTTCTGGAGTCCAGTGTCCCACTTGCCTAAGTCATTGGCCTTCCGTGTCGGAGCCACTCCTGAGTTTGCTACGCCCTCTGGACCAGTGCCCTGGAGGCCAGGCATTCTTCAGGGTAAGCTTCTAGAGCCAGCTTAGGATGCTGCACAGCCAGTGTTGAGCCTTTGGCCCATCCCAACTCCTTGAACACCCTGCCTGTCCCTCCTCGTGCTCAGCCAGCAGCCAGGGAGTGAGTCCAGGGCACCCTGGCATGGTTCGCAGCCAGCAGCTGGAACTCCAGCTACCAGGCCTGGTCCCCATATCCTCAACTCCTGCCTGCCTCTCTTCACTAACACCTTCACTATGCCACTCAGTTTGAAGACTACCCTTGCTTCTCCGACCTTCAAGTTCTGGGGTCTGCTCCCTGAGTCTGTGGGCCTTTGGCCATTTCAAGGGCCAGTTCAGCTCCATTCAGCATGGTCCAGGCATGGTGCCAGGTTGCGTGGACAGCCCTGAAGCAGCCATTTCTGATCTCCTGGTAGGTTTAGATCAATGCGTGGGCAACGACAACCCACTGCGACAAGTTCTATGCTGGAGGGAGTACAGAGAGCCGGAATCCTACCTCTGAGCCTCTCCCTCTGTGGCTCTTCAGGGATAAACACCATTATCCACAGGACCATTCAGAAGACATCAGCCAAGGTGCAAACAGTTTAATTTAGCCCTTTCTGTGTGCGTTTAACAAACCCAAGCTCTGGGGGATGGTAGGATTTCATTGCTAATGTTGTTTGCTCTAGGTAAAAGGCAGAATGCTTGCATCAATAAATTACAAAACCAGCAGTGGGAAACCGGAGCCTGATTACCAGCTCCACCAGCTAACCACCTCAGGCCCTGAAAGGACAGATGGCATGGATAGAAAGCTCCAGAAAAGAAGGCAAGAGCCCCCCAAGTCCACCAACTCTAGCAATTCCAGCTCATCTCTTCACAGGGTTGCATTGCCCAGCTGTGGCATAAGCTCTATCCCTCAAGTGTGGGGCCTACAAGAGACTCAGAGGGGTCCTGGGTCTTGAAGAATTTCAGGGAGTCACACCTCTTCTTTGTTGTCATGTCTTCTCTGATCTCTGTCAAACTGATGGGGCTGGGACAGGAGTAGAGAGTGTGTTTGTTGGAGGGAAATACGAAATGGCTCTCATAATCTGGAGAGGTGGACAGCAAGAGTTAGTGAGGATGGTGAGAGAGGAAGATGGCAGCATTGGACTTACCCACATTGGGTGAGATTGACAGAATTTAAGTGGGCACTGAGATTTGGAAGAGTGCTTTCTCTGCAAGTTTGACATTTTTGAAAAGGGAGGGTTTCTCTATCCCCCTCCAACATACACACATGCTTACACACATGCATGCTTACACATGCATGCACGCATTCCCTCTTTCGCCCCCTGCAATCCCTGCCCCCCACAAATGATTGGCCCTGTACCACTGAGGAACTTACTCAGTCCCCCAAGGCAGCCGCCTCTCAGAGGGTACCCTCAAAGTCACAGAAGAAAGAGATGATAGAAGTGCCCTACCCAGAAAGGGTAAAGAGTAGATTAGATGTCAATTGTCTCTATAAATCTAAATGCAGTCCTTTTGGAAGGACAGGAATTGGCCATGCCAAATTCTGCCTAGGACCAGAGCTTTAACCTAAGCCTTCCTAAAAATTGTCATCTATTCCATTAATCCTACTTCCTCTAATTGTCCCAGGTAACAAAGTGAGGTAGAGTTATTTCCACCATATCAGTCTTGCCTATATCCCATTCCGGCCCCACCTTTAGAAAGATGAAGTCAAGCCCTTTGACACTCCCTGATTCCATATTTTCCCAAACTCTGCCCATGTTTGTGGCTCTCCCTCCCATTACACTTCAAACACCCCACAGCTTTTTGTCATTGAGGCCACTGGAGGGACCCTGCCCAACACATACTTCACATTCTTTGTGAGAATGTCATAGAATGGTAGGTAGTGTCTCCTTTTACAGTTCATGATACATCAGAGGATAGAAGTGTAACAGTGCTACAGGTTGTGCTTGTGGGCCTAGTTTCCAAGTGGACAAGTTACCATGGACAGCAGCCCTCCAATGGCTGATGGGAGGTGGTGGGTGAATGCCCCAGCTCCCTCTCCTCATGGACCAGTGCTGACACCTGCTCCGCGCCAGCTGCCAGAGCTGCACCTGCAAACTCCTGCTGTAGACAGAGCATCTCTGCTGTGTGTCTACTCACCAGGGAAGGGCACAGCACCTGCTGAGGGGGCAGAGAGGCACGGGACACCTTGAGGGTGGGAAATGGAGCCACTCTCAGGCCCCATTGCTCCTGGGATCCGAGGGCAACAGCAGCCTTATATGAAATGGGACACTGTTTCCCCCAGGCTGGCAATAGCCAAAAGTGTGTATGTGCCAACCACCGACTTCTCACACAGCTAAAAAAAAAACAAAAACAGAAAACCCTGTCTCTGTATGTGTGTATGGTGTGTGTATGTGTGTGTCTGTGTGTGTCAGCAGATGTACTGATTTATCTATTAATTAGTAAATTCATACCAGAAGTAGAAGATTCTTGAAAGCACAGGTCAGTAAACTACAGTATGTGAGCCAAATCCGTCCAGTTGCTGCTTTTTCACAGCCAGCGAGCTAAGAATGGTTTTCACATTTTTTAATGCTTATATTTGAAATATTCTCCCTACATAGTATTCTCCATTTTGCCTCTTAGGCAGAGATGCCTGAAATATTTAATCTCTGGCCTTTTAAGAAAACATCTGCCAACCCCTGTTCTATAGCAGTAACTCTCAATGGAGCCAAAGCCAGAGAGGGAGAAAATGTGAATATCAGAATCTTCAGGTGGGAGTTGGGATGACTTGTGTAGTTGGAAAAGCATATACTAGCCCCAAACCAGGAATTTCAGTTGTAGGTGTAACCTTCAGAAACCCTGCTATATACGTAAGGAAGGTCATGGCCACCTTGTACCTAGCAATAACAAAAAGAGGGAAATTGAAAACTAAGTTGTGATAGATTAGTAGGATGGAAATCTACACAACAGGAAAACAATTACCTAGGCCTCAATACATACTAATATGAATAGATCTCAAAATATATATGTTGATTGGAAAAAGCAAATTGCAGAGTGAGCTGTATACTCTGAAACTGATTGCATAAATTTATAAATAAAAGTTTAAAATAATACTACATATTGTTCTTAGAGGGGTGTGTATGTGAAAACATGTCAAAAAATGGACTGCGAGAAGGTACACCGAACTTTCGTACTATTGCCTCTAGGAAAAAAGGAAGAGAAGGCAAGACGTTGTGAGGGCAGGGAGGAGGGAGGTAAAAAGTGAGGCTGGGATGAAATGCTCGCAGTCAAAGGGAACTTCACATGTATCAATAATATTATATTCTTCCACAAATATACCAAAAAAGGAAGTAAAAATAAAAAATGGAAATATAAATTTTGAGTAGTTGGAAGCTGAGTACCTGTTTTATTATTCTCGTCTCCAAATTAACAGAGCATACTTTAAAATTTCAATTGGTTTGATTTACTCTTTCCAACTACAATAAATTTATTTTGAAATTCTAAGAAACTAAAGAACAATAAGAGGTTTATTTTAGTCTAATCAAAAAGAGCATGGATATTTAAAAGTTTGAGAAACACTAATCTGAAATAGTGGCTTTCAATTTTTAAATCAACCATACTGAAGTATAATTTATATACAATGCATTTAACCCATGTTTATAGAGTTCAATGAGTTTTGACAAATACACACTCCATGTCACAACCATCACAATCAAAACGCAGAACACCTTTGTCACCCTGAAAAAGCTCTCAACTCCCTGAAGACCACCCTCCCAGCCCCCAGGCAACCACTGATCTGATTTCTGAGTAGATATTTTTTCACAAAACCTTTCCTTCAAGCAGACACCTGAGGGGAAGGCCAAGAAATAAGCTGTGTGAAGTCTGAGCTATCCTGGATGAAACAGGGAACAAGGCCACTCTGTCTGAAAACCACTGAAGCTCAGCAGTGGTTTCCTTCTTCCCAAACCTAGGCCCTGCTCTCAACACAGAACAGAACATTTCTCATAACCCCATATGACAACAGCTGCCATTTTATTACCTCTTGAGTGAGAGAATGCTTATGTGCACATAGATTCCACAACCGCAGGAATCATTGGCCAACCACGTCTGGAGGGCAGGGGGCATATATTCTAAGAGAATTTGGTTCAACCTCTAATTTTACAGACAAGAAAACTGCAGCCCAGAGTTGAAGAGATTTGCTTAAACTCACACAACTGAAAAGTATGAATAGGCCCCAAGCTAAAAGGCACATTTGACCTGGTCCACACTCTCTGGAGCTGGTGGTTCTAATGTACCTGATCTTCTCCCACTCTACCACACTGCCTTTAGATGGCTAATGAGATGTGCCCATTGTCTCTCCCTTGGCAAGTGGTGCTATGTTAGGGCCGGGGATGGTGGCATCCCAGAATGTCAGAATGGCATCTTGTTTTCCCGAAGACTGTGGTACTTAAAGTTGAGGGACAAATCCAAAAAGTGGCTTCTCCACACATCAGAAAGGTGGCCAAAGAGCTGTCCAACTGAGGGGAACTAGTCTAAAAGGACAAGTCACGGTGCAAATTCAACCAGCAGGGCCTGGCCCAGTTGCCTGTATATAATAGACATTCAGACACTTCCACTTAGGATATAGAAAGCCACAAGAGAAAACTTCTCCCCACTTACACCAATGAGGGAAAACCAGGAAATCTATACAATCACAACTTGTTTTGAGTCCTTCAGTGTTGAGGTCACAAGGCTGCCAAGTGAACTAAATTCCAAAGAGTGAAAAGCCCCTCTGATGGGAAATAGGACACACAAAATGTTTCACCTTTGTCAGAGACAGAAAGAAGAGGAGCCCACCACAAAAGTAGGCAAGAAGAAATCAACTAAAGCTTTAATGAATTCTAAAAGGTCAAGTCTGGGCCAGCAATCAGTTTACAGTTACTGGGATCAGATACAAGGAAGGTTCAGGTTCACAGTCACCTGCACGTTCTTTGCCATGGACCTTCACCAGGAGCCCATGAGAAAGAGTAGTATGAGAGAGTAGATTGGAACGAAGTCTCCCCAAATGGCTCAGATATGCAGGTGGTGACCTGCTGCCACTGGATACAGGCAAAACACCTGCCCACTTCCCAGACCCTTCCTTCAGATGAAGCAACAGCCTTAACCTGCTGGATTAAGGGAAGGGCACACTCTTGAGCTCACAATCCTACACCAAGACAAAGCAGAGATTTGCTACTGCTGGGTCAGGAGCAGGAAACTTTCTCCCAACCAAGACCTGACACATACAAAACAGAGTTTGGTTTCCATGGAGAGATATGCTGACAAAATCTCACCCCTGAGACTCAGGTTCAGAGCTCCTGCCTAAATCTGAGGCTAGACCAGGAAAAGTGAGATGCTCCCTACACCCAGTCCCCATGATAAACCCCAAGTAAAAAGCAAAAGAGACTATTACTGAGGAGGGGTCAAGACCTTAGGGAAATTGACTAGACAGGTACTGCTGAGAGCTGTGTGTGAAACACGAACACTGAGACAACCCCTCAAGCACTCCAAATCTCATACTAAGCACAGATGACAGCAGACCACTGGTAGAGGAATTTCTAGCACGTAATGTATAGAAGAAAATGATATTATAACAATGACAAAATCAAAAGCCAGCTCTATTTCTGAGGATATTGATTCAACTACCCATGCTAACAGCCTGACAGAACAGTCATGCTCATTTCCTTTGTAAAATCTATTTTCTTCAGTCTATACTGTTTTTCTACAAGCAATGTCTGGCATGCAATCAAAAATTTTAAGACACACATGCAAAAAAATCAACCCATTGTAAAGAGATAAAGATAGAGATACCCTAGATGTTAGAACTATCAGACATGAACTTTAAAACAACTATGATTAATATGTTAAAAATCTAATGGGAAAAGTAAACAACACACATGAGAAGTTAGCAAATTTCAGCAGAGAGTCAAAAAAGGAGCCAAATGTAAATGCTAGAAATACAAGACACAATTTCAGAGATGAGTTCCTTCTATGATGTTATCAATAGGCTGGACCCAGCTAAGTCTCAAGAGGAGAAAAGAGAGAGAATGAGGCAGAAGAAATATCAATATTTTGAAGAGATAATGGCCAGGAATTTTCTAAAATTAATGAAAGACTATAAACTACAGATGCAAGAGGCTCAGTGTACCCTGATCAGGGTAAAGATAAAACATAAGACACACACACACACACACACACACACACACAAGCAAAGCATAGTCAAATTGCTGAAATCCAAAGATAAAAATTTGAAGGCAGCCAGATAAAAAATAAACATTATATAAAGAAGAATAAAGATAATAATTACAGCAGATTATTCATCAAAAAATATGCAAGCAGGAAGACAGTGGGGTGATGTCTTTAAAGCACTAAAAGAAAATAACTGTCAAATCAGATTGAAAGAAAAATGAAGACTTTCTCAGGCAAAATTTGAGAGAATTCATTATCAGTAGATCTCCACTATAAGAAATGTTAAAGGAAGTTCTTCAGGCAGAAGAATTGTGTTATGAGATGGAAATTCAGATCTATTTTAACAAATGAAGAGTAAAAAATGGTAAAACAGGGTAAATATGAAGGACATTTTTATTTTTAATAACTTTAAAGATCATTGGCTATTTTAATCAAAAATAGTAAAATGTACTTTGAGGTTTATAAAATAGGTAGTAGTACAATATATGACAACAATAACACAGAGGATTAGGGAGAACATGAAGTATACTGTTTTAATGTTCTTACACTGTGCTTAACGTGGTATAATATTCTTTGAAGGCAGATTGTGATACATAAAAATGTATATTGTGAAAACTAGAGCAACCACTAAGTAAAATAGATATTAAAAAATAAGCCAATAGTAAGAATACAATAGAACTATAAAAAATACTCAACAAGTCCAAAAGAAAAAGGGGGGGAAAAAAGAACAAAGAAAAAAATGGGACAAATAGAAAGTAACTAGCAAGATGATAGATTTAAAAAAATGATACCCATAATTACATTAAATTTAATGGTCTAAAATATTCCCGTTGAAATACGAGATTGTCAAATTGCGTATTTTCAATAAGAAATCCACTTTAAATATAAAGACATAAGTTAAAAATAAGAGGATGGGAAAAGATACACCATACAAACACTAACCAAAATTCACTTTCCTGCTATATTAACATCAGATAAGAAAGAAGGCTTCCTAGACTTCATAACAAAGAATGTTACCAGGGATAAAGGGGATCATTACGTAATAATAAAGGTGACAATTCACCAAGAAGATATAACAATCCTAAATGTGCATGTGCCTAACAACATAACTGCAAAATATATCAAACAAATGTTCATAAAAAGGAAAGTAGAATAGACAAATCCACAATTCCAGTTGGAGATATTATGACTCCCCTCTCAGTAATCAATGAAACAAGTACACAGAAAAGCAGTTAAGGATATGGAAGCCCATAAAACATTACAAACCAACTTAACCTAATTGAACTTTATAGACTCTCTGTCCAATAACAGCAGAATACACATTATTTTCAAGTGTCCATGAAACATTCACCAAACAAGACCAAATTTTGGTCCATAAACAAATCACAGCAAATTTAAAAGAATTCAATTCATATAAAATATGTACTCTACATACAAAATATATACTCTAACCAATGGAATTGAGCTAAATCAACAACAGAAAAATATCTTTAAGTTTTGGATAATAAATAATAATTGTGGAAAGAAAAGGAGGAAAAGAGAGTGAAGGAGGAAGAGAAGGAGGAAGTAGGGAGAAAAGAAGAAAGAGGAGGAGAGAGGGAGGGAAATGAACAGGAAAGACAGAAGGGAGAGCAAAGGAGAATGTGTCTAGGGCAGGAAGGAAGCAGAGAGGGAGGGAGCAAAGGGTAGGCATGACCTGAAATAGTTCTTACCTCAAAAAGGGCCATGAGTGGCTTTTTGGTCTCAGATGAGAAAATGCCTTAAGTTGGTCAAAGAACAGCCAGGAGGAGACAATAGTGATCAGTAACCCAGAGCTGTTATCTGGTAACAATTCTGTCGTAAACACTGCAGAATTGGCCAAGCCTAGCACCTAACCCATTACCCTTGTTCCTTCTCATAGATTATGTCCTAGGGATCTATTACTCCTTATGGTTCAAGACATCTTCAGAAGTTGTCCCTACTTGAAAGTAAAAGATGTCCTACATCCTGTCTGCTCAGCCCACCTCTGATTCTGGCCAGTGTGGTGGACAGCTTCTTGGGAGCTCAGACTCACCTTGCACTGAAAGCTTTCCACCTCAGACACATGCCACCTGTGCTTCTGCTCTCTCCCCCAGGACCATCTACAACATTGCTGGACGTTTCCAGGCCCCATACCAGAGCAGCCAGATGGCAAGTATATCAACACCCTGGGGGCTACACAACCAACAGGGCAGCTGGGGCCCCGTGGATAAGTGCCCAGCCTCTCCTTCTGCTGGGACGTTCTCTGCTTCTCTGAGGTCTGAGTAAAAGCAAGCCTACTGCTCACAACAGTGCACTCTCATTTGATTCTTTCTTCTTCCCAATCTCACCCTGCCTGCTCCTCCTGCCTACCTCTTAGGATCAGCTCCTAGAAAACTGCCTGCATCTAAGTCCCTAGTCTCAGGCTCTATTTTAGAGGGAAACTCAAACCAAGATAGATTCCATTATTGAAGACTCATGACCTTGGAATTGTCTGGCTTTGTCAATCCAGAAAAAGCCATTACAGTTGCCTCTGAGCACCCACCAGGGAACAGCCACACATGCCAGGGAGAATCATTCCACCTGGTTAAGAGGTGAACCAACCACTAATTCCTGGGAGAGGCAAGAGACAGGATGAAGACTGTCCTTACAGGGACCAGTTACTGCTTTTTTCCACCAACATTAATGCCAGAGGAGCCAAGAACATGTGGTCAGGCATCCAATTGTCCCTGAATTATCTAATTCCCAGGCCTCCATCAGACACCTATAAATATACACACACGGTGCAGTGCCTAAAAAGGGAAATTGAATCATGACAAATTTATGACATGTTTTGGACATGGATTGTCCTCGACCAATCTTTTTATGCTTCTAAGGGGAGAGACTCGGGGTCATGTGCCACAGAACCTAATGACCCTGTTGACTAAATGTAGGTGAGGAGCATGACAAGCCCAGCCTTGGAGCGGTTCCCCAGGCAACCCTGCCAGCTAAGGCCTCCTCACCTCCCTGTGCACCCTGACCTCTGCAGTGAGTCACTTCACCTCCCTCCAGCTTGGCCACTAATCCATCACAGGGGAGAAGACAGCCCTCTCCCTCTTAGGAGCAAAGCATTCTCAAAACACTGAATTTAGAGTCATTCGGAGACTCCTGGAGGGATTCCCAAGGACACTGGCAGTAGAACAGTGTGGGGCTCTTCAGCTCCTTCAGCACAGGTCTAAACTTTACTGAGAGCCTCCCATGTGCAGATAAGGCCCCGAACAGCAGACAGAGATGAGATCTCAGTCTGACAGGTCACATGACAACCACCAGCCCAGGGAGATTATACTCCGGAGCTTTCACAAAAAAGTGCTTCCTATTAGTGTGTCCTTTTACAGTTCATGGTACACCGGAGGATAGAAGTGTCACAGTATTACAGGTTGTGCCTGTGGGCCCAGTTTCCAAGTGATGAGATACCGAGGGACATACAGACCAGTGAAACATTTAACAAAGGTCCCAAGTGCAGCTCACTCAGCATACATTTGTTTGCTAAGGCTGTGGGGTCCACACCCAATCCCAGTCATGACGTTGCCCTTGGAAGCCACCAATTTTTTTTTTATAACATCTGAAGCTGAACTGCAGAGAGATGCTCTAATTAAAGATGGGATGAGATGTAGATTATTCCCTCCCCAGCCTTTGAGGATAACTCTCAAGATACCCGAGAATATTTAGATATATTTGTCTGGGCTTTTCCAGTCTTAAAGCTTTCCCAGTTCCAAAATTCTTAGCTTAGCACATTGCCATGCTGAGGCGAGTTACAGATGGAGGCAAATTCTCCGATATTCGTCCCACCAGGAGGGTGAGTCTGGGCCCCAACCCTTAAAGCTGGGCTGCCTTAGTGACTCACTTGTCCAAAAGGATGTGGCATTGATGATGTTCCAAGAATTCTGAGGCTGGGTCATAAGAGGCCTTGCAGCATCTGCCTAGGTCACCAGGAACCCTCACTCTTGGGACACTCCCAGTCAGAACACAGCCACCACATTGTGAGAGGCCAAGAGAGGCCACACAACAGTGCTCTGGTGAGAGCCCCAGCCAACAGCCTTCATTAACTGACAGCATAGATGAGACATCTCGGCCCAGTTTAGTCCCCAGATAACTCCAGCCCCAGCCACCATCTGACTGCAACTGCACAAGAGACCCCAAGCAAAACCTGCCCAGATAAGCCCAGCCAACCTACAAAAGTAAGAGAAGAAATCATAAATTATTGTTTTAAGCCACTAAGTTATGGTGTCATTTTTATTCAGGAAATAGATAACAAGAGCATATGTGCAGGAGAGCTTGGTGAGGATCAAATCCCCTTCCCACAGGAAGGGGCTGGTTCCCCTAACCCACCATTCCTTCCTCCTGTCTCTTCATGTCTCCCGGAAATCTGGAGGATCCTGGGGAAGCCCCTCACTTCCAAACTCCTACAGAATGCAGCAACTGGACATCAGAGTCAGGAGGAGCTGGGCAGACTCTCAGATCCAAGAGCTTCATTGTACAGAGAACCTGAAGCTGAAAGAGATAAGGGTATGTTGGGGACAGCGCCAGGGCTGCAAGCTGGCTCTCTTGACTCTCAGTCCCATGCATCTGCTATGGCCCTATGCTGTCTCCCACCTGTCCTGGAACAGGGAAGGCAGAGTCTTGAATGTAGATTCTGCCAAACCTAACTCCTTTCCTGGCAAAGTTACCCCGAGAACCACAGCAATATTGTGTGCAATGTGACCTCTGAATTAATCTGCTCTGCACAAGCTCACTCATTGCCTAGAAGGTAGGTTGCCAAATGATGCTCCTTCAAATTTTTATTACACCTGGGGTTTTTTTTGTTATATTTTTCTTTATTAATAAGCCTTTTGCACTCCTACATTACACTTGTTTTGAACATCTACTGTGTGCCAGGAAATGAATTAGACAGAGCTATAAGGGACACAGCATGAATCGAATAGTCACTTTCTTGAAGCTATCAGGCTAGGCCGGGTCACAGACATGATCTGCTACAGTGCCATGAAATGAGTACTATCACAGCATTATCTGTGAAGTGCCATGGGGACATCAATGGGCTGCTTTCAGGAGAGTGAAGCAAGGCTTCATGAAGCGGTGGCATTTGAGCAGGCTTTGAAGAATAGTCAGGGATTGGCAAAGCAGGAAGCAAGTGTGAGATGAAAGTCCAGGCGGAGGGAAAGGGAAGGCAAAGGTTTAGAGTGGTCGAAGGCCAAAGCATGCTTCAGCCCTTCAGGGAATCTGGATGTGAAATGAGTCAGAGTCATGGTGAAGTGAGATAGGAATGAGAGACTAAGGTTGGGCAAGGTGGGGTTTACATGTCAGGGTAAACATTTTGGAGTTCAGCCTGTGGGATAAGTCAGACATTGTATACCAGTAATAGGAGAGATCTGTTTCACAACAGTGATTTTGGCAATGGAGAAAGTAGATTAGAGCTATGTATCCATCAGCTTTTGCTGAGTAACAAACACCCCAAAATCCCAATGGCATATAACAATAAGCATTTATTTTTCATTCTTGCACCTGCATTTGGGTTAAGTATGGCTGACCTGGGCTGGGATAAGCTGGGCTTGGCTCCAGACGATGAGTGGGGCCCAGGTCAGCTCCATGTGTCTCTCCTCCTCCTTGGACCAGAAGCTATCCTGGGCACTTTCCTCTCATGGTAGTGGCAGCAGTGCAAGAGGGAAAGCTGAACTGCGTGAGCACATGTCAAGCCTCTGCTCACATCACATTTGTGAACATCCCCATCTGCCAAAGCAAGTCACATGGCTAGATGGACCATCCACTCTGAGGCCATGGCAAGAGGATGGATGAATGATTCTATTACAGACCAGTGAGGAACTGGGACTAATAATTCAATCAAACACAAGCCAGGAAAAGCAGAAAGAAATGAGACTCATGAGGAAGATCATTGCAAAGAGCCAGGCAGGAGGGGATGAGAATCAGAACAGAGCCAGTGGCAAAAGGGAAGATAACAGGAATGAGAATCCATGGGAGTAGGAGAGAAAGCAGGCAGGGATACCACTGTGGTTTCCGGCTCAGCAACCAGGCGATAGGTGATCAGGTGGGTGAGGTCAGGTACCCAAGCAAAGCTCAGGCTTGAGATGTGGTTAATAAGGAGTTCTAGATGAAACCTGTTTGGTCATGGAGTTCAGGCAAGTAAGTGTAAGAGTCAGCTGAAAATTCATTTGAGGGCTTAAGGGAGAGAGCTGGGCTGCAGGCAGCAATGTTAAGTCTAGATCTGCCCTGCACAACATGGTAATCACTAGCCACTTGTGACAATTAAAAGTAGTTAAAATTAAATAAAATTTAAAATTCAGTTCCCTAATTGCATTAGCCACATTTATAGGGCTCAATAGCCACATGTGGTCAGTGGCTGCCATGTTGAACAGCATGGATATAGGGCAATTCTATGATCACAGAAAGTTCTATTGGATAATGCTGAATAGTGACTGAGCCATGAGTAGTTAAGATGGAAGAGTAAGTGACTGGATCAGCTATTGGAGGAGTGGTGAGATTTAAGTCAGAAGATGACGGATTGGGTTTGAGTAGCGGGAATGTCTACAGCAGTTTGTTAAGACTCTGTTTGGGGAACCAACCTAGTCTCCCTTACCAGGGACAGCATGAGTTAAAGACCACCACCTATTCCTCATTCCTCCTCCAAGAGTCCAGTAAAATAGTGATCTAGTCTCTAATAACCATATTAAATTCACATCCTACGTAGAACTTCACTAACAACAGGACTAAGTCTGGTACTGCACACTCACCCACGTGACATTGGATGAGCACCTGGTATAGGATGGGAGCTCACGCTACACAGAAAAATAAAGCAGGGGTTCTGCCCTCAAAGAGCTTACCATTTGACTAAATGGGCAAGAGATAAACAAGAAAATATGAGAGCTACCAGAGTTAGGTAACTATGATATCTTGACTAAGATCCAGTCTCCTCCAGCTGCTCTAGCCCCTTTGATAAATCCCTGAAAGCATATGGATCTCCCAAGTATATCATGGGGATATCTTCCATTAGACGAGAGGCTCCTTTTCAGATTTTTCCTGGATAATCCTTCTCTGTTTTTGGCTTCTGTTGAGATGGCCAATGGGATCCATGAATCACAAACTTAATCCCTTCAGAGAGCCTTATGTGTGACTGTACTGTGATCTTTGCTTCCTTCTGAAATACTAGCACGAGGTTGTCCAACCACACCTTGGCTTATCTCCAGAGCACACTTCCATGGCAGTGAATCTTCTCATTTTAGTGTCTTTGGCAACATGGCTGAGAATTTCCCAAATTATCAAGTCTTTATTCCCTTTTGCTTAATAGATCTTTCCTCAAGTTATCTCTTTCTTTTCACATTTTATTATAAGCAGCAAGAAGAAACCAGTCTACACCTTCAACACTTTGCTCAGAAGCATCTTCAGCTTATAAGCAATCCAAGTTCATTGCTTACAAGTTCTGCTTTCCACACAACTGTAAGACAAAACTCAGCTACACTTTCTGCCACTACATAACAAAGATCTCCTTTCCTCCAGTTTCCAATAACGTGTTCCTCATTTTCTTCTGAGCCTTCACCAGAACACTTTTAATGTTCATATTTCTACCAATGCCCTGTCTATGCTGACACAAGTATTCTCTAAGGTGACACAGGCCTCCTCCACCAGGCTCCTCACTGCCTCCCGCGCCCTCCCTGGCAGAGTCTTTAACATCCTTATTTCTACCAACACTTTGTGCAGGGAAATCTGGGCTTTTTCTATCATGGTTCTCAAAATTCTTCCAGCCTTCACCAATTATCCAATTCTGAAGCCACTTCCATATTTTTAGGTGTTTATTACAGTAGTACCCCATTTTCAGGTACCAAAATCCATATTAATTGTCCATGGCTTCTGAAATAAATTTCCACAAATTTTAGTGGCTTAAAACAACATAAATTTATTCTCTTATGGTTTTGGTAGTTGCAAGTCTAAAATCAACATGTCAGCAGAGCTGCAATACTTCCGAAGGCTCCTGTGTAGAATCCATTTCCTCCCCTTTTTCAGCTTCGAGAGGCTATCTTCATTCCCTGGGTGATGGCCCCTTCCTTGCACCACTCCAACCTCTTGCTTCCATCATTTCTGTAGCTAGTAACTCTGTCTCTTGCATATAAAAACCCTTGTGATTGTATCGGGCCCACTCAGATAATCCAGGATAATCTCCCCATCTCAAGATCTTTAACTTAGTCACATCTGCAAAAACCCTTTTACCACGCAAAGTAATATAGTCATAGGTTCCAGAGATTAGGACATGGACGTGTTTGGAGAGGTCATTGTTCAGCCACCTAAAATATTATAATGGTGAACAGATGACACTGTGCATTTGCCAAAACCCATAGAACTTTACAGAACAAGGAGTGAACATCAATGTATGCAATTTTAAAAGAAATAATACAGGATGTCAGGAGATCCCAGGACGGAATGCAGAATGTGATAAAAACCATCTAACTGTATTGTAAATGCATCAAACAATTTCAATGAAGGGGTTGGAGGAAAAAGGTGTTCACCTAAGTGGTTTTAGAAATAAAAGTGAACCAGGGTTCCTTGGAAAAATGACTGATTCTAGGAATGGAACAAGAAATACACAAATTGAACCTGGAACATCTTGTACTGCCAGAAAATAAGTGCTAAAAAAAAAAAAAAAAAACCACCCACATGGTAAGGGTATGTCAAAAGGACACAAGAGTCAACCCAAAAAGCTCCCAATGACCAAAGCTGGAATGATTTGAGCAAAAAAAAAATAAACTAGTATTGAATTATAGCTAAAAGTATAAAATAAATATCCATGAGTCCATACTAATATAAATAAATGTTTGAATAAAATGAAACAAGGAGAGAAGAGACAAATCCCTGTGCAGAAGAATTCCAAATAATGTATGTAGATGCTCCACCCTCAACGAGATGGAGCAAAACTCCCCATTCCTTGAATGTGCGCTACAAATAGCAATTTCCTTCCAAAGAGAGGAACAGGGAAAAAGGGTAACTTTACAGTGGACAGACCTGACAAACACTACCTCAGCCAGGTGATGTAGGTTTACGTCCACAGTGACAAGTAATTTTGACAATGCGGACCCTTGATTTGATGTAAGGAAAGTGTCACTTGACCTCTGTGGTCGTCCTCCCAAGAACACATCACCCCAGTCTAATCATGAGGAAGAGAAAATCAGACAAAGCCCATTAGGGGGGCATCCTACAAAATGCGTACCAGCACTCCTCAAAACTGTCCAGGTCATCAAAAACAAGGAAAGTCTGAGAAACTATCTCAGCCAAGAGGAGCCTAAGGAGATGGCTGTTAAATGCAATGTGGGATCCTGGATGAGAACCTAGAACAGAAAAAGGACTTTAGGTTAAAACTGAGGAAACATGAATAAAGTATAGACTTTAGATAACAATGATGTATAAGTATTGGTTCGTTATTGTAACAAATGTCCCACACCAATATTAAATATTAATAATAGGGAAAACTGGGTTTGGGATATAGAGAACTCTGTTCTCCCTTCGCACTTTCCTTGTAAATGTAAAACCATTATAAAATAAAAAGTTTATTTTTTAGTATGTCAAAAAATAATAATAGGTAGGCATTAAAGTGCTTAGATCGGGGAAAGTACTGTAACAGTCCTAGGGCTTGGAGAGGTAGCACTGTCAGATTGGAAGAGGAAATGTCTGGAGTCCAAGAAACCATCCCAAGGCCACCACGGCTGGCTAAGTCTGAAATGGTGATGGCCTAGACGGGGATCCATGAGAACAGTCAGGAGGTTATGAATTCCTGGGTTTTACCAATGCACTCCTTTCGTAAAATCACATTGCCCCCAGCACAACCAAGCATCATTATGAAGTCCATGGGACCATACCTCACTTTGAATCCCAGGCTCCTAACTTAGATAGATTAAATGGGTAGGAGAGTGAAGCTAGAAACAAATTATCAGGGTGAACAGAAAGTCAAAAGACAAGCCCTAATCGTTAAAAGGTCTATAGCTGTATGAACTTAGAATATTGATCTCAATAGATGCTCTCTAAAGAAGACCATGAGTTGAATAGCTAAAAGCTTAGGGCAAATAACCTGAGATTTCATCTAACTCTAAAACCCTTTTTACTGTGATTCTAGCTTGTACCATTCTTCTTAAATAATAGTCTTCATCCCTCTTATAAAACATGTCCAAGGTTGCTCCCAAGAGACGAAAAGAACCCAGCAAAGCGAGTTTTGGTCAAATTCATTTAGCTTTAGTGCTCAGCAGAAATCCAGGTCAGTCAATCAGAATGCAATTTGCTGAAAGCCTGCTTTTTGAACACAAGCATCAGCTAACACAGGGAGAGAGAGAAAAAAAATATATGAGGCCTGATGGCGGAGCCACGCATCTATAGAATGGAGCTGCCAGACACTTGGCTAAGATAGGGTATTTTGAAGTAAACATACGAAATTGAGCAGTTTCCTGCTTTCTGTCAACTGCAGATTAGGAGGCAGAAGTTAAATACAGGCATTTTTCCTCTCCACAAATGAAATGCGGTGTTCAGAAAGCTCTTTGTAAAGCAGTCACTAGACGCCTGTGGTTTATGGACAGGGTCCCTGCACCTAGAAAACAGAGAGACCTTCTGGACATACTAATAGGGCATGAAGCACTACTAATCTCCAGCTCAAGAAATCCACAAGTTGTCACCCCCCAAAAAAACAACTTTCCATGTAAGGGAAAAGAGATCAATGATGAAATAAGCTGCTTACATTGCAGAAGGAAGTGAAGAAGAATAGGAGGATGGTGGTTGTTTGTGGGGTTTTTTTAATTTTTGTTTTTGGGGGATTTATTTTGGTTGGTTGGTTGGTTAGTTAGTTTTGTTGCTGTTTGGTTTTGGTTTTGTCTTGATTATTTTTTTAGGCATTCCTCTTGTTCATCTAACGAAACTGTAAGCACCTTGAAGGACGGCCCTGTGGATTTTATACGTCACAAGCTCAGCCCAATCATGGGGTCTTACTCACCAACAGGCACTCTGTAACATATGTCAGTAACAGCAGGAAAGGTTCGATTCGATGATTTACATGACACAAAGACTTTGCCAACAGCCTCCCCTGCAGGACAGGTGGAGTGTTTCTCCCTCTCTCTCTCTCTCTCTCTCTCTCTCTCTCTCTCTCTCTCTCTCTTCTCTCTCTCTCATCTAAGCAAAAAACAAGTAACAAAGGAAAGTCTTTAGACGATGGGTCCCTCTTCAAGTCAAAGCCAAAAGCCCAAGACAGCCCTGCTCCTTCCCTCATTTGGGAAAAGCACACCTGGCCCCAGCCCAGATGGTCTAGTCTTACTCAATCCATATCTGCTGTGTTTGTAGCTCACAGAGCTAGTTACCACAGAAATACAGAGGAAGGGGCCAAAACTATTTCAGTTTGACATGACACAGAAAATGACAATCTTTGACCTTTCTCTTTAAAAAAAAAAGAAAAAAGAAAAATTACCTGCATCTGTGTATAAATAGATACAAAATAATTATGTGTTTCCCCAACCTTTTTGGCACCAGGGACCAGTTTCATGGAAGAAAATTTTTCCATAGACTGGGGAGCCAGGGGTGGTGGTCGGGAGGGGGGGGATGATTCAAGCACATTACGTTTATTGTGTAATCAAACCTCTCTGCTAATAATAATCTGTATTTGCAGCCCCTTCCTAATGCTAGCACCGCTGCCTCAGCTCCACTTCAGATCACCAGGCACTAAATTCTCATAAGGAGCAACCTAGATCCCCGGCATGCGCAGTTTACAGTAGGGTTCACAGTCCTGTGAGAATCTAATGGTGCTGCGGATCCGACAGGAGGCAGAACTTATGTAATGGGGAGAGGCTGTAAATACAGATGAAGTTTCACTCACTCACCTGCCGCTCATCTCCTGCTGTGCAGCCTGGTTCCTAACAGGCCAGGGACAAGTACTGGTCCACCACCTGGGGGCTGGGACCACAGCCCAAAGGACGGGAGCAAAAAGCAGGCAAAATGTGGACACTTTCTTGGTTCATGTCTCTTCTGTTCTGGTTCAAAAGGCAGCCCTGGGCCAGCCCCGGTGTCTCATGCCTGTAATCCCAGCACTTTGGGAGGCCAAGGTAGGAGGATCACTTGAGGCCAGGAGTTCAAGACCAGCCTGAGTAACATAGCGAAACCCCTACTGCTACAAAAAACACAAAAATTAGCCAGGTGTGGTGGCACAAGGCTGTAGTCCCAGCTACTAGGGAGGCTGAGGTGGGAGGATCTCTTGAGCCCAAGAGTTTAAGGTTGCAGTGAGCTAGGCTGATGCCACCACACTCTAGCCTGGGCAATATAGTAAGACCCCGTCTCAAAAAATACATAAATAAATAATAAATTTAAAACATAATAATAAATAAACAAAAGGCAGCCCTGAACCTTCCCACCTACACTTCTGGTGTCTGGCCTGTCAGGAGAAACCTGTGTATATGCTGCCTGCAATTTTACTGTTGCAGGCTTAGCTACTACTAAAGAAAAGAGCATCTTGTCTACGGCCATACCACCCTGAATGCACCCAATCTCGTCTGATAAAGAAAAGAGCATCCATCCCAGCACACTAGACGTGGCACTCTGATTGCCAAAATGCAGGACCTGGAGGAAAGACATTATTTATTTTTTTAATGTAAATGACTGCATCAGGTGCTTCTTGTCACAAATTCTGGAGCAAGGGAGCTCTTACACATCACATCAGGGTAGCAGGACCTCTACAAGATTCCACAATGTAACCTCCCCAGGAGCCCAGTTCTTAATGCACAAAGGGATTCTAGAAGAACAGCTGTGCCTGCTGCCCCAGAACTTCCCATCTGTGCCCACCATTTGCTACCACTCATGACTGCCACATTCGTGGCTGGGAGGGCGTGATGTGGCCCCAGTGATGCACACTGGCGACACTCATCTCAATGACGTTACTTTCCATACTGGGGGACCCCAGTCTGCTCTAGTCAAATTTCTTCCTTCAACTTCGTTGACCCAGGAGGCATCTCACTTTTATCATTCTGATAATTCCTCCTTAATTTTTTGGCCTCTCAGATGCTAAAGATGCTTTATATGAGATGAGCCAGGACCCACAACAACCAGTTTTGTATTAATAAGGAATGTACAAATGTGGGTGGGTCACATACAGTGCCCACTACTCAGATGGGCAGAAAAACAGAGATGTAACTTCTGGAGACTTCGCATCCAGTAACAGCAGACCAGCTAACTAGAGAACGAGACAAAACCTCTCATATAAAAACCATCTTCTTAAAAGCAGCAATTTTCTAACAAGAAACAGTGCTGTGAGCCCTGCTTGCTTGTATTCTGCCCCTGGGTGCCATTAGTAGGCATTAATGATGTAAAACACTCTACAGGGGGTCTGCTTCTTCAAAGAGAAAATGAGGGAATGAGGGAATTTGCACAATAGTGTAATTCATTGAGCTTGGACTTCCTGTGTCACTGCATTGTATAACAGTATGAAGTAGTAATTGACGATCATAATGATGAACATGAACCATCAAGGAACATTCAGACCATATAGACACTTTACTTAAGAGTTTCACTTGCTTTAGAAAGAATTCCCTCCAAATGCTCAAAAATGTTTCATGACGTAGAAGTTGCCTTGACATTTAAAGGCATATATGAAAAATACATTTCCATGGATGTCATATTCTCAAAGAATACAGGATAAATGAGATGTTGCTGTGTTCGTGTTTTGTTTTAAATCGCTGGATAAAAACCATATGTTGAATAATTTACAAGACATGGACCAGAGTAACAAGCTCAGCACCAGAATGAAAATCCCTGTGCATCTCCCTATGACAGTGCCTATTCTGTATGCATCAAAGGATATTTATCAATTATCCACAGGCCAAGCAGCCTGCAGGCCAGAGTCCTCAGGAAGTTATCCTCTAAGCCCACCCTTGGCAAAATGCACCCACCAAGCCTGGCGAGATTACATGGGAAAGGTGAAGGTTTCCTGACCCATGCAGCTGATTTGGCCACCCAATTCAAGCAGGGTGAGAATGCTACAAAAGCATACCAATAATAGTGCTCACACCTGCACACAGGTACAAGGGGCTAACGCGGTGATCACCACACTTAACTCATGTTAGGCCCTTACCAACCTAAGCGCATGGGGTTAGAGTCAGAGGATTATCCTTAGTCTTCATGGAGTGTCTTGAGTGTTACCTTATCAGCTATTCATGCCATTAAGAGGCCACCACCTTCCTAGTACTCCAGTATACATGATTCTGTAAAGAAGATAGAAACTGATAGATCAAAGAGTGTGGGTAAGACATTAGCAGGCACGAATATAAGGGATTCTAGTCCACTTTGATTAAAGACGGTAGGGTTGATGGTCCATTTTCTTCTTATAAAGAATTTGCCACAATCTCTCTGCTAGTACAATCTGCTGTCCCTCCATAATACGTCCCAAAACTGACCACTCCCATTCTGAGCCGTGTCATCTGGTCCCTGGGACCCTTTGAATATTCTCCCAACACGTCTCCCTGCATCCAGTCTTTCTTGCTGCAGGCCCTTCTCTACACAACAGCAAGTGACTTTTTTTTTTTTTTTTATAGAGCTTCCTTAGCTCCCACTAATAATTTAGGGGCAACAAAAGGAAGCATCAATAGAAATGTTATACATTAAAGCAG